>NW_021941373.1:866118-1215200 GCF_902148845.1 Salarias fasciatus | reverse complement strand
TCTATATTCTACATTGTCTTGATATTTCAGCTTAATTGCTGCCTTTGTGGTCATCTTCTTTTTCTCTCTATATTCTACATTGCCCCTATACTTAAGTCTGGCTGCGGCTTTCTTTTTCTTTTGATATTCTAAATTCTGTCTGTATTTCAGATTGATCGCAGCCTTCTTTTTCTCTTTCAACATTATATTGAGTGCATATTTAATTTTGTTTAGTCTCTTTCTTTACTTTAAATCTAAATTTACATTTTCTTTGTATTTCTTTCGAAGCCTTTCAAGCATCATCTCTTTACATGTGTCATATTTGGTTGTAATATATTTTTGTTTTTTCTTCTGAATGTACTTTGACAACCTACATGGCACATTGCTTTTTAGTGTCAGATGATCAATTGAGGCATTTATCTGTCTAGATCTAATGTTGTAACCCACAAGCTCACTAATTTGGCAGCATCCATAACAGTTGTGGGTCACAGGGTTTTTTACACAAGTAACTACTTCATAATGAATGTTGTTAATATTTTCCAGATAAATGCCATTTGTGGACAAAGGCCTGGTAGTACAACCAAATTTAAGCCAACGCCCACTCAAAAATGTATAAATGTCAACACCTAAAAGATCTGCTGCTGCTTGGATCTCGACTTCAGTGGCCCACATGTTTACTTTACGCATATTTGTGCTGTTAATATATTCGACCACAGATGAGTGGCCATCACGCAAAATACTTTGGTATTGTAAAACATTATTTTCCAGATGTTTAACGACCGCAAGTCTAATTTTCCTATGAGATTTTTGTGTTCCACTAATGGCCTGTGAAATCGATCGAAAGAAACAATTACCGTCGGGAACAATTTTAACTTTTGTACATGGCACACCTAATGGTCCCATAGAACCAGTTTTTGGTTCTGCTACAACATGTCTCTCATAGTCAATATTTAGATTTCTACACAATGTCCTACAGACACTTTCCCCAAAGTGGGCTGAATTATGGGTTTCAGTGACGCACTAGGAAACACCACATCAAAATCAACATCAATTCATGGTCATGCTTTGCTTTTTTGAGTGTGTGTGCGCTTCCGGAAACAGATGTCAATTCACTTGGAGCTGACCTTTTACAATCCTGTCTTTGGACAGAATCAGGATGAGTCTGAGGTGGAACAGCCTCAGACTTATCCTGCTTCTGTCCAACAGCTGTAACAACCACACCTGTAATCTCAAATTGTTTAACATCTATCTGAAAACAACCTGCCAGCTCACAAAAATGGGCATACAACTCATCTACAGACCTAAAATACAACACTACACTGTTGCCCTCTTTTGAATCTACCATCCCTGTAGCACTACGCATGTGAGAATCCACTACTGCGTATCTACCTCTGTCTCTAATGACAGCAACAGTGTTGGCACACAGCGTCAGTAGACATGTATTATAGTGCGCCAACATCTGCTCTAGTCCTGCATCCAGCGTAACCCAGCTGCCTGCCTCAATAAACTCATGCTCTACTATGTTTGCAGCCCCATTAACTGGCTGGCTGAACTCAAACTGATACAGCTGACCTTCAATAACTGACTCTTTGGGTAAATCAGTGGCAAGCAACAGCTCATTGCCATGAGTCAAGTTATTGTCCCTAAGACAGGTGTACAGTCCATCACCCACTTCCAAAGTCCGATCTAAATCCTGTTGTGCCCATGACAACACACTGGAAGCTGTATGCTTAGCTAATGCTGTTAAAGCTATTGCTGCACACTGTACTCCCCTGTACTTGAACCTGCCATGGCCCTGATGGAAGCTACCCCTAATACAGCTCGGAAGACAAACCAACTCACTGACCTCCCTCAGAACGTCGCTCGACACAACAGGACTAACTATCTCCATCACTTCAGCATCACCAGTACCAAATGTCACCACACCTTCACCAATATCTACATCAGAGTGTGCACAACAAATGCAAGACCGACCTTTGTCCCCATTGTCAGAAGCTCTCTCCTCGTGGGCAGACGGTGGAATGCTGCGACGCGGAGAAGGCTGACTGGTTGATGGAGCCATGCTGGTCATCTGCAGGATGTAAGAAAAGCACAGAATTATCAGACCCTCTCAAATGTAAATTATTCTCACAATGTCCAGCAGATATGTTTTTAAAGCAGTACATAATATAAAAATACAACTCACTTGGTCCATAAAGATGACTGGCCTGTCCCTGGAACTACCAGATGGCATCACCCCTACATCACCAAACTGGAGCTGCACAAAAGAATGTGTTACACATTATTCTACAAAAGGCCCTTGAATGGTGATGATAGCAGAAAAGTCTGCGCGCGCACACACACACACACGCACACCTCATCCTCCAGGAAGCTGTCCCAGATGACCACAGGGGTGGACAACATTTCTGTTGTCACTGCCTCCACCTAAAACACAACCAGAAAAATAAACTGTAAACACGCATTCAACAGCCATAAACCTCAACGAACGTGGTGACCCGCCGACACGGAGCTGGGAAGTGAGCTGGGTCTCACTGCAACCATTTCTTGTGCTGTCTTGAACTTAACGATAATGCATAAACATTTTTCACATTTTTAAACGTGTGTGAAACATCTGAAAAACACCCACCTGGCGTCTTGGTTGGCGTCTCTTTGATGCAGCAAGATTGCGACGTTTTGACTGATGTGTGTAAGGAAAAACAAAAAACACAATTTTACAAATTTTACTTGAGCGCTACTAAAAGAGTGAGGAAGGAGCTCCCCTCTTCCGTGGACACAAGCCACAGAAACAAGCATTTCATTAAGCTGCATTACGCCCAAGGCCTGCAGGGGGCGGTGTTTCGCATAAAACATGCAAACTCCTTAATGCACCTTTAAGATAAGATATAATGCTTACCTTCTTCTCTGAAGAAAAGCCCCCGCCACAGCCACCAGAAGAAGCAGACTGCCCCACGAAGAGCTCAGCCCCCCTTGTCGCATTCTTGCCGTGCAGCATGTGAAAAGATAAAAGCTAAATGATAATATGCTATAATATATAATAATATCCAATATCTAAGCTCTCAAACGTAAATTAATTTCACACCACTGAGTCGATACACCTTTGAAACTGCTACATAATAGGAAAAAGACATCAATCAACTCACCTGGTCTACCAAGACCACTGGTCCGTCTGTGGAGCTGGTCTGGGACGTTCCTGGCATCCCTCCCACATCACGGAACTGTGGCTGCATAGAAGAATGAAATGTGTTACATATGTTTCTACTAAAGGCCACAGTTTGATGCTAAAAACAATTGTAAAGACGCATTCAGTGGCCATGAAACTATAACCTGGTCCTCCTCCATAGCAGACGGAGAGCTGGCAGGTCTCACTGCCACAGCCTGCTGCGGTGCCTCCACGTTGAAAATACAGGATTACAATTCAGAAAATTCTTTCAAAGTTTTAAACTTGTGTGTGCAACATCTGAAAAACACCCACCTGGCCTCTTGGTCGGCGTCTCTTTAATGCAGCATGCTTGCGACGCTTTGACTGATGTGTGTAGGAAAAACAAAAAAAACAAAGGTTACATTCTGTGCTCAAGAGAAGACTACATTTAACATGAGATATAATGCTTACCTTCTTTGAAGAAAAGCTCCCCCCACAGCCACCATGAGATGGAGAAATGTGCTCCATCTTAACCAGCATGGCAGGGCTGAACCAGCGAGGCGACAGGGGGAAGGAGAAAACTGTCTCCACCTCAAAACAAAAGAAACAACACTTTAGTTAAAGCATTAGCATACACAGCTTTACAGAGCAGTACACTAACCTCCTGCGCCACTGGCCGCCCATTGTTTGGGGAGATCCGATGCTTAGTGACAAAATAACAATGAATTAGTCAACATAATGCAACTCCAAGGACAATACTTTAAACCGGTACCTGCCCCTTACCTTGCTGTCCTTCCCAATCACTGTCCACTCAGCTGGGGGCGTGCGTGGCACGGGCGACGGTGCGGTCAGCCCCAGCCGAGGGGCAGCACTGCTGAATGGAAGGGGCTGGGGAGGAGGCCGCCTGCTGGTGGATGGGTGTGGCTGGGGAGGAGACACCAGGGCAGCAACAGCGTTGTCCAACTGCTGGACAAGGATCGCCATGCCATCGCTGTCGCTCAGGTGAATCTGAAACACACCGTTCACCCACGGTAAATAAAATGTTCACAAAATTAAGTGATTTTATAAAACACAGACATTGTACTTACACCATCCCGGGCCCACAGCTCCCTGCGTCCCAGAGGGAAATGCTGCGCCATGGAGAAATAACGGAGTCCTAAAAAAACATTAGGAACCAAACCAAAAAAAAAAAAAGAGAGCACGTCACATAAAGTATGTCACATGTTCAAAGAGACAAGTGAACACAAGTAACATTATTATTTTTAAACTAAAATGGTCAAGCTATCAGACAAGTGCAGAGGATCGTGTCCTCAATCTTATCTGATGCCCTGCACCTCCGTACAGTCCTGCTGTTCCTCTGGACAGAGGACTTTTATTTCAAAGTACTGTACAAGAAGGTACAAAAAGAGATTTGCTACGACGGTCGGTCTGAATCTGCAGAATATTTCTCCATACTTTTCTACTCTAAGCTGTTGCTTATAGTGGAAAAGTGTGGAGAAATGTTACATTATACATTCTGTTCAGAATGAAAACTGATGTCGTATGTGATCGCAGTAAAACAAATCTACCCACGGTTACAAATAAAAACTTGAATATTCACATACCTCTTGCAGCTGACACCTGTTGGTATGCCTGACGATGCGCCGCCTGAAGCTCCGCGTCAGCACTCAGCCGGGGCGGAAAATCCAGGACACACACCTGCAAACAAAATACAATTGAGACCATGTATAACTTGTAAACAAAGTACCATTAATTCAAGGAGAATGTAAAACACGCACTGTAGGCCAGCGTCCACAAACATGGTCCAGGAGCTTCCCGAACTCCTCCGCAGCCTGGGAGACCGTTCTGCAAGCCGTGAGACCATTGCAAGTCGCCATGACAACGACAACATCGGGCACTGATGAGCACAAAAGGGTCAGATGTTAAATGTGTCAAAAAACATCACAAAAGTCATTGTTTTTTCTTGCTACTGCACCCACCACGGTCAAGCTCGGTCGCTGCCACCTCCTTCAGGATGTCCCGTGCGGCTCCGCCAGGTGTTGCACTAATCCCGAAGGAAAAGCGACTGCTTGGCATCGGCACGTACCCATCCACGACAGAACGCAGATGGGAGTTACCGATAACCAGAGCAAACTAGATAAAAGAAACAACAGTTGATGTTTACTGTTTTTTAATAGCTTCAAAAACTAGACATTTTGATGAAACTTAGCCCTTTGCTGTCAGCCGTTTGTGGCGCAGCTGGTGTCAATACAGCTGAGGCACCAGCTCCACCTGCTGGTCAAAATCAGTCTCTGCACCCAAGGTTGGCACGCTCTGCTGTCAATCCTGCTGAAATAAAGTCATCCTGGAAATAGACACCCTGTTTGATTCTGAGGGTTAACAACTTGCCTGCTTGTCGGGATACTCCACCGGGATGATCAGCTTGTGCTGCCGTCCGGACTTCCCACGTGGCCAGATCTGGGCCCTGTGCCGAGTACCATGGCCTATAAAGACATAAGTGAAATCATTTACCGTCTAATCAAATAATTCAGTTCAGAAAAATAAAGAGATTAACTTACGGGAAGTGGGCTCCGCAGATGGAGGGGGACGAGCAGCGGGAACAACTGCTCCCCTGAAAGAGCAGGCCTGGGAGAGGGTGGGCCACTCCCCGAGCTGCTCCACAGAGGAAGCAGACTGCCCCACGAAGAGCTCAGCCCCCCTTGTCGCATTCTTGCCGTGCAGCATGTGAAAAGATAAAAGCTAAATGATAATATGCTATAATATATAATAATATCCAATATCTAAGCTCTCAAACGTAAATTAACTTCACACCATTGAGTCGATACACCTTTGAAACTGCTACATAATAGGAAAAAGACATCAATCAACTCACCTGGTCAACCAAGACCACTGGTCCGTCTGTGGAGCTGGTCTGGGACGTTCCTGGCATCCCTCCCACATCACGGAACTGTGGCTGCATAGAAGAATGAAATGTGTTACATATGTTTCTACTAAAGGCCACAGTTTGATGCTAAAAACAGTTGTAAAGACGCATTCAGTGGCCATGAAACTATAACCTGGTCCTCCTCCATAGCAGACGGAGAGCTGGCAGGTCTCACTGCCACAGCCTGCTGCGGTGCCTCCACGTTGAAAATACAGGATTACAATTCAGAAAATTCTTTCAAAGTTTTAAACTTGTGTGAAATGTTAAAAAAAATAAATAAAAAACAAAAAACCACCCACCTGGCGGCTCAGCCAGTCTTCAAGCTGTATGGCTCTCCTCCTCTGCGCTGCAAGAGAGCGCTTGCGTGCCTTCCCTCGTGGCATCTGAAAGGACAAAAGTTCAGTCTGCCGAGTGTTGCATTGAATAGAATAGAACTTCATTTGTCACTGCAAAAGGTACAACGAAACTGGAATCTCTTCAATGTATCAAACATTACATCAGAAAAGCCATGACTCATTACAGGTGTGGGACACAAAACGGCTGCCTTTTGACCGCGATACATCGAGCTGCACAAACTGTCCTCCACTGGAACAGAACTGTGATTGTGACCACACCCAGATCTCAACCACACCAACATCAGTTAATGTTAATATAATTATAGTACGATACCAAACGTGTCACTCATTCTGAATAAATAATTAAAGCAACCTCATTCTAAATTCAATACATATATAATCCATTATTCAAATAATCTTTCAATAGTCGAAGACTAGACTATTAAAATAGTTGTTAGTTGCAGCCCTAATAAAAATAGAAAAGCACTCACAGTAGAGACCTCCACAGAGTAGATAAATATAGCTAAGGCGAGACAGTTGCTGTCATATTCTACAATAATGTAGCACACACAAACTCATAAAACAGAGGGAAAACACCACGTAAAATTCACAAATACCAGCCCAGATACAAAATATTACATCATTACAATATTACAAAATAACACAACATCTTAATTATCACCATACACTTCAAGGCCAGCAACATAAAAACACCCACTACCAGGATTTATACACCGCTATTGGCAAGAAGTGAAAAAAGTCACACAGTGCTCACTAGTCAAATACACCTTCCACATGAACGCTTAACCCTTGTGTTGTCCTTACCACAAAATGTTGTTGCCTTGTCTGAAAAAAGTCCAAAAATTAAATTAAAAAAAATTCCCAAATGTATACAAATTTGTAATTTAAGACACACAACATTAGTACAGTTGACTCGGGACAACTGCTGTCATATTCTACAATAATACTGCACGTACACACATCATTTCAAAAAAATTGCTGCAACAACTCTTCACAATTTGCCACAAAAAATCCTGATTATTTCATTAGAATACACTTTTACTCTGCACACTTGGAGACATAAATAATTCCATTCAGCTGAAGCTGGCCCACAACCTCACATCAGACACCATTCTAATACACGGACATGAAAGACATCAAAATTAACACAAAGCCTCCTCAAAATACTCATAAAAACTGTAACACACAGGAGAGAAGACTAAAATTCAATGCAGCTGACACGAGAAACAGCTCAGCAAATATGCTTCTGGAGAACACATGATTTACACACCATGCTAACGCCTG
Source organism: Salarias fasciatus (assembly GCF_902148845.1). Classification (NCBI taxonomy): domain Eukaryota; kingdom Metazoa; phylum Chordata; class Actinopteri; order Blenniiformes; family Blenniidae; genus Salarias; species Salarias fasciatus. Next base: position 1,207,519 of record NW_021941373.1, on the reverse strand, counting down.
GTAACACCGTGCTAACGCCATGCAACACTCTGCTAACAGGACCACACCAAACAGTCACTGCGATTTAAACTAACAACATCAAAAAGACAGACAAAAACACAGCACAAAGAGCTGAAAAATAGAGCTATGGATTTACAAATGTTCCCACACAAATGCTTTATCATGGAATAAAATAACTTTTACCACGACACAGTTTTACTAATCATGCAAAATCTGTTCAGCTAACACTGTGTAGAACAGTATTTCAAATACAATGCCAACACAGCTACTGACACACTTACCTGTGAAGAAAATTTGCTGAGAGAGAGAGAGAGAAGTAGAGGGAGAGAGAGGGGGGAGAGAGGGAGGGTTAGAGAGAGAGAGAGAGAGAGAGAGAGAGAGAGAGAGAGAGCGGGAGAGAGAACAAGCAAAACAGATGGATGAATGGATGGATGGATGGTAAGATGAGGTGATGCAGCAAAGATGGCTGTCCAAAGGGCTGTCCAAAGGCTGTAGGCTGTCCAAAGGCTGTCCAAAGGGCTGTCCGAAGGGCGTCCAAAGGCTGTCCAAAGGGCTGTCCAAAGGGCGTCCAAAAGGCTGTGGAAAAAAACACCCAATTATCTAAAACCACTGCTATGAAACAGTAAGCACCAACATGAGCAGCAAAACATGTACGTACAAGACACATCTAATGTCTTTACTATGTATTTTTTCATCAGAAAACTGAAACAACCAATTCAAAACACAAAAGGGCTAAAGACCAGACAATAGCTACTAAATGAAAGCACTACTGCATTCTCAGAAAGAAGATGAATCTCAACATGTCTGCAGCAAAAGTAGCTGAACTGGTCTTTAACACAGCACAGAGAATTAATATGACACTGTAATTAATGGTATGTTAACATTTCCTCATGCAACATCTCTTAAACTATATTATATCCATCATGATGTCATAACTGACTGATAGAACTGATTGTAAGATAATGGAACAAAGCACTGGCAATTAATTTTAACACCAAAACTGATAGAAAATGTAGTCAATGTTACATTTAACCACACTACTTTTTAAGCAAACATTACAAGGTACAAGATATATTTCATCTGTCAGAGGACTATTTTACAAAGACAAATGTTGACCACAGTATAAAGTAAAGCTTCAACATACATATGACGTAGCGAGATATGACAGCGATAAATACAGCATAGTGGCTGCTGTAGTCAAATGCAAAAGCTGGAGGAGTTGACAGAGGAATATACTTCAACACTTCAGTGTGATTGCACACGATTCATATCCTCACTGCCACAATTTGACAAAGATATATGATTTACATCTCCCATTTAAACAAATTAAAATGAAACACATCCAGGCACAAAAGAGATGCCATCACAGCATCATTTTACAAGACTAGGACACTTACAGCATAGTGAAAATCTTAAAAGAAAAAAAACCTCAAACACTGTCACTTGTCTGAAACCACGGCTGTAAAACGGTTATCACCAATATGAGCAGATAAACATGTATACACAACACATCCAATGTCCTCACAATTGATTTTTTTAATCAGAGAAAAAAAATCTACTGTCAGGGCTGACTCAGAAACAACTATTTTAAAACACAACAATGGTAAGATCAGACAATGGATACTGAACAAAAGCACTAAAACATTTAATCATGCAACATGCCTTATATAAACCATATTGTACTCATCATGATGTCCTAAATGACTGATAGAACTGATTCTAACATGATGGAACAAACCAGTTCATTAATTTAAACATCAAAAATCCTGTCAAAGTGCACACAGCACCATTTTAAAACACTAAAACACTGATAGCAAAGCTCCTGTTTAACCACACTATTTTACAGAAAACACAATGAGGTAGAAGAGATATCACAGCACCATTTTACTAAGACAACTGTTCTACATAGATGCAAATTAAAACATCCCAAAGCTCTTATAGCAGCTTTAACATGACCAAAGCAAATACAAAGAGGTGCAAAGTTATCCTACGTCTGGTTTAAACATTGTTTCCTCACATCAGCATCAAGTATATGTTTTCTGCTGGTACCTTCAGCATTCCCATTCATTCAGAGCACAAACCGAACAGCACAGCACAAACTACAGTCAGCTAAAGCCAGCAGAGTTTATTGACACTACCTCTGGGAAAAGCTCCAGTTTAACCACACTATGAGGCAAAACAGCTATTTTATCTGTCACAGCAACATTTCAGCTTTCAGTATCCAATAAACAATAACAGCGGTACTTAAAAAATAAAGCAACATGATAGTTAAATAGTTGCAAACGACGAAATAGCATCAATTGTCTAATAGCTAGCTATCTCGCTAACGGCTAGCTAGCCTTTGAATAGCGACCTCATTTTTCCACTTCAGCCTTCATGATGCATTTCTCCTGTTACCCTGAGCATTGAGATTCAGCTGGAGCATAATATTTAATAGGATATAATGCAGAATCACCCTATGCTAAGCTAGCAGGAGGACAAGACGGCCACAAGCTTACCTCTGTAATCCTCTGTACCGAGGGCGTTGGCGAGGGTGTGGTCCGCGGTTTTATACTGAGGAGGAGCCAATCAATGAGCAGCGGGTCCTCTGTGCTGCCACTGATTGGAGTTGCTGGGCTGTTGCTGGGCTGTTGCTGGGCGTTCGTCAGGAGAGGCGTTTCTTCCAGAAGGTTCTGTCTGCAGGGTGTGTGTGTCAGTAGTGATGGTGAGATGAAGCTCCGTGAAGCATTGAGGGTTTCCAATTGGTTCATTCATGGGTCAAAGCTTCATGGTGCTTAATTTGCTCCACTGCGCCATCAAGTGGACAAATAAAAGTAAAACAGGCAGAGTGGCTATAATGACACACTGGCTTTGCTGTGTGAAGCTTTGAATTGTGTTTAAATGATAATGCCAATAAACATGTAATATACTTAATATGGTGTCTGTTTCTCCTGCAGCAGAGATAGAGAGGGAAGTGGAAACAAATGGGGAGAGATCTGAGATCTGTAGTTTGACTGCTTGATTGAGGTCAGGTTCTGGTTTTCTGTAAAGTGTTTAAATACTTTTAATTGTAATAAATGCGACTAAATAAAATGTGTTTGTGCTTGTTTTTGTTTTGTGACTGTGCTTCTGGTAACATTGCAAAACTGAAGTAGGGACAGTATTTTATTTGATATTATTCAAAAATATGAGAATTTTTCCACAGAGCTGGGATTTAGGTGGTTTCTTTTTTTGGGACAATATTTCTCCAGCTCCTTGGAACACCTCACCTTTAATAAAATCATACATATTAGGACTGATGTCAATATTTGGCTGGTACCCAATATATTACGAGTTTTCACAAACCTTATCATGATTTGTCAACTCAAAATACTCCCACATGAGTGAGGACTTCCTCTTTCTTCCTTGCTTCATCTGTGAGAGTATTTGTGACACACACACACATATATATATATATATATATATATATATATATATATATATATATATATATATATATATATATATGCACCACCACATGAATTAGCTAATCATTACCCAACATCAGTGTATAGTTTACAGCTCATTTTATTAATAATAAATTAAACTTTTCTACATATTTCACGTACACATGTTGCCTTTCAGAATAGGTAACAGAAACTAACACATGCTTTGCAGGCCCTGCTGTAGAACTGTGGCTCCCAATGGCTTCTTTACATACACATGTCAAAGTAGTGTCTACTTCACATGTGACTGATGAAGGTGACAGAAGGTGCAGACACCAAATACAAGAGTGAGATTTACAAATGGTAAAATTGACACACACAAACATCCATCATTTTACACAACCCATAAATAAAGGGGTGAAGGGTCACCGCTCATCTGTTGGAAGGTGCAGGACTTGGTAGTGACTTCTAGTACAAAAGAAAAAAATCCGCACACTTGAGGTCTGTGCAAAAAAGGCTTTACTGAAGCTTGCAGCTTTTGGTCTTTGAGACCTTTGTCAGGCAGAGAGCCTGATGAAGAAAAATATATATAATGTCTCATATCAAAGCACTGCAGTTGAGAAATAATTTAAACTGCTGCTCTTCCTACACTTCTCCTACTCCTCCAGCTTATGCTATTTCACACTGAATAATACTAACTAATAATACTTACTGGATAGTACTAACTGCAGCTCGCTCTGACTTTCTCCACAACTCGCTCTCACTCCTCTCTCCACAAACACCAACAACACCCATAGTGTGGCTCGAGATTCGAAACGTTTTTATGGGACAGCGATACGTTGAACGAAACAATCACGTGATCTGCACAAACCGAGGCCTCGGTTGTCATCGGTCACGTGACTTTTTCGGAAGCGACCCAAGTCTCAAAGCGACGCTTCATCTGACACGCCCACTTTTACTCGAGACACGCCTCAATGCCTCAGTTCATTTGTCCCATCACTATGTGTCAGTACCTGATCAATCCCAGAACCTGGTTTGTACTGCGCATGTGCGGAAAGTACCTCACTTCTGCGACGAGCCCACAGCAATTCACACAAAGAGGTTATACAGGGTGTTAACTTAGAATGATCAAAGAAAATAACACAAAATGGTGACAACAACTTATTCATATTACAGTCATAGAAAAAGAGTATTCCAAACACATGTGAACAGAAGAGTATGAAATCAACTCGTAACAAGGACACATTTGTATGTGGTCTCTGTGGCGCAAGTGGTTAGTGTGTTTGGCTGCCAACTGAAAGGTTGGTGGTTAGAATCCACCCAGGGATGATGATTTTTGCTTTTTATAATCTGATTTGTAACTTGCAGGCTCTCATGTTTTTGTTTTTTTTTTTTTCTTACCTTTCATGCTGCTGGAACTGTGAATTTCTCGTTGGAGATTAATGAAGTATCTATCTATCTATATCTATTAATGATATGAATAATATCTTCAAAATGAATTGGTTATGTGGCCTCATAAGAGAAAATATTAAAATGTGGAATTCAATTTTTTACTTAAATGTAATTATAAAATTGACATACATTATCAAACTTCCATAAACAGGCGTTGCTCTCCTCGGGGCTGATCTACAAATGCGGCTTCTCGCCAACCAGCTGCTACATATAGAACAACCAACATATACAACACAGAAACAAAACAATATTTTACAAATCTTGGTTTGATCAAGGAGCAATATGGGTCAATCAGTGAATCGATGAACAAGGACAAATCTTACCATACAACCAATTTATGAACAAATATCATCCCACAATCTCACAAACAGAATATATTACAATTTCCAACGCAATACCAATAGAAATGCTGCAGCTCCTGAAAGGTTTCCAATTCCACCTCTTACTCAGAAAAATGATGCCAAATTATTCATCCATAACATAGACAGAACAACCAAAGTCTACTCAAATAAATTTATCAGGAATGTAATTCAACCCTCAAATCAACTGGCAGCCAAATTTTACTGGAGTTCACTGTACGGGGAGAGAAACTGGAGAGGAGCGTGGCTGTTTGGCGAGAAGCTGCTCATTCACAAAAAGGTCCACTCAAAAGTCTGACTGGGCGTTCTAAAGCCACATAAGGTCTGAATGGACGTTCGAAACACACAAAGTCTAACTGGACGTTCAAAACCAAATTCCAAACGGCAATATTTGTAAATATTTGGATGAAATTTTGATGTACGATCGCCAGAATGAAATGGGGCGGGTCCGGTAAGCAGCGGGCGAGGGCCTTTTGACGCCGCTCGCGGCTTTAATCTTTCTTCTTCTTCTTCTTCTGCTCTTTAAACTGGAATTTGACCCCCTGAACATGCTCGAAAACTCACCAAATTTTGCACAAAATTCAGTTCCGGTGAAAAATTTTTTTTAATATGTGTTTCAATATTGGGATTTCAAAATTGGCCCTACAGCGCTACCTGCAAAACCCAAAATGCATTGCGTCAATGGGAGGGGGTCCGCAAAAAACTTTGTCGTACAGCCACAAAATTCGGTATACAGATGCGCGTTGTTGGGACAAACAAAAAATATTATTATGACCCCATCCTCAAAACAGCAGGAAAGCAGCGAGCTGGGATTGAATTTTCAAAAATGCCGAGTCAGCGTTTTCCAGGACGTCGTACAAAATGTTCGTTTTGATCGTGCGCTTCTCCAAATGAGCTGAAATTTGGTGGACACCATCTACACAAGTAGACAATTAAAAGTTATCCAATTCACAAATCTTCAAATTACGGTTTCCGCGTGGCAACGCCGCAAAGTTGTTATCAAATTTTGCCATTTTTTCAGTGTGATGAATGGCTGCCATTTCTACATAATGACTCCAATCCAACCCAAATTTTAAACACTGATTAATCCTTCCTTCCTGGACACATAGACAGTGAAATGTTGAAAATCAGCGTTACAGCGCCCCCTACAGAATCAAAATAAAATCTGTATGGGGAGTAAAATTATTAGTTTACCAGAAATGAATGGAATTTGGGTGATAATTCCATCATGTCGTCCCAATCAAAAAAGCAAATGGTAACCATATTGTAATATCAACGGTGTTGCCGTGGCGATGGCTGAAGTTCCCCATGTTATTCTAATGGGCCCAGGTGAAGAATCTCCCATAAAATCAAATGTACTTGTTGCCATGGAAATGTGCCAAATTTGACAAACATCAATGAAAGAATAAAATGGGGCGGGTCAGGTAAGCGGCGGGCGAGGGCCTTTTGACGCCGCTCGCGGCTTTAATTTACCTTCTTATCAGTTTTGAGTTATAACCTGTAATCCTCTGAGTGAATAAAAACCATGTGAAAATGTTAAACCTCCGGTGGAGTGGTGTTATTTCTCTGAGTGAGACCAAAAAATGTATGTGGAATAACGTTTCTTCTTCAGAAGTGAGAGACATTTCTTCACCCCTGAGAGGTAACTGAAGTTTACTTTTTCTTTTTTTAATGTATAATGTTCAATCTTTTAAGGCAACTCAACAGCTGCTCTCCTCTCCCCTTCCTCCTGCCTGAGCCATCTAAAATAAACCCAGAGTTCTGTGCAGAGGGGCCCACGGTCGTCCACCAGACACCAGACGATTTTCCAATTGATCTGTGATCGCTGCAGGAGGCAGATTAATGAGGTGAGGTCTCAGTTCAGACTCTCTGAGAGCAGCCGCTTTATAAAAAGAATAGCTTTCCTCCTTCCTCGTAAAAAAACCTAGTTCGATATTATATGTCAAACTGTAAGATTTATGGCCCCAATAAACCCCTCCCCTTGCCATTTGTCCACATTTGTTTGTCCGCATTTGCCTGAAACGCCTGAAAAACTACAGACTGATGCAGGAAGAGAATTTTTCAACAAAAGTTTTGAGATTCTGATGAGGAAACACAACATCATACATTTTGCCACAGCTAGTGATCTGCTAAGAACACCCGTCGATACGTGGAAGTCCTACCAGACTTAGTAAAAAGCTATAATAACACTCCCCACAGCAGTATAAAAACGCGCCCGGCTGATGTGACTAAGGGCCTTCAGGTGTTTCACAACCTGTACGGTACGCCTACACCACGAGACAAGAGAAAACAAAAATAAAGGCAGGATTTAAGGAGGGCGATGTTGTCAGAATATCCAAGTTGCGAGGGGCCTTCAATAAAAAAATACGAACAGAGATTCACGGATGAAGTATTTACGGTGTCAGAATGCATTCTGCGTACTCCGATGGTATATAAACTCAAAGATTATGACGGCGAAGTGATCGAAGGTTCATTCTGTGAGCTGGAGCTATAGAAAGGGAAAAAAATAGACTCATTAACATTTAACTCATTAACATTTTTCAATCATACAGTTTTTAAACAGTCTGTTAGATATTACATTTTACTACAAACAGATACGTCTGGGTGTCTGTAGCACTTTAGATGGTTATATGAGCTTTTTTAAAAGCTCTCCAGAGGTGAAACTAAAAATTATGATCCAAACAAAAAACTCAGGTTTCATCTTAACATATAAAGCAACTTATCAAAAGTGTTACTATTTGTGACCTGAAGATAACCAAATCTGCTCCTAACTTGAAATTTTAAGTTGCTGCTCTCAAAACTTTGAAACATGTCGTGTCCTTTGTGATAAGCATCGTGAAATTCTCTGATATTTCCCAGTTAACGTGATCAGTGGAAAACCTTCACATCCACCCAAATTCTAATATATAGATATAAAAAAAACTCAAAAGGAGCGAAGGTTTTTAAAAAGTGTATAAAATACAAGAAAAGGTATGAATGAATAGTAAAATCATTCAAAGACAGAGTCTCATTCTAAATATTCAAAATAAAGCCACACAAACTTAATCAGGAAGCGTAGACACAGCCTGCAATAAAATCAGAATATCAGGTTAACAATTTTTATAAACTCAAATTCAATTTTCTGTATAAGAGACAATAATGATGATGTTGCTGATGTACGCCAAACAAAACCGAGTCAGCAGGTAATGTCAGCTTTGAAAGCTGCTGTCTCACAGCTGCAGCGTAGACAGTCGGACTGTCCAAAAAAGAAAAAAAACCCGAACGTTAATCTTGTAAAGCGATATTGTTGGTCACAGAAGGTGAAACTAAACAAATCCTATGTATTCCTGTGTACAGCAGAACACAAATCCACAACTGTGTACCATTTCACTCTGGCTGCTATTGATACTAAAATAGCATTAACATCTGGTACAACCGGAGTTAAAGGAATGACGCCGTCTTTTTTTTTTATTCCTCGGATCCTGTGCAAATCTGTACTTCTTTGTTCCTGGTTTCAAAATGGGATTTATTGGTGTGTTGTTTGGAGACACACATGGCACTCCATGTTTCAGCAACTGGTCTGATCGCCATTTCTTTTTCCATTGATCAGGGCTACTGTTTTAACACAAACAGGATATTTCGCATAGTTAATTGTTGCTTGATAAGGTTCCACAGCCAGCAATCCTACATGATTTGCAAATACAGATTTTCTTCCCCTTTCTAACAAATCCACATAAACATTACAAAAGAACAAAATATGACAACCCCTTGTAAGAGCAGCATTTATATAAGAACAAAGAAAGAACAAAATAAAGTGCTTAGTTTAAGAAACAAATACAAACATCAGCTTTACATACCCTCTCCTTTTGTTCCTGTAGCAATTTCTTTTCTGAACAGCCTCAACCAGCTGCACAAGAAAACAGTATATCAACTCAATATACATTTTCTCACTCTTTTTCTACTCTGACAGACAGTAATGCGCGCAGCTTTATAAACTCCCTGCTGCAGTTTGCGTCGCTGTTTTAGGTGGTGAAAAGATTTGTAGTGCTTCCACCCTTGCCTGTATCTTGTTTATAGCACTCCCTACATATAACGTGACTCTGTTGCTCGTCTGATACTTTGAAACTGAAAAACGGCTCTCTGCTTAGCAACACCCACAGTAAAATCCGGATAGATGCGCATCTGATGGCCACGGAAAAGCAGGGGGGCTTTCTCCCTTGCAAGGTGGAGGATCTGTTGCTTAATGTGAAAATGATGCACCTTGACGATCAGTGGGCGCGGAGGGGCTCCCGCCTTGGGCTTGGCAGCCAGGGAGCGGTGGGCAATATCCAACATTGGCACGGCCCCGGAGCTTTTGATCCCCAGCAGCTCAGAAAAAAAGTCAGACATGAATGACGTTATCTGAGTCCCCTCAATATTTTCTGGGATGCCTAAAATCCTCAGATTTTGGCGTCTGCTTCTAGACTCCAGGTCTTCAGTTTTAGAGGAGCATGGCGTTGCTTTTCCCCAGCGCTTCACATTTGGCCTCAAGCTCACTGACCCTGTTATCTATATCTTGAAGTGAGGATTCAACATCCGTGAGACGAGAGCCAAATGAATCAACGGAGGACTGGAGAGTGTCCATAGAGGAACGAGTCGTTTCGAAATGTTTCAATCAACCTCACCACAGATGAGAGGGACGGCTCGCCTCCCTCCGCGTTGTCGTCGCTGCTACCAGGTGGTGATCGCGGGTTAGCTTTAGCCATCTCTGTAGTCCGTGTCTGCCGAGCCCTCTCTGCTCGATCCTGGCGTTTACTGCCTTTCCCAGTCATGCCGTGAACCTTACCGACCAAGTTCAGAGCATATAAGAAGCAACAAAAGTAGTTCTCAAATGTGTTTTAACACAATGTGCAGGAGCTGGTCAGGACGCGTCTACTCCCTATCCATGCTCCACCTAGACAGTGTTTTTCTATTCTCCTTTAATTCCAGTTTTCATTCTTCGATGCTCCAGTTGCTCGAATGTAAACAAACAAACTGACATGCGGCTGACGTGCGTGCTCCCACAGTCCTCATGCAGGGAGCCGCGCATGGCAGTGCTCCAAAGATGGCAAATAGGCCATGTTGTATGAATTCGGCGGAGAATCCTCGAATATACCTTTAAACTTATATTTAAGCCCGAAAGGCTTTTGCACAAACACATTCAGAAAAACGAAAACGAAGGGCATTTTGTCTATAATTTCAGTTAGTTTTAGTTAGTTTTGTAAACTCACAATAAAGGTTTAGCTAATTATCATTTTTTGTTTGCTTTTTAGTTTTTATTTAGTTTTCGTTAACGAAAATGTTTTTTCAGTTTTAGTTTTCGTTTTTTAGGCCTGATTCACACATACGCGGCTGTGCGGGCGTGGATCTGTCCGGGTTTGCACGGTGTCTGCGCGGAAAAGTCAGAACTGCATGCAAACAGATCAGTCCTTTCACACTCCCCGCGCGGGGAACACGTGGGCTCCGCGTGTGGCCCGTTCAAATCCGCGTGGCGGTTTCTAAATAGAAATCAAATCTATTTTTCTGCGCGGACTTGGGCTGTGCGCGGCGTCCCATTGAAACCAATGGCATAAACACACATCTCGTGTCAACAAGGCTTTCTGTGTGTAACCCCTATGAAATTTAGCATTTCATATTTTGGGGTTGTGTTTTTTTTTCTTATTAAAGAAATTCATCATATTTATGTTGTCGTTGCCATGGAGAGGTATTTCTTTATTGTATTTTTTTTTGTGTACAGTGCAAAAAAAAAAAAAAAAAACTATTGTTTTGAAGTTCAACTAGCACTGCATAGTTGAAGAGATATGATTGGTTGTGAGGCTGTCAAGTCAGTGGTGAAGTTTTCTGATTGGCTGGGGCGGGATCAAGGTGGGGTGAGAGGAGATCGGTGGAGAACGGTGGAGGAAGCTGACGGAGCATGCGAGGATCGGCCGCGGCTGCACTCACGGAGGAGTTAACGGCGAAAATTACGGCTTCAACCCAAAGATATTGGGCTGGAAAGTGGCCGTGCTCGAACTGCAACAGTGAAGGAGACTGTAGCAGTTTGGAAACCCTCGAAACGGACGTCCAGAGAGGACGTCGGTGCTGAGTTAGCAGGCGATGCTAACGGCTACAGCTAACCACAGAGAGCACATGTGGAACCCAGATAGCGCTCCAGGTGACCGGAAAGCCTGGTAGCTCCTCTGGCGGCGAGGGAGTCGGCTAGATTCCCATGGTGAAGATCTCTCCTCCTCACCTCATGCTTCTTCAGCCAAAATCTCCACTCCAAGCTGTCTGGAGGTGACAATAAGGACACTGACACTGGCATTGAATCTTCAAAGACTGTGAGTACTGCAACCTCTCTCATTTGCTCAAGTTGATAAAGGGCCTCTACATTTTTTTTGGCTCCCACGTGCCCCAGCATCGTTCAGGCCTGCAGCGGGGGTTTTGTTTTATTTTGTTTATTAACCAGCTGGTGTTTCAGGTGTTGTGGGCCCACAATTTAAACCTGATCAGAGATAAGAACTGTTGTGATTTCAATTGATTTTGATTTGGGAACTGTTTAATTTAATTGCCTGTGCAATTGTTAAGAGCCCGTGAGGGTCACGAGGCGGCGGTGTGTATTTGGTTTGAGGTACCAATTTGGTGTTGGATCAAGGAATCTTTTGTTGCCGTTTTATTTTTGTGTTTTCTTCTTTCTGCAATCAGATCATTTTCCAATACAATTTTGTTGAATAAATTTGAGAGTATTTTTGTAAAGAAGCTGGTGTGATTCATGATTAAGGGGCTAACACAACTAAACAAAAGGGGAAAAGATTAAGACTCGGGGCGCTGACCTGTCAACGGACGTTGAAGAAGCGCTACATGTGCATGTATTGAGCTCGTGTCTGCTCACAAACTGATCTACACCAGAGGCTTCCAGTGTTCTGCTCCGTCTGTTTTTCCGTGGCTTGGAGCGGGTCCCATTGAAAACAATGAAGACAGGGCCTCGTTGTCATATATGCAGATATATGTTCCGTTTGAATTTACTATTCGGCGCAGTTGAGAGGAGCATGCGTGTCTTGATACACATATCTAGAGATCTATATCTATAGGTCTAAGCCGGAGCTACGGAAGCCGCATTATGTTGAGTGTTTTTGACTGCCGATGCTGATGCACGTTTCTGGATGCTGCTCTTGGGAAGAAACAGCCTTTCGCTCCCGAAACGCCTCTGGAAGTACTTCAAACATATTAGTAGCCCGTTGCCGCGGACAACCCACTCACGCAGACCGCGCTGGTGAGAAAGGAATGCCTGAACACGCCGCTCCAGCGCCGCGCCGTCTACGCGTCCGGCCCGTGCCCGCGCAGTGACCGTGTGTGTGTGAATCAGGCCTTAGTTAGTTTTAGTTCACGATAATAACCTTGCGCGAGCCCCATCATACAATGAGCTCACCGCTCAGATATACACCCGTTTGAAAGATCGTTTGATAAATGAGGGCCACTGTGTTTTACACACAAGACACATTTCCCCCATCATCATTACACGTGGCTTGGTTAGGCACAGTAAAAAGCACATCGGTCCTCAGTGATCCTTCTTTCTGACTCTCTTACACACTGAGGTGCATTTCACCATTCCAATCAGCTGTCCACAGCGACAGCAGCGGGACCAGCAGCTGGAGCAGCTCCTGCCTGAGTGGCAGCTGCTGGAGCAGTGGATGCAGCGACAGCAGCAGCAGCGACAGCAGGAGCTCCAGCGGGACGCAGACCAGCAGCTTCAGACCCAGCGGGGGTGACAGCTGCCACGGAATTTAACAGGAAGAAACCTTTGCAGGACCAGGCTCAGAGATGGCGGCTTTCTGCTATTCCGATTGAGGCGAGGGGACAGAAAGAGGAGATAGGACAGACAGTTTCTCATATCTACATACATTTCATGGATAAACAGAGAACATAGGCTACAAGACGAACAATCATCAATGACACGTAGTACTAGAATGGAATTACACTGAAATGAGATGCCTGCATTCTTTTCTCATTTCGCAGGAAAACTGCTGGATAACTTCCAGCAGTACAAGCAGTAAACCCCCTACAGGAGTCGCAGCAGGTGTGGCTCCTGGTGCTGAGGGCACTCCAGCAGGGGGCCAAGGCCAGCCGCGGCGCTGGAAAGTGCCAGGCGTGTGGTCGTCGGCTGTGCCCATCGCCCAGCTCCTCCAGCCGCTCCACCGACCTCCGCTCCACCACCCCGGCCTCCAGCGGTGAGGAGGAAGACTCGGTCAACGACGCGGAAGCCCCCCACCAACGTGGACGGGAGTCGTCCTCCTCTTCCTCCTCCTCTTCCTCCTCCTCCTCTTCCTCCTCCTCCTCCTCCTCCTGGTCTCCCGTTGGGCGACTGCCCGGAAAACGACCGGCGTGGAGGAGCATCCTCCCAGGGCTGGACAGACCCGCCCTATCGGCCCGACCGGATACGCCACCCGCAGCGCCGTCCCCTGGGCCCCACCCTCAGCTGTTGCTGCTGTTGAGTTTTGTTGGGTTGTGACTTAGTAAAGAGGTTGTTTTGTGTTAACAGTCTTTTTGTCTGAGTTCAGCAGTTTTATTTTGCTTGTAATTTAAATCATTAAAAGACTATTTTCTTGGTCTTTCCAAACTCTGTAATGTGTGCCCTAATTCTTTCATCGCGGATCAAAGCATCCTTCCATTTGCCCACCATATGTTCGACCCAGCTGTCGGCTGCCACCCAATCCACATTGCACCCAGCCCCTACGGTTCCCTCGGTGGGTGGTGAGCCCACCGGAGACGCTTCCTTGGCTCCCTTGGCTGGGTGCTCCCTTAGAGACAGGGGGAGGAGCTCAGTCACCAGGGAGGAGCTCAGAGTAGAGCCGCTACTTCTCCGCATCGAGAGGGGCTAGCTGAGGTGGCTCGGGCATCTGGTTAGGACGCCTCCTGGACGCCTCCCTCGGGAAGTGTTCCGGGCATGTCCCACTGGGAGGAGACCCCGGGGAAGACTCAGGACACTCTGGAGAGACTATGTCTCTCGGCTGGCCTGGGAACGCCTTGGGATCCTCCCAGAGGAGCTGGAGGAAGAGTCTGGGGACAGGGAAGTCTGGGCATCCCTGCTGAGACTGCTGGCCCTGCGACCCGGCCCCGGATAAGCAGAAGAAAATGGATGGATGGATGGATGTTAGACCCTCCAGAAAAACGCGATTATGCGATCGCATGAATTCACGCATAAATCACCCTTTTGCCGCTGATTATGCAGGGGCCACATATATTCCAAAAGGGCGCATAATTCCCGCAATAATCTCACATTTACCGCGAAAAAAAGAGAAATGGTCTCGCTTGAAGCGCTGTGACGTTCAATGAACGAGTCGTTCGTTTGAAAGCGTTCTTTTAAGTGAACATTGGCCCAGTTTACATGGGTGTTTTTTTCAATCGGATTGTAAACAATCGTATTAAACGGAGTGTATTCATGAAGTGATCCACGATGAATCCTCGTTTACAAGGACCCTGGGTGAAGCGGATTATACAGCGTCCTGTGACATGCGCACAAAGTCTCATGAGGAACTTGCAGGTCTTCCTCTCAGCAGCAGCAGTCCTCAGCGCCGAGCAGAGAGTTTTTATCTGCTGATATCTGCTCAAATAATGTCCCAAAAGTCCATGATACGCTGCTGGAGGAGCGGCTGCTCCCCTTGCTGCAGCACCGCTGCACCGAGCGGCACGCCTCGCTGTGAGCTCTGCTCCGCGTGCCGATGTTTCGAATTAACTGGTGCCCGTGTTAACTTGTGACCAATACATGATTGAAAAATGTAGTCGTTCTTGCGAACGTCGGTTATCGACAGTTACAGTGAGTGTATACGTTTAAAGTCATTTGTGAGTCTTACTTTAACAACTGCTGCAATCAAAATGTGTTTACATAGACCTCCGCCGTCATTCGTTAACACGGGAACCAGTTAATCTATAACACCAGCCGGCGATCGCTTGTATTCTGCTATAGAGCTCTTTATACAACTCGCTATTGCGTGATTTGGTTCCATCTCGCCTCTCCAATGTTTTTTCTGTCGGGGTTTTTTACTAAAAAAGTGTTTTTCAACCACCGTGGTGTCCTCTGCTGGTTTTTTGACTGTGCTGCTTCCTGTTTACTGGCACGTCACACGTCACTGCATGCATGCACAGAACAAACACTCCCCCAGTACAATCCGCTCCGCTGTCAGACTGTTTATAAGGGACACGGAGCGGATTGTCGATCAGGGTAGACCACCTCATACAATCGGCTCCAAATTACAATCCGCTCCGAGTGAAGCGGATCCACTCGGTAGTTTACATGACACATTTTACAATCCGCTCCACCTTCAAATCCCCATATACGTGGTCCATGTAAACGTGCCCAATGAGAGCTGGATCACAGCTGTCTGAGAGTCGTTCCTTTGTGCAAATAGTCCACGCTTCCTTCACGTGTCTCCTGAGTGTCTCCTGAGTGTCTCCTGAGTGTCTCCTGAGTGTCTCCTGAGTCCAGCTGTCACCGCTGCCTTCATGTGAATGACGGAGTTTCAGTTTTCCGCAGCAGCTCCAGTCACCTGAACGCAGCAGCTAGCTAGCAGAGGAGGAGTGTCCAGAAACCAGAGAGGAGCCGATGTTTTGGAAGAACTGATTTGTAGCAGCAGCAGGAAATACTAAAGGAAGTCAGTCACCAGTTGGCAAGGAAACCAGTTCATTTGAAACACCGTATTGACGGCTTTATAAAGGTTTTAGCAGTTGCGCGCACACACACACACACACACACACACACACACACACACACACACACACACACACACACACACACACACACACACACACACACACACACAATTGCTCCATTGATGAGCATTGGTGAGTAACAATTTAAGATTACGAGAAGGGAGTAGAATTTGAGCTGAATGGGTATGAATTTAATGATATCAACAGAAAGAACAAAAGTGGAGGGGGGGGTGGCAATATATGTTGACAATATTCTGCAATATAAAATCATTGAAAAAATGACTGTAGTTGTTGATGATATTCTCGTGTGCATTACAGTAGAAATATGTCATGAAAAAATGAAAAATTTAATGGTGAGCTGTATATATAGATCTCCTGGATCAAGCATTGAAGTCTTCAAAGAGTGGATGGAAAATATGTTCATAAAATCAACACAGAAGGTCTTGTACATTTGTGGTGATTTTAACATCGACCTCTTAAATCCAAAGAAACATAAAATGATGGATGACTTCATAAACTCAATGTTCAGTATGGGTTTGTATCCTACTATCACCAGACCGAGCAGGATCACTTCTCACTGTGCCACTTTAATTGATAATATATTCACTAACATCTTGGAAAATAATACTGAGAGCGGACTACTATCAACTGATATTAGTGACCATCTGCCTATTTTTAATGTATATTACCGTAACTATAGTAGGAAGAAGAATATCAAAAATTATAAATATATAAGAGTGAAAACAGAAGAGGCCATGATGGCACTAAAAAATGACTTAATGACACAGGACTGGAATGTGGTTTATAAAGAGAAAGATATTGATAAAGCATATGACAAATTTCTAAGTATATTCAATACATTATATGACAAATATTGTCCTATTAAGAAATACAGTATTATACAAAAACACACAAATAGTCCGTGGGTCACAAAGGGGCTGCAAAATGCCTGTAAAAAGAAAAACTTATTATACAGGCAATTCTTAAAGTATCGAACTATAGAGGCAGAGGAAAAGTATAAAAATTATAAAAATAAATTAACTAACATTATGAGGACAAGTAAGAAAGAATATTATAATACATTATTGGAGAGAAATAGAAACAATATTAAAGGCATGTGGAATGTTCTAAATGGCATTGTGAGAAGTAGATCTCAAACTATAAATTACCCAGAGTACTATATTGAAAATAACAAGACCATTAACAATATGGAGGATGTGGTGAATGGTTTTAACAGATTCTTTGTAAATGTGGGACCAGATTTAGCAGCAAAAATAAAGAAACCGGTGACGACAGAAAAGGGGGATATAGAAGACATGGGGTACAGGAATCCAAATACAATGTTTTTAGGTGCAGTTGATGAAAGAGAAATTGTAGAGAATGTAAGGAACTGTAAAAACAAAATCTCTAAAGATTGGAATGATATAGACATGTCCACAGTAAAGTCAGTTATTGAAGGAATTGCAAAACCATTCACCTACATCTGCAACTTGTCTTTTCAATCAGGTACATTCCCAGACAAAATGAAAATAGCTAAAGTAATACCACTGTTTAAATCCGGAGATCGACATCAGTTCACAAACTACAGGCCTGTTTCATTACTCCCCCAATTCTCCAAAATACTGGAAAAACTATTTAAGGACAGACTGGATACATTTATTGAAAAGCACAAACTTATAACGGACAGTCAGTATGGTTTTAGAACGGACCGATCAACATCTCTGGCATTAATGGAATTAATAGAAGAACTCACAGACTGTATGGACAATAAAAAAGTAGCAATAGGACTATTTGTGGATTTAAAGAAAGCATTTGATACCATTGACCATAATATATTAATAAAGAAATTAGATAACTACGGTATTAGGGGAGTGGGGTTGAGTTGGATATCGAGTTACTTAAGAAACAGGCAACAGTTTGTACAGATGGGGAATCATAAATCAAAACTGATGAATATTACATGTGGGGTACCGCAGGGGTCAGTATTAGGAACAAAATTATTCATAATGTATATTAATGACATATGTAGTGTATCTAAATTATTGAAATTTATTCTGTTTGCGGACGACACAAATATTTTTTGTTCTGGTGAGAATTTGCAGCAGATTTTGGAGACCATCACAACAGAAATGAATAAATTAAAACTATGGTTTGATAAAAATAAATTATCATTAAATCTAAGTAAAACAAAGATCATGCTGTTTGGGAGACACAGAATGGATTGTAATGTAGAACTTATAATAGATGATAACAAAATAGAGAGAGTAAGTGAAATTAAATTTCTTGGCGTGATTCTGGACAACAAAATCTGCTGGAAACCTCATGTGAGCTACATACGAGCAAAACTGGCAAAATGCACATCAATACTGTGGAAAACTAAACATATCCTGGACATTAAGTCACTGCACACCTTATATTGCGCACTTTTTTTGCCATATCTGTCTTATTGTGTTGAGGTCTGGGGAAACAGCTACAGAACCACTCTACAGCCGATATGCACGATACAGAAAAGAGCAATAAGGATAATAAACAATGCAGGATACAGAGACCACACAAACCCACTATTCATAAAATCACACTTGTTGAAATTCATGGATCTGGTCAAATTCAAAACAGCACAAATAATGTTCAAAGCAAGAAATAATTTACTGCCAAAAAATATACAGGGGATGTTTGCGGAAAGGGAGGGTGGTTATAATCTAAGAGGAGACCTGAATTATAAAAAACCAAAAGTTCGAACTACACTGAAAAGTATGTGCATGTCAAGCTGTGGAGTGGCTCTGTGGAACAGTCTGGACCCAGAAATAAAACAAAGTAGCAACATAAATCTGTTTAAAAAAAAGTACAAAAAAATATTTCTTAATAAGTATATGGAGGAGGAAGTCTGGAACTCTGGACGATGATAACAAATGGTGGTGTGTATTATATATAGTGGAACTTGATATATTGCTGTTATACTGTAGTTATATTATAATTATTCTGTTATATAGTATATATTTATGGGGATAACTATATGGTATGTGTGGGTATATATTATGTATTTATAGGGATATCTGCACGGTATATGTATACATATATTATGTGATGTCCTATGATGTATGATTTTAAAACTTGTTAATAGTTAAAAAGGGGTAGGAATCTCTAAAAAGTGTTTAATTCTTCCTACTCCTTTTTTCAAACTATGCTGTTATGTTTTTTTTTTGTTTTGTTTTTTTTGTTTGTTTTTTTTCTTTTTCTTTGATTTGCATTAACTTTCCTTTTTATCTTTTTTCTTTTTATACATGTTCGAAAAATAAATAAATTCATTAATTCATTCATTCATTCATAAAGATGGCCCGTCAACATCACCTGCATATCAAGACCTTGCTGCAGTGTGGGCTGAAGGAGATGACTGTCAGGGTCTTTCCTGTTATCAAAAAGTACGATGCCCAGCAGCAAGTGAAGCCTCAATGGGACGTCAAAGCACTTGTCCAAATCCTACAGAGCGCTGCTGAAAAGTGTCTTGAGACCATCGCTGCAGAGACAGGCTGAGAGGTCCTTGCCTACTTTGAAAAAACAAGAACATAAGTTACAGGACAACACTGCAGCCCCTCGTGGA
The DNA here is from genome assembly GCF_902148845.1 of Salarias fasciatus. NCBI lineage: Eukaryota > Metazoa > Chordata > Actinopteri > Blenniiformes > Blenniidae > Salarias > Salarias fasciatus. The sequence continues at coordinate 1,188,023 of NW_021941373.1, read as the reverse complement.
CAGTCACAAACTGCCCTGGATGGAACAACCCTAAAAAAAAACACCAGGGCGAGCGACTGGATCAGAGTGAGGTGTTAGGACCTGCGCCTATGTGACCTGTGTGGCCATGTTGCAAATGGGCATTTATGTTGATTACAGGCAAACGGAAAAGTTGCAGCAGGACATGAGCCTGAGTCAGTTGACCCTCTGCCAGCGGAAGGTTTTGGGGGCTTTTCAGATGTCAGGGATAAACAGACCGAAGGTCATGAAGCTGCATCCTTCTATTCCATTTAAGCTGGACAGCGTGAAGGAAGCCGGCCCTCCTCAGCAGCAGCAGCAGCAGCGACGACTCTCAAAACATCTCCATCGCCTGAGGAACAGTGGGAGGAAGGGCTAGAGGAGACAGAGGATGCAAGACAACTGCAAGAGGTGCGCATCAATCACATCCCAGCACACCTCAAGAAAAAGAATGGGACAGCCAAGAGCTCGCCATTCTGGGAACTGTCATTTCAGAGAGGCTGTCAAGTGAAGAGGCGTACCGCTCATATGTTGTCCAGTGTCGTGCGGCCAACATCCCTTACAGACAGCAGGGGGCCTTTCTGCATGAGTATAGGCATGTGCTCCGGCATCAACAGTAAATGTGGATGACCGTGTGCTCAAAATTCTGTAAATATTGTAAATAGTCAGCCCAACAAAAAATTAAAACATAACAAAAGAAGGGTGAGTTCATTTGTTAGCGTTATGAACTCCTAATGGGGACCATGGTCCCTTGCTGGTTCCAAGCCAGGATAAAAGAGCAGGGTAAACCTGTCAGTGGGGCACGATGCTTAATAAGACACTTTACTATTTCTCAAAACTTCAATAGGCCTTACCCAGACACAAACCCTGATTTAATTAAAGCACAACTATGCAACTTTTGCTCTCGCACTCCCTCTACTGGTCTCCTGTCCTGTGAAAGCTCACTGTCGTAAACGTTCTCTGCGCACCCCCCACCTCCCCCCTTGCACTTGTACTCCCGTATGAGTGCCGTAAAGCAGGTTTGTTCTCGCGAGATGAAGTCGGGTCGGTTCCTCTGAAAGTGTTAAGTGCTGTTTTCAGGACACAGACACTGGGGGGAAGGGAAGGAACGGTCAACCACCATGCCAAGTCATGTTTACCTCCACAGGGATTCTGAAAAACATTTGAGGTAAAAAAGTTGCGTAGTTCTGCTTTAAAGGTGCATTAAGGAGTTTGCACGTTTCATGAGAATCAACGGCCCCTGCAGGCCTTAGACGTAACTGCAGCTTAGTGAAACTGCTCAGTTGTTGCTCGCTAAGCATCTGGCGGAGTAATGGCGGACAAAATGAAACCTAAGGAAATCAGGTCAGCGCATTACGTCACATCATCTCAAATTCTCCCCCCCAGGGAGACATGAAAAGCATGCAGGGCTGCGGCTCTCCAGGACTGGAGTTTGAGACCCCCGTTCTAAAGAGTCCCACATGGTTTTAGTGGGAGCTGATACTGAAATCTTAAGACATCTAGAAAAAAGACATGAAAAAGGCAAATCATCACCTCAAAAGTAACTCACTCCACTACTAGTAAGACACCTGAAGGCAGGAAGTGACCTCGCAAGGGCCGAACAGAATCCTTGCTCCAAGACCACCTTGCAGTCATTGAGTGGACTGAATGGCTTGCCAAAAAGTGTGTGTGTGTGTGTGTGTGAGAGAGAGAGAGGGAGGAAGAAGAGCGGGGGTGTGTGAATGATGGAGTACTCTTTGGGGGAGTTCACTTGATATGTTAAGGTTTCCAAAGTGTGTTTTTGAAAGAGCTTGTATTTCATTTTTCTATTTTATACGATCACAGACTGTTGTTATTTGAAGATGTTTGTCAAGTTTACTTGAAATTGTATAGATTGTATTTGTTTGAAGTGTGTATTTAAAAGAGCTTGTATTGTTTGGGACCAATAAAACAGTTTCTTCGTATGTCTTTGCTTCTGTGTCATTTATAAATGCTTTGTAAAGCATAGACAGTCCTCACTTTAGATGGGCTCATAAAATATACTTAACTAATGAGAAACTAATGAGTAGTATCCACATTAACACACATGCACACCACACTGACATCCCTGGAAATGTTGGTCTTGGCGGGAACCCTGAGTGACCCCAGGTGTCACTACAATATACATAATAAACACTTTTCTCATCATTTGAGGACCAGCAGTCTGGGGAGTTCTGGGGATCAGTTGTCATCAAATCAGTATATCAAGAGACCACGTTCAGAACAGGAGCCAAAATCAGATGATGATGATGATGATGATGAACACTATTCTGATGAGGATTACATACCAGACACAACAGATGAAGATGAAGAAGCAAGGATGCCCCTTAGGTCTCGTCAGTTGAAAGCCCAAAAGTCAACAATATTCAGTGCTACAACATCAAATGTAGGAGACCCAAGCATCACAGTTGTACCTAGCACATCAAAATGTTGCCACCTCTCGAAGATCGTACGAGTTCCAGCGGTGTTGAAACGTCAGATTCAGCTCATGGTGTCCAACAGTCATCAAAGGACAAACCAGAGACCAGAATCAGCACTTCTGACTATGAGCTCGAAAAATTATTGTTCTGTCTGTGGTAAACCACAAAGTGACATTTCCCAGCACTTGAAAACACATATGACACATGCTGAATAGTTCAAACATTCTCCCTCCCTCAGCACTCCAACGAGCGTAAAATGATATGAGAAATAATGAGAAATAAGTGGAAATTTTCAACATAATGCTGCAGTTTCACAAGATGGGCCAGGGCCACTGAAAGTGACCAGAAGACCAAAGTTCATTCACGGTGCGTATTGCCAAGGACTGTTTGTTCGTAAGGAACTGGAGACATGTCCGCATACGCTCCTGCAAGGCAGCAAGGGAAGACTTGGATAAAGAACCTGGTAGAACCAGAGCACTGGGTCTGCATCCTGTCAGCAGGTGTCCAGTGCAGCGTGGAAGCTCCGCGTCATGAAACGGGACGAGGCAGCCTCAGCTGTGTGCGACGACTTCTCTGTTGTTCAGTTTGCCCAGCCACTCAGCAACAGCAGCTCTGAAGTGGGGCGTCTGTTACGTCTGCAGACAGACTTTTCAACAGATAATCTGGAGGAGGCTGTCAAACCTGCTGACTTCCAGAGAGTTGTACAAGCAGTGAAGAGAGTTGCGGGTTTTGATGAAGAAAAGCTCTCGTTCCAAACACTAAGCCTTGCACTGGAATTCGGACATACACTATGCAAAATCAGGTTGCAGACTTTCTGGCTCATTGTATCCAAGTTCACAGAGATTTCTACAGATCACCAGTTCTCACCACAGCTGGCCAAAGGTTTCCAAACTGCTCCTCTCAATGGAAAAAGGACGTCTCTCTGGTCTGCAAGGGAAATCCCTGGATGAGACTGAACTTGAAGGTTTGTACAGAAATTAGTAGGGGTGTAACAATACACAAAAATCTGGGTTCGATACGTACCTCAGTTCTGAGGTCTCGGTTCGGTTTCGATACAGTAGGGAACAAAATGCAAAACCTAAATGTTCTTGTTGTTGTCCATGCTTCCCGTGTCCGCCTGTCTGTGTCGGCTTTGCGGCACATCACCGATGCCAGCGCTCTTCTCTCCTGCTCCATCTGGGCTCAGCTGTGTTCGTTCCATGCAGGCCACTGATCCACGCATCCTCCAGAAGCTTCTCCTCTCTCTAGACTGTTTATCTGCTCCTTTATTTCAGATCATTTATAGGAAATGAGGCACAGACATTGTCAGTACCTTATCATTTAGTATCAGAGTTTATTTAGCCTTTTTTTTTCTTTCTGAGTCTCGGGGTGGGGCCTACTTTCACTTCTGTGCCAGACCTTCTCCTCCTCCTGACAGAGTCTGCTCTCTCCGTCCTCCAGCTTTTCTCTGAGTTTCTTCAGACGGAGTTGCAGCCTGTTCGCTTCACAGACTCCCTTTTCAAAGATAGCGTCTGTCATGGTTTGTTTGCTGTGGCGCTCTGGCGCATGCGTGTACTGGCGCGACGTGCGCATTCAAAACATTTCAAAGTGCAGTGCAAAAAATATATAAAACCTTTTTATGTAAACAACAAAATGTGGCTAGGGCTGGGTACTGTTGGATATTTTTCGGATACTTTTTCGATACTTCACGTACGGTACCGGTTCCTGAACGGTACTTTTTTCAGTACCTGCCTTCACGGCGCACAAACGACGCCATGACTGCATTTGCACTTCATGCCACTAGGTGTGCTGTTTGCATGTTCAACTTTATTTTACACAGACACCACAGAGGAAGAAGGGCTGCAGGCTCTCTCTGCATGTTGGTAGAAGAAGAGTGTGAGCCGGCAAGACGTGGTCACATGTTCAATGATGCGATGCGCCGCTTTTTCAGTAAAAGAGAAGAACTGAACCATCGTTTCCACGCATGTTGATTGACCGCGCAGCCGCTTTAAGAACTGAAACCGATACCCATACGCACGTCTCTTGTTCGGTACCGGTATATACTGAAGTTTTTCGGTCGGTTAAACAGTACCCAACCCTAAATGTGCCTGATAGACTTTACAAAGTTCTGCAGCAGATATCTTGTCATCTTCAGGTGATGCTTCCTGAAAAAATAACTGGAGGGAGGAGGCTCCTGCAGCCTGTCTGTTGCATTGGTGCTTCTCTGTGCCGCCTGCCTTTCAATGGCCGCCTTTCCCTGGGTACAAAGTGTGCAATAAGTATGTACATTGCCTTTGCTGCTCCTGCTAATAACTGCTGCTCTTTTGACCACTGAGTTGAATGACGTCTGTCTTTTCAGCATGTTGACATTCAACGATATGCAGCAGCGAGCACATAGGAACAGGGGCGGCTCGTTTACATTTTTTCAACCAATGAGAAACCAGAGGAATGCGTGACACTGCTATTAGCCAATTATTTTTAACCATGTTACTTTATTTTAACCGAAAGTCTTACACCATTGGCCGATATGCAGTGTTGCATTCAGGTGCAACGCTAAAAAGGAGGACAAATGAGCGTCCGGCTTGAGGCTGTGGAGGACGCCGGACAAGGCGTTTAAAATCCGGACGTATGGCCACCCTAGCGGTCACAAAATCTGTCCTGCGCGGGGACGTCCGTGGACAGAAATTCATGACATTCTGTCCCAGGGACCAATGTGCCACGCGGACGTGTGAAGCATGGACGAAGCTGCTGGCAGTAGCAGTCATGGCTGCAGGTGTAGCTGCACATGCTAGCCTCAGAACGTAAACACACGCACCATCCAGCCCGTGAGCCGGGGGGGAAAAAAAAAAAACCTTTGGCCCGTGAACTCACCTGTGCACAGTCCTGTACCCAACCGAACGGCCCGGACCGAAGCAGTTCAATACAAACACATGCATTGTTACACCCCTAGAAATCAGTGTTTGTAGATAATTATCTAATTTAGTTTAAAGTTTGTTTTTTCCTTTTTCTGTATGCTAAGTCAAGCATGTGCTGCTCCACCTCACACACCAGGTGGAGCAGGACACAAAGCATGTGTCTGCACCTCATGTCTGCGCTGTACGCCTGGGTGTGTGTGTGTCCGTGTGTTTGTCTGTGTTTGTGAGACTGTGTGTGTTTGTGTGTGTATATACTGTGTGTGTTAAATGTAACTATTGCGCTGCTCTTGCAGACAATACTGGAGTTTGACACGAAAATATTGAGACTTGGTACGCTTGATACAGCTACGGATTGTGAGCCGTGACTTTAATGGGGACCACTTGTTGCCTTTCCGGGAGAGCGGGCAGGATCGGCGGCTGGCATCCGCAAGGTGGGCGGTGTCGGTCGTGCTGGAGCGCTTCCCGCTGGTCCCCAGGCAGGTGGGGGGGAGCGGAGGCGGGAAAGGGGGGGAGGTGCAGCAGGTGGAAGAGGTTTTCCACCGGCGTGAGGAGGCCTCACAGACGCGGGAAGGGAACGAGCCCGCGACTTCAGAGCAGGTGGACGCAGAACAGCATCCTCTAATTTGTTGTGCAGACCTCTTGGAGAAAAACCCATCACCGGAGGCCTCCCATAGCCTGCTGGTGGGCTATTTTTTGGGCTGCCTCGACCTTGGTGGTCGAGCCACCAGCTCAACACAGCTCCACCAGCCCATCTGCCTCACCCGACGGGTGACACCACCCCAACCTCAACACCAGCTCCTCTCTGATGTGGACTCTCTCACTGCTTCCCCAAAGCCACAGCCAACTCCAGGCAAAAAGGCAAAATAGGGTGATGAAAAATTAACAATGCAACCACGAGTCAGGCTGGAGAAAATTAAAACCCATTATCAGAGAATCCAAAATTATAATAGTTTAGTGATCGGGTGTCAATATTTAAAGTAGGATTAGTTTAATTGTTTTATTTTCCAAGTTTTAGGGTTATTTATGTTTATGTTCTTATATTTGTTAGAAATAATATTAAACATCCATTTTGTTCGTAAAAGCAGATTTTGTCTCTTCAATAATACAGCAAACAAGCCTCATTGGTGCCATCTAGTGGACACCTGAAAAGAAACATGTCTGATAGAAAAAATGTGCAATGAAGTGGAACTTGATTTTAGTGGAAAAACATCCAAATTTATGATAAGCATTTATGATTCAATGTTGTGACGATAATAATGGGTGAAGTGCATGATTTAGTGTCTTTTTGATTTTTTAAATTTCCACGTTAATTCTAAATACTGGACTGTTCTTATACTGTTTTATGCACTTCATGAAAAGGAATCAGAATCCAGCCAGCAGACGTGTTTTTCCTCACATCTGCTGTGATCAGAGTGGTATTTCCAGCAGTCATTAAAGGGATAGTTCGGGATTTTTGACATGAATCTGTGTGGCATCCCAGTCAGCAGTGTCGTTCATTCACACAGACTGACCCCTGACCCCTGACAGCGTCCAGTGAGCGGAGGTCCTGTCCGGTTTACGTCCAGAGGAAAGTAGTCCGGCAAGTTTGCTGGGGTCCCGAACATAAAGCGTTTTTCTTCTCAAACCAATATGTGTGCAAAAGAGTGATATAATTGCATCACAAAACCGTTGTCCACGAAAAAGTCAGACCTCGGAAACGCTTGGCACTATTTTCTCTCCCTTCATATCACTCCACGCCGTCTCCAGCTGCGGGCAGCGCGGAGATGCTAACAGCTTGAGCTAGAGCTAGCTAGCTCTTTACTAGCGGTAAACAAAGTGAAACCAGCGCGAGAGAGTCTCAGGTCAACAGGATGTGCAGGAAGCTGGTGGGACACTTGTCCCACAGCTGGAAAAGGAAGAGCTCTGACTGAGGTGCAGAGGACCAGCATCCCTGAGCAGAACCTCGTTACACAGAGCCCAACAAGACGGGATCAGAGGAGAAAACAGTCTCTGGAGTGCTGGAACAGGCCGAAGCCATTTCACAGGTGCTTCATTCCTCGTGTCTAAAGTTAGTTTTTTTAGTGACTTTAAAATTTTGAATCTACAGATTTTGTTCTATTTTTTAATGAGTGTTCTAATAAAGTCCAGTTTGTTACAAGTCATATCTTTTTTATTTAATTCTAACAAATAGAACTAACCTATGGTAAAGAAATGTTTAAACTTTGAAACAAATAATAAAAAAAAGACTAAATTAAATATCGCATTCTATATAGCAATCACAATATTGAGGGGAAATATTCATTATTTTCCCCATAACGTTCAGCCCTAATTTAAAGCCAATCAACTGCACTAATTTTATTAGAAGAAAGTGTGTAACAACACTCTTGCATGAAAAAAAATAACGTCCAATACCATGAAACCAATATGATTTAAAAAAAAAAAAAACCGTGATAAGAATTTTTTGCCATTCCGCCCAGCCCTACCCCAGAGCACTAGCACCGTCAGAAGGGCCGGTGGCGGGGTGCGGTAACGCGCTGAGTCAGCAATCAGACCGAGTTTGAATCCAGTAGAGAACTGAAAATTCATAAAAGAAGTTTCAAAATGACGCCTTATGAGTTGCTGACTTTATTCACCAAGCGCTCCTGTAACAACACGCCGTCCTCCCTCCCAGGAGCTCCGACTCCTCTGGGCGACGGCCCGTGGTGCTGAGCGATACTCCGCTGCTCTGGAATCACGAAGGAACGGGGTTCAAATCATGGTGCGCCCTAACTCCCCACACCACCTGTACATCGTAAACATAGAGAATTAAAAAGTAAGATATACCCAAGTGAAAAAGAATTATTTCATATCCAAATGATTTATTTTCTATTCTTAAATGACCCTAACAGCCTCTTTTAATCCTATCAATGCACGACTAACGTTATAACTTTCACAGGAGGTAATATTAGAGTTCCAGAAGCTCTGGCTCCTCGTATTAGCGCTTTCTGGTGAAAGGTCAAAGGTCAGGGAGGTCAGTTAAAGGTATAGTGGACGATGTTCTCAGCCTATGAATTCTGGGATGTGAATCTCAACTACTGGTCCTCCAACATGTCAGTCACCCTGGAGAAATGCTTGCGTAACGCCGTCAAGCGCGCTCGCTCCCGCTATCTGCACATGCGCATTCAGAGTGTTTCTGTGGCCGTGAGCTTCGGTTTCAGCCAGGACTTACCGATGGCGAGTCTCACATAACCAAGCTGTAACTGTTTCGGAAAATAAGCTTTGTGAGCGAGGCCGATTGCAGAAACAGTAAACAGAGCCGTGCACGCCCGGGGAGGATGAGCTCACGCTTCCGCCATTGATAGGCGTTTCCTGGGAGAAGCAGGAGAGCAGGTAGGATGGTGTGGCGCATGCGCGTTTTTCAAAAAGCGAGTGACAGACGTTTGGCTTCGTCTTTTGAGAAAATCGTCCACTACACCTTTAAGTGGGTTCGGCTGTTCTGACCCAAACCTGACACACACTGTCTGTCATCACTTTTAACATATTAAAAAATCAGCCGTGGATGTTCGACCCTTTGGGAGATACTAATTAAAACAGGTGATATTTGCTTCATTTTACCTGAATCAGATGCAGAGAGTTTATTAAAGTGGGTTCTGCTGGTCCCAGAGGGCTGAAGTTTCACACACAGACATGTGGCACACCCCCAGGAGAAACACACTGAAGTCTCTTCTCGCTCAAGCCATTTGAGTTATTGAAGGAAACATGTCATGCTTGTGTATATTCTGACATACCCTGAATTAATTAACTGGGGGAGCTCTGCTGGTCCCACAAGGCTGAAAATACACAGACGATGTACTGCCTCTGCTCTCTGTTTCTGTTCTGATCTCTGCCCCATAAAGCCTCAGAGTGTCCTGAACAGCAGTAACAGCACAGAGCTCAGAGGAGGACAACGTCCAGCAGAGTCCTGAGCTGCTTCATGTGATCTTCAGATCAGCTCCAGAACAGAGCAGAGAGCTTCATGGAGGGTTTTCATGGCTGAGCAGCTGCATCAAGCCTCACTCTGAAGACATGGACCTGCTCTCTAGCTGGAGACCAACAACCAGAGACAAAGACCAAGAGGTTTTCCACTCTGCCCACCAGATGAGAGCTGCTTTAATATGGCCCATAATCCTCTGCTGCCTGCTGAACCAATACTCTCTGACTCTCTCAGCCTGGTCTTCATGCAGGCTGGTGGCGGGATGGATGAAGCACCGAGCCCAGGAACCCGGTTGATTCTTAGCCAGCTAACAGCCACCTGGACAGTTCTGGAGTGCCCCCGAGCAACAGCTCGCTCACCCCAGGTCTGAGGTCAGATCTGTCATGAGATTTCATCGTAGCATACACTCACGTCCAGATTGATAAATGCCAATCCAAGCGTTCCGATGGTCGTTCGCCGAACGTACGCCTGTTTTCTGGTGTAAGTTCGTTTGATAAATGAGGGCCTTTGTGTTCAAGAATCAGAAAACTTTAAATGCCTTTTTCTGCATGTTGACCAGGGATGCACATTTTATATATTTTTTACGACCGTTAACGACGCCCTGTAACCAGTTAATAACCGTTAACCGATAAGATTTAAAGCCCGTCCATGCTTCACATGTCTGCGTGGGTGTGCGTTGCGCATTGGTCTGCGCGGACCGATCTGCAGACGTCCGCGCAGCAGCCAGAATTTGTGACCGCGTTGCGCGCAGGTCGCGCCGGTATACGCATCGCCAGAGCGCCACAGAAAACAAGATATGACAGTAAAAGTGACGGCATCTCGTGGACGGAGACAGCAGACTGTCTGGAGGGAGGAGAAGGTCTGCCGAGGGAATCGCTCCGGTGCCCCGCGATTCAGAGAAAAGAATAAAGGCTACATAAATGTTAACGGGCATTTATTGAACACGTTGCTTTGCTTAACCGCCTTCACAATGCCGTCAGAACTCATTGGCCTCATGAACTCATGAGGGGGTAAAGATGATCTTTAATGGCTCCTTCCTTAAAGAAAAGATGCTTGTTGTCTTTAAATCAACTTATTGAACCGCTGTCTCTTGCAGACTTCTCCCACACAGCACCGCCTGTAGCTTTAAATGCGTACGCCCCTTAATGTGGTCCGACGAGCAACCGAACACGGAACAAAAAATAGGTTCCTCTCTAATCTACAAGATCTTTTTAACAAAATAAATGAACTTTATCTAAATGAACTTACTGATTTATTTATTGTGTATTTTCATGCCCTTTTTACTTGAGTGATTAAAGGAATACTCCACCCAAAAAATGATTTGGCCTCATTTTCTACTCACCCTCATGCTGAGAAACACTCTGGAGCACTTTTTTACGTTTCAAATGCAGTTGGAGATGTTTGGGGACTTTCGTAGTCCACAAACAGGGACCGACAGAGCCCGACAGAAAAAAAGGTCCATAAAGTCCACAAAACGTGCCCATTCTCCTTCATACTGCTCGTCCGCTGTAATCCAAGTGTCCTGAGCGCGTAACGTCCATAATTAATTCTTAACGAGATCATTTAGTATATTTTAAGAGCGTAAACAGTGCGCTCTCGTACAGCTCCATTGCATGTCTGCACGCGCACCCTGAACTACGGAAGTCGCGGCAGACCAAGCAACACGCTTGCGCGCTTTCAGCAACTACTTTTCTAAATTGCAAGCGTAGAAGAAGAAGTTCTGCTGTTTATATTCTGCTGTGAGTGACCGAGCTGTGGACAATCACAAAAGTGATTGGCTGCTGTTTTAAAGCTTTGAATTCGGTGTCCTGCTGAAAGGGCACAAGCGTGTTGCTTGGTCTGCTGCAGCTTCCGTAGTTCAGGGTGCGCGTGCAGACATGCACCTGAGCTGTACCAGAGCGCCCTGTTTGGGCTCTTAAAATATACTAAATGACCTCGTTAAGAATTAATTATGGACGTTACGCGCTCAGGACACTTGGATTACAGCGGACGAGCAGTATGAAGGAAAATGGACACGTTTTGTGGACTTTATGGACCATTTTTTCTGTTGGGCTCTGTCGGTCCCTGTTTGTTGACCACGAAAGTCCCCAAACATCTCCACCTGCATTTGAAAAGTCAAAAAAGTACTCCAGAGTGTTTCTCAGCATGAGGGTGAGTAGAAAATGAGGCCAAATCGTTTTTTGGGTGGAGTATTCCTTTAAATAATAAACCAAAAAATATGCCAGCTGTCTCTGATGGCAGCTACACTCCCACCAAATCACTTGTGATTTCTATCATGAACTTATGAATGGGCCTATTCTGCCTCTAATAAGGTGACAGTCTTGTGAATAGGTCTGTCTAAGTATACTCTTTTACATATCTAACTGGCCTTGCAATAGCTTTGACTAGTCTTGACCAGCTGGAGAATTTGAGAAAACGCTCTGCCAGAGAATCCATCTTTGCTGCTGTGAGATGTACAACAGCCTCATGTACTTCAGGGTCCTCATTGTCAAGTTCTCCCACCTTAACCTCTCTGCTGGGAAGCTCTTTCTGCCAGGGAAAATTGGGTCCTCTGAACCAGTTCGAAGCGATGAGCTCTTTTGCCTTTAACCCAGGGGAAGCATGGTCCGCAGGATTGTCTTCTGATGGAACATACTTCCACTGTGTTGGTTCAGTACTCTCTTTGATCCGTTGAATGCGGTTTGCAACGAAAATGTGAAAGCGTCTGGCATCATTGTTGATGTATCCCAAGACAACTTGCGAATCCGTCCAAAAGAATTCTTCTGCATTTTCAATCTCCAATTCAGTCTTGAGCATGTCCTTCTTGCCGGGGCTGCTCCTTCGTCTGTAATCTCCTGACTCCTCTTTATGTCGCCGAGGGATCGGCGACCTGCTCCCATGAGACGAGGCCTTCTTCTGACTCCCGACTCTCCGCCCTCTATCGGAGCCGCGATCCCGACAGGAATCCCTTCTCTTCTTCCTCTTCTGGCTCTTGGACTTGCTCCGACTGTCTGAATCTGAGTCACTGTCGCTGCTGCTGGACGAGTCACTGGAGCTTGCACTGCTTTTAGTCTTCTTCTTGTGCTTCCCTTTACCTTTCTTCTTCTTCTGCCTTTTGTCCTTCTTTGCCTTCTGGTTTTCTAGTCGATCCAGTTTTCTGAGGAGTTTCTGTTTCTGTTTGGTGGTCAGTGACTTCAGAAACTCCACTTCAGGATGATCTTCTTCTTCACTGGCGACGTAATCCTGCGATGGATCGCAAACAGCGGAATTCCTACTAAGGACACATCTTTTCAGGGCAAACCCACTGTTTCGCATCTCCGCCGTGAACTCAGAGGGCTGCATCGACAGACCTGCTGCTTCCTCGGAGGCCACAGCGCTGGCATTGATACCCGACAGTCCGAACAGAGGACACTCTCTGTCTGTGTTCACGTGGCCCCATTTATGACATTTGATGCACCTCTCATTGCGCACCTGGATTCCAAACGGCTGATCTCTAATATTCATGTCATCTTTAGTGTATTTGTCTCTAGGTGCCCCCTTCTGCCACTCAAACTTGTACTCTTGGTCTCCCTCCTCTTTGGTTTCACTCATGAAGTGTAGTCTTTGTGATACTGTTTATCTCTCTCAAATCTTTTCTTCAGACACTTGAGTCGGTGTTCTGCACAGCTCTTGTTGTTTGGTAGTCTTGGTCTGTCCTCTTTAAATGGCAACGGCAGCTCACAATGTCCATCTTCTTGTAGTTTCACTTCTTCTTCCATTAACGAAATGAAGCACAAATCTTTAGTGAGAAATGAGAATCTTCCACTTTCCTTTCATTGAAATCAGACTGAAGTGTTTTAATCACATCTGATGGTGTGATTACTTCCTTGACTTGTGTGCGACAGATGTAATGCACCTCCGTTGACAGCTGATCAGAGGGTGAGATGGGTGTCACTTCTTTGACAATGATCCTGTGGCTGCATCCAATAGAATCTCCATAATCCACACAAGGATTGGCACCTCCAGCCAAGATCTGTCCTTCAAGCGAAAGGCTCATTGTCTTTTCCTGACAACTTCTCTGGGTACCAACACCTGTGAACAGTTGTCACCTATAAGCAGACCAACATCGCATTCAATTAGTGGAGCGATTTCTTCAGCGAGGTGCTCTAAGTGTGGCCATGCTCTTGCTGTCTTGGGTGTAGGAATATGGCTTGCATTGGCAGGGATAAACTCTCTTGTGTATGTGTTGGGAAGACGGATTCTCTTTGATGAGTCGAAGCCTCTGACTTGTAACCCCGATAACCTTTGACTTGGAACAACTGCGTCTTTGGAGGATAATGTGGAAAGCCTTAGCTGCACATCTTTCTTCTCTGTGTCTAAAGCATCAGCCTTCTCTTTCAGAATGAATGTTGTGTCGCTCTGACTATCCAGGAGGGCATAAACCAGCATTTCCTGTTCTGGGTTGCTTGCAGTGGATAACCAAACAGGAACTATTGTAGAAGTGAGATCACTATCATCAGTCTGGATTACACGATTTGAGATCACCTCACTTAATGTTTCTTTAACTTGTTCTTTAGGTTGTTTGATTTCCTTTTGTTCTTTGTCGCCATCATTCTTTCTCAACTCTTTGTCTCGTTCTTCATGTAAACATGTTGGGTGTTTTCCTTTGCATTTATTACAAATACTTCTCTTTTCACATTTCTTGGAAAAGTGTCCAAAACTGAGACATCCAAAGCACAGTCCTTTTGACTGCACAAACTTCACTCTTTCAGATATTGGCTTTTCCATGAACTTTCGACATGTCTGAATTTTGTGGTTTAATTTCTCACAGAAAATGCATTTGCTTGTATCTGTCTTCTCTTCTCTTTTGCTGTAACGCTCTTTGAGTTTCAGCATTCTCTGCTTCTTGTTTTACAAGTCTTTGTTTATTTTCCCATTCAAGATCTTCAAGTTTCTGTCTTTCACATTCCATTTGTTCCATCATCTTGAGGGTGGCTTCAGTTGCGGCCAGTTCTGCTGCTGCTTCTCGCCTTTTAGCAGACAACTTGCTCGAGAGACTTGAACTTCCACTGCTTGATTGCTTGGATCTTTGAGAGCCTGCTGAAATAAACACTGAACCAGCTTCACTCCAGTGCACTGATCTCTTTTCTTTTTCTTCAGCTGCAAGAGTTTGTCCTGCATGGTGTATGATCTTTTCAGAAACTGCATGACATGTGTCTACTCTGCGCCGAGTGTCTCCATCAGGTGTTTCATAACTGCGTAGCTCTTCATACGCTCGCTTCACAACTTCAGATGTATTTTTTATTTGAACCATGTGATCATGCAAAGTTGTGCTGTCACGTGCATCAAGAGCTTTTTTTGCTTGTTTAGCAGCAGTTTTCCACTTTTCATAACTGAGCTTAAAGCGAGTTTGAAGCTTATTCAACCTTTCTTCATGCAACACCTGGCCTTTCTCAGTCCGCTTTCTCGTTCTCTGACTTCTCCTTAAGACTTCTTTTTCAGCAGCCTGTCCAGCTAAGCTTGTGTCTGCAGTTACTACTTCCACAGTTTCTTCTTGCTGAAACTCTGCTGCTTCAGCGCCACAGGCCTTTGGGTCAGTCATGTTCATCTTACTTGGGCTCTATTTTTTCCTTTTTAACTTAAATGCTTTGCAGAAATGTGGCTGTAACTCAATTTAAATGCCACTTCTTAAATGTACTTTTGAACTGAAAAACACTTCTCTCATTTACAAATGAACTTAAATGCTTGTCAAAGCTCCAAAATCTAAATAATAAATCTTCCTTCATTTATTAGAATCAGAAACTATAACTTTCAGTCTCAGACAAAATTGCAAAATATTGCCCTTTTAATAATTTTAGATTTACCCTTTATGATTGTCAAGCACTTCAAATTAACTTAGAATTACCTTAATTACCTTAACAACAGCCAGTTTGCATCAAAAAAGCAATTTCTTAACTTAATCTTGGACTTCAGACCACAGCACTTCTTCACATTTCACTTGTTTAAACGTGCACTAGGTAGTAGGAGAACCACGCTGCACTCCTGGACTCTGGCGTCCTCTGCTTTGGGAAGTCCGCATGCAGTCAGTCCTTTCTTGCGATGCTTGAGAGCGACGTCATCCGTTAACGAGCTGCTCGTCGTCGGGTCGGCAGCTGCGACAGGACCCGCTCTCCTCTCCTTCTTCTCCAGCACGAAGCAGGATGAGTTCTGACTGTTACTCCCCTCGAGTTCAAAATCAAGCCTCCAAAGTTCTTTGGGTTGAAACGGGCATTTATTGAACACGTTGCTTTGCTTAACCGCCTTCACAATGCCGTCAGAACTCATTGGCCTCATGAACTCATGAGGGGGTAAAGATGATCTTTAATGGCTCCTTCCTTAAAGAAAAGACGCTTGTTGTCTTTAAATCAACTTATTGAGCCGCCGTCTCTTGCAGACTTCTCCCACACAGCACCGCCTGTAGCTTTAAATACGTCCCTTAATGTGGTCCGACGAGCAACCGAACACGGAACAAAAAATAGGTTCCTCTCTAATCTACAAGATCTTTTTAACAAAATAAATGAACTTTATCTAAATGAACTTACTGATTTATTTATTGTGTATTTTCATGCCCTTTTTATTTGAGTGATTAAATAATAAACCAAAAAAATATGCCAGCTGTCTCTGATGGCAGCTACAATAAACTTTAATACTAAATGATAACGCGCTGACAATGTATGTGCTTAATTTTCTCTAAATAATCTGTAATAAAGGAGCAGAGAAACAGTCTGTAGTGCCGGAAAAGCTTCTGGAGGATGTGTGGAACAGTGCGCCTGAACGCGCACAGCGTGGAGCGGTGGAGCGCCGAGGCTCCAAAGCGACGCGAAGCAGGACGACCTTTAAACGCCCTGCTGAGCGGCTCCATGCTGCCGCTCAGACATTCCGACACACCGCCATTTAGACACATCACCATCCTGAAATACCGCTATTCCGACACGCAGACGTCCCTCCATTCCGACACAGAAATGTGCGTCACCCCGAGTGAGCGGCTGACTTGGCGCTGTCCGGTGCTTTACTGCAGATTTACAATGACAGCAAATTCTCATCTAAAATGTAAAAAAAGCGACAAGATTTAGATAGAATCAACAGCACTGTAGGCTTCAATTATCTCCTGTTGTTTTTAAAATTATGTGGAGAGTGAGCGCACTAGTGATTTCTTTTGTGTTGTGATTAATTTCCTAAATAAAGTTTTAGCTTCTGAAATCCGATTTTTAAACAGTTCTGATGGAGCTTAATGTTGATCTGGATGCTGCGGCTTCATACCGAAACACTTCACTGTAAATCTGGACGACCCGCGGCGTCTGGAGAGAAAAGATAATATTCAATGTAACGCCGGTTTTGTGCTACATGCATCAATGCGCACAAAGATACACACCCTCCTCTACTGCACAACATGAAGGCACCTGGAATTAATCAGTGAATTAAGGAGTCGTCTGCAGCGCCGTCATTGATATCTGTAATATAATGCCAGCTGCATGAAGACGCACGGCTCTGTGGAGAGCTCCTCCAGCTGGAGCTAAAAAAAAATAACCGATAGTATTAACCGGTCAAAGTTCCTGTTATCAGTTAACGGTTACACGGTTAACCATGTGCATCCCTAATGTTGACAGGTCCTGTGTTAAAACTCAACGAGTTGGGTGTGGACATTAGTGGGAGTTTTGAGTTTCATTCCATGAAGCCTCAATCAGTGGCTGTTCCTTCTGTTTTAGAGCTTTGAAGACCAACCTGTTGAGCCAGTGGAGGGCGCTCCACGCTGCTCCATAAATGTTGATCTGCTCACCTTGAATTTAGAAATTTACACGTCATAATCAGATTTGTACATATATGCGAGTCCTGTGTATTACTCAGCTAGTTGTGTTCAGACATGAGGAGGGCTGTTGAGTTCTGTCTTTGGAGGTGTATACCAGTGTTCGGTGATGGATTTCTCTGTTGCTGTGATTTCAGACTTGCAGAGACACTGAATTCAACAAAAATCATTCAGAACAAGGTCACTCTGAAGTAATTTTTGTTTCCCTTTTTGTGTCACCAGAGCTGTGAACATGTTAGTCACAGAAGAATTGTGAAGTTTTGAAAAATGTACCTTTTGTCGTGGCCCTGAAGTTCCTCTCAAATGGAAAGGTGAACGATGTAAAGGTAAGGTTGGGGTTTTGTGTTTTACTGTGCAACCAAATCGTTTTCATGGCTGACTGACTCAAATGATGGTGGTCGACTAAATCCACACGCCACCTTAAAATCCATGAAAAGACACATGCTGATGTTGCTCAACTTTTAAGTCTTCAAAAAAAAAAAAAAAAAAAAATGCAAAAGCTCGCTAAGCTCCGCAACAAAGGAAACTACAATCATAACAAAGAGGTTCTCACAAGTGGGACTGGTCGCTGAAGGTCAAACGCACAGCTCAGAACAAGTACAATTCCAACGACTATGTGCATTGCATGTACTGCCAGTCATATCTCAAAGCGATCTTTGGCGACGTTTGTACATTTGTTCTTCAAAATCAGCAATGTCAAAGTTGGAGACTGGAAGAAATAGGGTGTTGACCTGGGCCACAATGTCTGAGTCAATCAATGCCAACAAATATGGCCAGGTGTTTGGAAGCTTCTGGGTGGGATGGAAGATGAGATAGCTGCTGCAGTGTGCAGTGATTTTTGCATTCTCCAGCTTGGCCAGTCTCTTCTAAATGAGCGTGGACAGGACTAGGAGTGTAACGGTATTTGTATTCGTCCCGTACCGTCACAGTACGGGGGTCATGGGTCGGTACACACAATCACACCACGAATACATGAGTGAGTAAAAAAAAAAAAAAAAAAAAGTGAGTCCTGATTCCAACCTTCCAACCTTAGGTGGCGGTAATGAGCCTAACAGCTGCCAGCGACCAGCATTACCACAGAAGAAGAAGAACAAACAGATCCAAACATGAACAAACGAAGAAGAAAGTACAATCGGAATGAGAGATGCAGGGTGGAGCTGGAAGACCCGCCAGTCTCCTGTAAATCTGTCGCGTGGGAAAGCTTGGGAAAGATGCTCTGGTTCATTCGTGAGCTTTTGTTTCTTTTTCCCCGCTGTACCGAAAAACGTACTGGACCGTGACCCTGACACCGAGGTACGTACCGTACCGTGGCTTCTGTGTACCGTTACACTCCTAGACAGGACACCGCAAAATATGATTATGTGCAACAAAAAATTAGAGAAATTGGAAGACTTTTGCTGACACTACCAAACGAATATGCCATACGTGCTCTTGAGGATGCTGTCAAACCTTCAACTTTTCTTACTGTCAGTGAAGCAATCAAAAAGGTGTGGGGATTTGATGAGGACACGCACAGCGACAAAACGCCAAGTCTTGCACTCAAGTTGGGACATGGCTGGCAAAAAGTTTGTGACATTCTGCATTGCAGAGCTCTGATGAACCAAGAGAAGGAGCTGATTGACTCTACTGAAACCTCCAAAGCCTTGTACTCAAAATATCCAGAACTCATTTCACACAAAGCTCAACAACAATGAATGAGCGGCTCTTTAACAAGCCTTCAACACGACCTTTTACAGAAGATGTGCAGAAGCTTCACAAACACCTCGAGGAGACTGCAGAAGAAGCACTGAAGGAGTTAAAAAACATCATCGCCACAAAACCACAGCAGACTGTGCAAAGCAACCATGGCAAATATCATATTTAATGAAGACGAAGTAGAGAAGTATCAAAGATGCAAATGCAGAGTTTCCTTGAGAGGGACACAGGTGCTTTCCATGACGATGTTGCTGCTGGACTGACAAAATCTGAACATGAACTTTGCAATCACTTCAGTCGTGTGGAAATCAGGGGCAGAAGAGGCCGGGACCTGGCTGTTATTGACCCCAGACATGATCAATGCCTTAGAAAGGCTCATCAGCAAAAGGAAAGCCTGAGGGGTTCCAGATGAAAACCACTTCCTCTTTGCAAGGCCACACTGTCTGACACCGTACAGAGGACAAGACTGCCTCCGACAACTTGCAAGTGAACGTGGGCTCTTAGCAAAGCCAAGTCAGTAAATTCTACTCTCATCAGTGAGGCCGTGCGTCTTCAGAGGTCTCACGATTCGATTACAATTGTTTTTTGTTTGTTTTTGTAGCTCTTGTAGAAAATGCAAGAAGGGCCAAAAAACTACAGTGCTCTGCCAGAGAGGTTGAGGCTGTCGAGAAACATTCTGGAGACCACATTCCAGAGGGACGATTGGCAACAATGATAGAACGCAAGCAACGCAACATGACCGAACATCTGCACTTGCTGATCGCTCTGTCCAAAATATTAGAGACTTATGAGGAATCGTGGTGTGACTTTAAAAAAGCAGAATGCCTGAACAGAACATTAAAGAAGTTCCACCATTTTACAACCTAATGTCAATGACCTTGGGTCATCCGAAGCTCCAGGACTCAAACACCTCAACAAAATCTGAACTTCAATAACAAAACCAGGCTAGATTTGGCTCGGAAAGTTCAAACCTTGTTGAGGTGTTTGGGTCCTGCAGCATAGCAGGGTTTCCCTCAGTGCTTTATAGGCCTGGCGGGCCTCCAGGCTTTTCTTGCCCCCCCGCCAGGCTAAGCTTCGCTGGTTTATTTATTGTAAAAGTGTTTTTTTTATGCACCAAAACAGCGATACCAAAGACGGTCTGTAGAGCTTTTGAGCATCTGGTGATACGGTTGCAATGGCGACACCTTCTGGTCGATACGTGAACACACAGGGGTCAGAGGTGAGGCGTGTTTTCATCAGAGAGCCGCGGCTCGCTGATGAGGCAGAGCCGGTGCGAGTTAGCATGGATGCTAGCACGTCATCAGAGCAGCCTTCTGCGAGTCGCGATGGTAAACATCAAACTACCGGACTTAATCCAAAATGGTTCGTGTTCTGTCCTCAGAATGATTCACTGTCCAGACGGGGGAACTGCGGTGCTTCTGTTTGATGAAGCAGAACGAACAACATGCTTAAGGCTGTCTTGAAGGCTGGGCACGTTAACGTGTCATTAACGAGTTAATTCTTGTTCAACTTTATGCCACCTCAAGTGGTTTTAACAGCAGAGTGAGCTTCCTCTGCTCTGGAGAACAGCGGCTGCAGGAAACACAGGTGTTTCAGATAAAATGGTTTCCCTGTTAACTGGTGACCAAATGACTTCAGCGTCCGTCGGTGCTGCTTGTAACGGCAGATGTGGAAAAACCCTGACAAAAAATCTGTAAGCGGACCCGGTGAACGATGTTCTAACTGCATTTATAATGAAGTTTTGAATGTCTTTCATTCTGATGACTGTGATTTTGACATCTGCTGTTAAAGGCTACAGGAAGCAGATCAGCAGTCAAGGGGAAACCAGTTAATCCAAACAGGACGGGACCGTCAGGAACTCAGCAGAACAAGGTCACAGCTCATATCTGGAAATCATCTAAATGTGTCAGTAACTGTTGATGGCAGAGGGGGTTTTAGCTAAAAGCGCCGTGTCGTTGTGGTTTGAATGAAACAGGAAGATCCAGACCCGGTCCGGTGTTTGGAGCGGTGGACTGTCCGTCCTGTGTTTCCTGCTGTGTGCTCTGGAGCAGAGGAAGCTCACTCTGCTGTTGAAACCACTTGAAACGGCATAAAGCTGAACACACAGAGCTCAGTAGAACCACCCACCGTTTTCTGACACTGAAAAGCATCCTGGACATTATATTTCACAGCCACAGCGTTCATGTGTAAATGTTGATTCGTATCGCCGCCGTAATGACCGGAGCAGGAAGTGGAAATTATTCTGCCTGGTGAAAACCGGACGTCTGTCCCGGTCTGGAGCACAGAGTCTGTTCACCATGAAGTCACTTCACTGAGTCCAGACCGCCCCAAATTCTTCACAGCACCAGCAAAACCACACTATGCTCTTTCTCTTACCCATAAGTCTGTGCTGCAGACACATTTGGACTCAGTTTTCAAAGTGTTGAAGACTTCACTACTCTCTGGTAAAGTGCTTTCTGACCTGTGCAGAAATGACTTGAAATGTTCAAAATGAAGTTTTCATTCATGTTCATTTCAGAGTGTGGAGTAAAGTGGACAACAGTAAATCTAATATTGGACTGTCCACTAATCTGTCTTCATTTTGTCATTGCAGGATGTCCATGAAAAGAACTGTGATGGGCAGACAAGCCGCCCCACCTCCACTGAAGATTTTGTTGGCAGCAGAGAGGGGGGTCGTGACCTTGTCATGGGAGGAGAGGAAAGATGGAATATTTCCAAAAATCCAAAAAGGAAATGTAGTTCTCCCTCCTTCCCCAGCCCAGCAGTCCCCCCAGTTGGTCCTGGTTTTTATACAATGTGTGGCTGATTTGTAGATGACCTGCACATCTGTTGTGCGTCCAGCTGTGGCAAAGACTGGACGCTGTTGTGGACTCACTTCTACGTTCCTGAGAAACATGTCAAGGCCATGAAGGGTTATCAGATCAACTCTTCTCCCAGGATGGCTGAAACTTGCAGCAAAAAACATGAACCTCAATCTGAAGATGTTTCCTGAAGACTCCAGAACCTTCCCCGTGACGTGGAGCCTCCTGGAGAGCACAGTGACGTCCAGGGGAACCAGCAAGAGGTGCGGGGCAGAATCCAATATGGCGGGATTACGGGTGCTGACGTCTTGAAATGGGGCATTTCCATGTGTTTCTATACCTGCTTCTGCTCTGTCTCTGTGTTTTGATCTCTTGTCCTATAAAGCCTCTTAGAGTGTCTTGAAAAGGAGGACAACGTCCAGCAGAGTCCTGAGCTGCTTCATGTGATCTTCAGATCAGCTCCAGAACAGAGCAGAGAGCTTCATGGAGGGTTTTCATGGCTGAGCAGCTGCATCAAGCCTCACTCTGAAGACATGGACCTGCTCTCCAGCTGGAGACCAACAACCAGAGACAAAGACCAAGAGGTTTTCCACTCTGCCCACCAGATGAGAGCTGCTTTAATATGGCCCATAATCCTCTGCTGCCTGCTGAACCAATACTCTCTGACTCTCTCAGCCTGGTCTTCATGCAGGCTGGTGGCGGGATGGATGAAGCACCGAGCCCAGGAACCCGGTTGACTCTTAGCCAGCTAACAGCCACCTGGACAGTTCTGGAGTGCCCCCGAGCAACAGCTCCAACCACCTGCTGCACAAAAACAACTGACTGAAACAACAAAAGGCTCCATGTGGACATTAATGGCCCTCATTGCTGGAACCTGCAGGAAGATGGTTCCCAATGGACTAACAGCCCTCAGCCAGTCAGCAGAGCAGGAAACAACCTCCTCAGCAGGACACACACCTACACAAGTCCTCCAGTCTGAGACAGGAACTGTGGGAAACACCGGCCTTTCACTCTGAACCTGCTCACACACAACACGGGGTCAGAGGGGCGGAGCCTATCCTCCACTGCTTCCAACCAGCCACACACACACACTGCTGAGCTGTTAGTGTGTTTGTTCATACACACACATCTATATTATCTGGAGCAGCTCAACACACACCTGCTGCTTCACACACACGGTCCACCTGGCCTCAGCAGCCGGTCTGAAGCTCCTGATGGTCACACGCCTCCTGGGAGAGTGAAGCACATGGCATCAGGACCACAGCCAGCAGTGTCCTCAAAGAGAAGCTGAAGAACCAGCAGCTCTCTACCATGTGGCGACCCGGTGGAGCAGTGTGCTGCTCTGCTACAAGGCTCTGAGCAGCAGCTGCAGTCTGGGGGCCCTGCTCCAACCCCAAGTCCACACCAATGAGGAGGATGTGAGAGAAAGCGGCGGTGAGGAAATATTTGGGATTTGGAAGGAAAGACGCTTCACAGACAAAACTCAGCCGTCAGCAAACAGAGCCAGTGGGAGTTCAAATACTCGGGAAACAACAAACTGAAGCAGCAGCAGGGACTCCACCCCCATGCTGGCTCCGACGTCACGCCAGCTTTAACCAGTTTCTCTCCACAAACACTGAGCAGAGCCTCAGAAAGAGCGCTGAGGAGAACAGACGCCGTTTCAGATTCCATCTGTAAAGATATGAGAGCTCACAGTGTGGTCCAGAATGACGGCTTTCTCCAGCTGCTACATCCTCTGGACCGCCAGATAAAATCCCTCCAGACAGACGATGTGAAGAAGACATCAGCAGCTGAAGACTCGGTTCAACTCCTGGACCAGTGGAAAGAGCCACGACCATCATGTGAGGAAGAGCAGCCACAGTGTCTATGACTGCTCCTCTCACAGCTCAGTGATTGGAGCGCTGCATGATCTCAGAGGAAGACTCCGGTTCAGTCAGAGAGATGAAGCAGACCATGTCCCAGGAGCTCCAGCAGCCATATGTCCTGCAGAGAGCCTCTGCCTCAGACACCAGCTTCAAGAAGCTGCCGTTCCTCAGTGATGAGGAGAGAGATCAACTTTCCAGAGTGTCCAACACGAGGCTGAGAGCTGTGGGACCAGACACTAAGATCACATTCTGCTTCAGGATTGCTGCTAGAAATACTGTTGTTCATGAAGAACAGATCAGCTGCTGCTTTATGATTAAAATACTGACATTTGTTTTAATGACCTGCAGAAGGGCCCAGAGCCACAGCTTGAGAACCAGCTCTTCACTCTGCTGCTGATCAGCCTGACCTGGTGACGGCGTCTCAGGTTCAAACCCTGGACCAGGTGTGTGTTTCCCTTCTGTGGGAAGTGTGTGATTCAGTGTTAGAGAGCAGTGAATGAGTTCATGAACAATCAGCTGATCAGTGTGAGGAGTGAACAAACCAGAGATTTCCCTCTGAAACATTAAAACATTGTCTTCTCTGTCATGTCAGATGATGTCCTGCTTTCTAAAAGTCTCCGGCCCTTGAGGATCTCTGGTCCTCCTTCACTGTGGACCCAGCCGGACTGTCCAGACCTCCAGAGAGCTGGCCCACACTGAGGCTGCCAAGTCTATCAGCTCAGCATCTCTGGTCCTGGAGGGAGGCTGCTGGAGGCTCCCTCCTGGCTAAACCTGGTCCCAGTGGACCCTCTGAGCCTGGATTCAGCACCAGGAGACACTGTGCCTTCAGAGCAGAGTTTTGTCTCCTCAACATGTTGATCAGCTGCTTTTTGGAAGAAAAACCTTCCAGAGAAGAAAACTACAAGACAGCTGTAGAGTAAAAGCCAAAGAGCTGCTGATCATCACCTGCAAAGGATCTGCTGAAGGATTTACCTTTGTTCAACTGCTTCTCAGCTGAAATGTCTCACTTTGTTTGGACTGAGAACTAAATCAAAAGTTCCTCCAGAAGAAGAGGCTCCTGGATCTAGTAGCTCTGATGCAGGATGAGTGAACTGCATCTGGAAGAACAGGGTGAGGAGGGATCTCCGCTCACTTCTCTCAACACTCTTCTGTTTGACACACTAAAACATGAGTGAAGCTTTCCACTAAAATCCTGCTTTCATTGATGGAAAGAGGACTTGAAGCTCTTTGAGTCTGGTTTTCCAGGATGGGAATTGTTCTGTATGACTGAAAGCTCATCAAGGCTCTTTAAGCTCACTGAGAAAAAATGCTCTGAAACATCAGAAATGTGAGACCATAGTGCTCTATTTTCATTTGATTCATTTCTTTTTAACTCCAGAAGAATCCTGTTTGCTCTGTTTAACTCCTGACACCATAAAGACCTTAGAAATAAAATGGTTCAATGGTATTTCAGTGTTTTCAGTGAGTTCATATCAATGTAAATGATGGTGAGATGAGCATCGTATCGACTGCAGGCTGGAGAATCCAGTGGAATTCGTCTGGTGACAGACTTTGTGATCTGGGCAAACATGGTGTGGTGATCCAGAAATATGGACATCATATCATCTGCTGATGAAAAAAAAAAGAAAAAAGAAAAAAATGAATAGCGTTAGCGTCTTGTTACCTCGACCTGTTCTCCTCCTGCAGCCGCTGGATGGCATTCTTTTTGAGGTTCATTCTCTGGATCTTCTGGCCTTCATTTCTTTCCTGAACTGGGAAGACGTCCTCCAATGTGAAGTGGGCACTCCACACCCAATAATCCAAATGTGGTAAAGTTGGAACTTTGATGCTGGGGTCCGTGTTGAGCGCTATTAGCCATAGCTTCAATAAATTCTGGTCACGAAGTGGGAGCCTGTGAGCTCAGTGACGTCCAGCTGGTCATTTCACTTTCACAGCAGGATATATGCACACTGGAACCATTGTACCAAAGTCACAACCAGCTGAAAATAAACTCTGACTGCCTAAAAAAGCCGATGGAGATGCCGTGGTCTGACTGCAGAGCAGAGACGCTACTTCCATGTAAACAAACAGAATGAATGTGCGCCACGGCGCAGTGTGATGACATCATCGCTTCAGAGTTCCCGGAGAGTAGCTCAATCTAGCCGGTTTACAGACTTCCCAATAGCGCTAAGTGATGCTGACTTAATAAATTTACATGTACCGTATTGGCCCGAATATAAGACGACATTTTTTTCCAGAAACTGCACATCCTCAAAAGTGGGGTGGTGTTATAATCGCGGACTTACGGTAGATGGTCAATACCCATCCGCGCCGCTAGATGGAGCCAAAGTATCACTGAGCAGAGAGCGAGTGGAGCGATGAAATGAGATCAAATGATCTGATGAAAAATGGCGGATCATCTGGAACAAAGGGGCTGAACGCTGGACAACTGAGCAAACAGCAGAGGAGAAGTTATGATACCAACTTTAAACTGATGGTGATCAACGCAGCAGAGTCATCAAACTACTGCCAAGCCGCCAGGAGATCTGGTGGAGCAGAGCCTCGTTCTTATTGGAGAGCACAGAAAAAACACTACAGATGCTAACGCTATGAGAAAAGCTTTCCGTGGTCCTCAGAGACGCTTCAGAGAGACTGATAGAAGGGTGAGTGAATACGTCTCTGAAAGACGGAAAGACGGAATGTCCACCACCAGAGCCTGATTCAGCTGAAGGACCTGGACAGTTATTTACATCATTTATGCAGTTTTGACCCCTTGAGGTTCTTATTTGTTGCTTATTGTTTCTTATTTTGAGAAAGAGAATATATTTTTTCATTTTATATCTCGTGAAATGTTATCTCAGTTGTGAGTTTATAATAATTGTATCATAAAAAGTTGTTTTATGAGTGACCTTACTGTGTTCAGCATTTTATCTTTTTTCACAAAATGATCTTTGACAAATAGGGGTCGTGTTATAATCGGAGTCGTCTTATATTCGGGCCAATACGGTATCTATCACCCCACAACAAACATAAGAGAAAAGAGCGTCTGTAACGGCTGCATGTCGGTGCCCCGCCCACTGCCGTTATATGGATATGGGAGTATCTAATTATCTCCGAACCAACTGCAAATCACACGAAAGTCAAACGGGTGAGTAAATGTTGTTGTGACGAATGTGAAATAAGGTCCAGATTGTAAAAACGACCGTTCCCCTTTAATGGCTCTATTTCCTCTGAGGGAGTGTTTAGCTGTGCAGCCAGCAGTCCTCAGTGCCTGCAGTGTGTTTTGATCTGCTGAGATCTGCTCCAATAGTCTTCAAACATCTCCAGGATACACTGCCCTGACTTGAACCTCATTTCAAAGCTTTGACTTCACAGCAGCTGAGCAGCCAGACTTCATTTCCACCAGGACTCTGGCCCTGAACAAAGCTGCTGCTTTCCTCTAGAAGCACTAGAAGCTCAGCCGGGGCTGGATTCACTCCAAACTCTCTGCTCCAGACTGACACACACACTTTAGACAACTGGATGGAGTTCAGGGGAAAACCTGGCAGAGGACACATTTCACTGCCACCACTCACTTCCACAAGCTTCTCTTTAGCCTGGAGCGCCACCTGCTGGCTGGGAAACTCCCCACATTTCTGAGGAGAACAGCTGCCTCCATGTTAGAAGAATGGCTTGATTGCTGTTCTGCTTTTTATTTCTATGTTGTCAGTCCTGTCAGGGTTTCATCTGGAGCTCAAAAGAAGCTCTAAAGCAGAAACTGAAATGTTTCCTGCTGGTTGGTAAAGAGCAACAAGGACCTTCAGACCGGCTCCCTTCATGGAAATGGACTTTCCAGTCCTAGAAAAGGCTCCAGATGCTGTCTGAAGCAGCTCCAGAGAAGTCCCACATCACATTCTGAAAGAAACACAGCTGCAGCTGCTCAACAGGAGAAACTCCTCCTCCTTTAAAACCTCCTGGACTGGATGGTGTGTGAAACCCACAGAGCTCTGATATGGACAGAGGACCCAGACCTGATCCTCCAGACACAATGAGAGCTGCTGATCAGAAGAAGACAGGAACCAGGTAGAGACTCCCTGCTTCCTCCTGGACGCTCTTTCTATTGAGGAGGTTGATCTGAACAGTTGCTGAGAGCATCAAGTTCCTACCAGCACCCTGGATCCCAGCAGGACGGAGGAGACCAAGGGGCTGGAGGACGTGAAGACCAGGATGGAGGCAGTGGAGATCCAGGGCCTGAGGAGAGGAGGATGATGATGAAGAGCAGGACTGACTGGAGGAACAGTCTCAACAAGATTCACTCCCTGCTCCACATCTACTGATTCACTCTCACATTTCTCTCAGCACCAACATATGAAGCTCATATCAAACCATTTCACATTTTAACAGCATTTCTTCACATTTCTCTTCATCCTGACTGAATCTAGTCTGTAGATCCTGATAAAGCAGTTTACTGAGGCCAGCAGCAGCATCAACACACTAAATATACAACACTGCTTCACTTTAACCTCCCTGCAGCCTGATTTAAGGCTGGAAACAGCTTCACCAGCTCACTGCTTTCATTCTCAAGGTCAACACGTGCTAATTAGCTGTTAGCATGCAGCTAGCTCACCGGAAGTCCTCCAGAAACGTGGCTTTGAAGGAGCTGCAGCTCCGTGGCTGTGGTTCAGCTTCTCCAGCAGCTTCCAGCAATATTTCCACCTTATCAGGACTTATTTTCTCCTCCAATCCAAGAGCTTCACTTTCTTCCTCTGGCAGCAGGACGCTGCTCGCGGGGGTTTCGGATTAACTGGTCTCCGTGTTAACTGGTGCCCCACTTCCTGTAGCGTCTCTGCTGCTGCTAAAAGCAGATGTTAAAAACCGACAGGAATCAATCCGGAGCTTCCTGGAAAACTCACTTTAACCGCTCTGAACACAAAGTTTAAAGAGTTGGACCTTTACTGAGTCTGGATCCTTGTTGGACCAGCACGTGTCAGACCAGGACTGGCATCAACTGCAGCTGCAGCTTCTTCTTCTACTGACTTCAGGCAGGCTGGACGCTGGATCAGCGGAATGCTGCCCCCACCTGGTCACTGTTCATACTGAGAGGTTGGGGGAAGAAGAAACTTTACAACTGCCTGATCTAATGGCGAGTTCAGCCCAGACAGAAATATCCTCTTTAAAGAAAATGAATGAAGCCGAGGCCTGAAAGCTCTTTAAAGTCCCGCTCCAGTCCTCTTTTGGAGCTGTTTTAAAGTGTCCTCAGGAGTCTTTACATTGTGACCAGGAAGTTTTTAGCCAACATCACTAAACCTGAGTCATTTTCCAGCCTCTGTATCTGCAGAGCTCCAGAGATCATTAACTATTTGCTGCTGGGTGAAGACCGGCTGTGGGGGGACTGTCCCCCAGTGTCCAGACTGAAGGCTGTGGGGGGACTGTCCCCCAGTGTCCAGACTGAAGGCTGTGGGTGGACTGTCCCCCAGTGTCCAGACTGAAGGCTGTGGGGGGACTGTCCCCCAGTGTCCAGACTGAAGGCTGTGGGGGGACTGTCCCCCAGTGTCCAGACTGAAGGCTGTGGGTGGACTGTCCCCCAGTGTCCAGACTGAAGGCTGTGGGGGGACTGTCCCCCAGTGTCCCGACTGACGGCTGTGGGTAGACTGTCCCCCAGTGTCCAGACTGAAGTCATTGTTGACCTGGGTTCCTGCTTCCTGAGAACCAGAATGAAGACTGATCTTCTCCAGAGCTCTGCTGCTGAATGACTGTCAGTGGAGAGCTGGAAGAGTTGATGCTGAGCTGGAGTGAGTTCCTCTGCTGAGGTTTTACAGTCAGACACTGACATAAAGCTGGAGATGCTGGGGATTGATCCCAAGACCTCATACATGCTAAGCATGTGCTCTACCACTGAGCTACATCCCCTGTGTCTGCAGCTGGATTTGTCCTTGAACTGAATCAGCTGATAGAGTCAGTGAGGAAAACTCCTGAGAAGCAGATCTTCGCCTTCACTGTCAGAGCTTTGATTGTGTTGTGTGTCTGGTTGCTGTAGGTGTGTGTTGGTGGAAGGCTCTGGGTTCACTGTTAACAATGGGAGGATTGGACATTCGTCTGGACAGACCACCAAGCTGGACTGTTGCTACTGTGAACTGTAATGAGGAAACTCTTTAAGGGCAACTTCGGTTTTTTGACATCTGGACCTTATTTCTTGGTGTGTCATGCTCATATACTCACTCAGACAAACATGGTGCAGCTCGGAGTCCTTCAGAAGTTATTTAGATCCAACCGATGTAGCCGCACTTAGCGGGGGCCACGGCAATGGAGCATGCACACACCGAGAAATAAGGTCCAGATATCAAAAAACCGAAGTTGCCCTTTAAAGCTCTTTATAATGAGAAAACTGCCTCATTTAAACACAAAATAAAATTAAATATAAATAATGTCTGAGAGACTCATGAGGAGAAGCCAACAGATGGTCACACAGGCTTGGCTGAATGATCAGCACAGCAATAGCAATAGAGGGATAGATAGATAGATAGATAGATAGATAGATAGATAGATAGATAGATAGATAGATAGATAGATAGATAGAAATTAATTACAGAACATGTTGAGTGTGTTCGAGAGCGTGAAGAACTTCAGCGTTCTTCAGGAGAACCTTCAAACTATGGAGAGTAAAGTGTCCCGGTGTTTCCACCAGATAACAGTCAATGTCTGTCAATCCGTCCACAGTGAGGGTCGTCAACCCAGGATCCTGCTTCAAACTGTCTGGATCAGTAAAACACTCCTTTCTGACTGAGACCTCAGTTTCCTGACATTCTGCTCCGGGCTTCAGCCCAGAAAGTTTGAAAGTCATCTGATAACTGAAGGAGGGAAGGAGTTCTCTTTGTTGCTGTCGGCCATTGCTTCTTGCCTCCTGGAGCAAAGTTTCACTTGATGTCATGTTGGTGAATTTCATCCCCATGAAAGGTTGTTAAATATCAACTGTTCCAATAAGGAGAACCTCCACCGTCCCTGGGTGGACTCAAACCACCAACCTTTCAGTTAACAGCTGAATGCGCTGACCGATTGCGCCACAGAGACAGCTGACTGGTAAGAGAGGCGTGGCCTCGTTCTCCTACATAATAAACACTTTCTAGCTTAGTGAGCTGATCTGAGCTCCTGAAGCTGTTGATCCATCAGTGTTGGAGCTCAGAGATCTTCTGGGAAAGACTCTTTTCTCTCCAGTCATTTTGCTCCAACCAGCTTCCTGTTCCTCCAGACTGCAGCAGACTGAAGCACAGCACAGATTTACATTTCCAACTTCCACCCAGACCACAGCTGGGGGTCAAGGGTCACGCTCAGGACTCAGCTGTGTGTTCCTCTGCAGATCTTTGATAATGAGTCCATTTGGAGTTACAGGAGAATCCCTTCCAGGTCCAGAGGGACTGATTTGGAAAACACCATCATTAAATACGACTATGAGTGCATTTAGGATAAGATCTATGATTTGTTGAAATTATAATCAACATTGAGACTCCTCTTGCACTCAGTGTGGTCCATGGTGCTGAAGTATCTACTTAATACAGCTGTGAGGGACTTGGTGAGAATCACACACACACACACACACACACACACACACACACACACACACACACACACACACACACACACACACACACACACACACACACACACACACACACACACACACACACACACACAGGTTCAGAGTCACATGATAGAATCATATCAAAGGGGTTTGTTGGGGTTAAACTTTTATTTCCACTGTTGTCATGATGAGTCAAGGGAACAATATCAACTGAACATCAGGCCTTGTAACGTCTGCACCAAGCTTGTAAGATGTGCTGCTAAAATGAAAACATCCCAACATGTTCCAGAGAGAACAACACTCACATATTAACGTCTCAAACATCCTGATCCTGATCTCAGCTCTCGGCTGGCAGCTGACCTCAATACCAAACTGTCCAGGTGGGAATAAAGTCCAACCTGTCTGTCAGGACAGGCCCAGCCCAGAGGACAGTTACTGGATTGATTTATTGTTCATGTCTCGGGGTGTGGCAAGAAATCCAGTTCACAAGATGAGACACAATATTGGGTTCAACATCAAGAGACGAGATTTCCACTTCACTTTTAAGAAAAATAAAATGACAAAATATATGACTGGAAAAACAGACTTTTTCATGTAACAGTCACAAAACAATGAAGCTGCATTTTGAGATGTTTTATCATGTACATCCATGCATGTCTGAAGCATGAGCTGGAGCATGAGCATGAACTTCTTTCCACAAATGAAATCAAATGTTTCTTTTTTTAAAGTGCAAACACTAGAAGTAAAACTGTAACCAGAGTCCTCCTCTATCAGTCCAGAGAGCACAGAGCTCCTGTTCGTCACGGTGTTCAGGACTATTCTCTGACAGTTCTTACATATTGTCTGTCTTACCTGTGACTTGGTTGCCATTTATTAGTTTCACTGGAACCCAAAATGCTGCCACACAAACTACTTAAGAGTGGCAGAGGGAACTTCAATGCTAACACAGTAAAGCCTCTCATGAGGGGACACCATAAAATCCAAGCAGTAGTGTCCCCTGGAGACAGGTGTCCCTCTTTAGAAGGGACATTTATCAGGACAACACATGAAGGACATTAAATATAGAGTTCACTGCTGAAACCAAATGGTCAAAAATCCCAGTGGAGACATGCAAGAAGCTGCTCAGTAGTTATAGGAAGAGTTTGATCACTGTAATAGCTCATGAAGGCTTTATTATTGATTATTGAGAAGAGTGTGAATCATTCTGGACAGGACACTTTCTGTTAAATGTAAATAAAAGCTGAGAAACTTTTTTTTCCATGATTGTACATCATCTCATTAACTTCTGGGCCTGGGTAGCTCAGATGGTGAAGCATCAGACTTTTAGTCTGAGGGTCCATGGTTCAAGTCCCTGTCCAGGTGCTGTAAGGGGGGATTCTTCAGTGGGTCCATATCCTGGCAGATTCTCCTTGCAGGGAGTTATTGTGTTTTCAAGTATCTGTGGCCAAAACTGGAGCCCTGGTGAAATTCTGTGCTTTGTCCTGGTTCTGTCAAGTGTGAGAAGTCTCTGAGGTTCTGCTGACATTGAGAGAATCTTCCTCTGTGACTTCTTTGACTCCCATGAGCTGGATGTGACGTTCCTGACAGACACATGGCTGCTTGAAGGTGGACTAGTCCCCTGCTGGAACTCTGTCCCCAGGACTGTGGCTTCTTCAGCTCTCCCAGCATGCCATGGGGCTCACTTTGGGCTCATTTATGTAGAGGAGGACTTTTTGAAGTGGTTGAGGTCAAACTGACCATCATTCAAGTCATGAATGACTGATGTTTTCATTTCCTTTAGCCAGGATGTCATCAGGAGTCTTGATCACCTGACTGATTTATGATAATCAGTTGAGTCTTTTTAATTTAGGAGCCTGCGGGCTTATTGGTCTCGGGGTATGATTCTCACTTCAGGTGTGAGAGGCCCCGGGTTCAATTCCTGGACGAGCCCTTCAATTGTCAATACTATCTCCAACTAGTGTCTTTCAGATAGATAGATAGATAGATAAAAACTTTATTAATCTCCCAAGGGAGAAATTCCAGTGTCCAGCAGCACACAGATCATATACATGCAAATAAATAACAGTGCAATAAATACAAGTGCTCAGATTGTACTTGGTTTGGCTCAGGCACATCTGTTATACAGCCTGATTGCTGAGGGGATGAACGACCTCTTGAAGCCTCAGTTCTGCAGCGCAATGACAGCAGCCTGTTGCTCCGCTCACTTTTTTGAGCTGCAACTGTGTCGTGCAGTGGATGTTTGGAGTTCCTCAAGATACTCTGCATTAGAGCCCCTATCCTCCTCTCCAAGACTGCTCCAACAGAGTCCACCTTCCTCCCCATCACAGACACACACCTCCTGATCAGTCTGTCCAGCCGATTGCTGTCTCTTTTTGTCATACTGCCGCCCCAACAGACAACCCCAAAGAAAACAGCACTTGCCACAACAGACTGGTAGAAAATGTACAGCATGTCACCACACAGGTCAGAGGATTTAAGTCTCCTCAGAAAAAACAGCCTGCTCTGTCCTTTCTTATACAGGGCCCGAGCTGCTCCGACCAGTCCAGTTTGTGGTCAAGGTGCACACCCAAGTATTTATAGGTTTGAACAACCTCAATACTCTCTCCATCGATGATGACAGGTTGATGAGAGGCTTCCTGCCAAAGTCAACGATCATCTCCTTCGTCTTAGTGGTGTTTTGTCCCTGCTCCAGGTGGTGAATCCCGCGATGAGCTCCCTGTACTCCTTTTCATCCCTACCCTTCACACATGCCAAAATTGCAGTGTCATCTGAATACTTCTGCACATGACACGCAGCAGATCTGTGAGCAAAGTCAGCAGTGTACAGTGTGAAGAGAAAGGGGGATAGTACAGTCCCCTGCGGTGCACCAGTGCTGCTCATCAGGGTCCCAGATACACACCCCCCGAGCCGGACGTATTGTGACCTCAGAGTCAGGTAGTTGTGGATCCAGCGAACAAAGAGAGGATCCACTCCCATCCTCTCAAGCTTCCCCTTCAGTAGCTGAGGCTGGATGGTGTCAAAGGCGCTTGTAAAGTCGAAAAACATCAACCTCACATAGCCTCCAGCTCCCTCCAGAAAGGAGAGCACCTGATGGACCATAAACAAGACCGCATCGTCCACTCCCATGCTGTCCTGATAGGCGAACTGAAGGGGGTCCAGCCCCCCCTCCACTTGAGGTTTGAGCAGCCGGAGCAGCAGCCTCTCAAAAGTCTTCATCACCACGGATGTCAGGGCCACTGGTCTGTAGTCCTTCATCCCTGCAGGCCTTGCCACCTTGGGCACTGGGACAAGGCATGAGGTCTTCCACAGCGCAGGGACACGTCCAGTCTGAAGACTCCGACTGAAGATGGTTTGGAGAGGCACAGCCAGCTCTGACGCACACTCCTTCAGCAGCCGTGGTGATATCCCATCAGGCCCTGCAGCTTTCCGTCCATGGAGCCTCCTCAGCTCCACACGTACCTCCTCCACAGTGAAGGCCGGCGCGTCAGCAGAGGTGGAGCAGCCGCTGGGTGGAGGAGAGGAGCAGGTCACAGCAGCAGAGGTGGAGTGGCCGCCGGGTGGACATCCGTTAGTGTGTGCGTGCGTTTGTGCAGAGTCAAACCGGTTGTAAAAACGGTTGAACTCGTCCGCCAAGCCTTGACCCCTTTGAATTAAACTTCAGAATCTTCTCTGACTTTGTGTTGGGGGTTTGTCTGATCTCATGTTCATGACCAGCAGCAGCATTTCCACTGTCAACAAGGAGACGGAGCCTGAGAGCTCTGGAGAAGTTCCATCTTGGAGCAGTTTCTAAAAAGTAGTGTTTTCAGTGTCTCCAGCACTGTTGTGGTGTAAACAGACACCAGAACACAGTGAAAGTTTAGTGTTTCCTCTTGAAGCCTCTGCAGTGTGAACGGCCTTATTTTCAGGCAGCAGACCAAAACAGTGTTGTCAGACAGAAGAGCTGAAGGACATGGTTCCTGGAGAGAAGCAGAGCTGAGTCCTCCAGTGGTTTCATTTAGGATGTGAGGGACTCAGCAGCACAGCGGCCCAGCAGGAGTCATGGCTGTGAGACGCTGCAACACTGGAGGAAACTCTTTTCTACACTCACTCTGTGATCGGGGAGCAGTTTGGACTTTATCTTTTAGATTATAACTTCATAATCCGTCATATTGTATTTAAATTCCCTGAAGTTTTCATTTAGATACCCAGTATGTTTGAGTCACATGGCCCAAAATTCTTATATGGAGATTTTATTTTGACAAAATGACAAAATAAAATATAAACCTGATTTATAAAGTTTTACCACAGAAACGATTCTGGATCAAATTCACTGACAAACTGCAACACAGGCACTTTTATTAACCAGCTGCACAAAATCAACATGAGAATTCTCCAGAAAAATGGTGGAAAAAGTGGGATGCATTAAAAATGTGTTTGTAGAGTTTAATCAGCTGTCAAAGTGATTTTAGTTGAGAGAGAAACTGGAGGAGGTCAGAGCAGAGAAATGACAACAGAATGATGAGCAAACATCCACAAATCCAAATGTTTCAGTGTGAATAAATAGAAGAGCTGCATGAAAATATAATATCTTCAGAATCAGTTCAGCTTCAACATCATGTCAGCTTTAAACTTTGTATCCTGGAGCAGCGTCCAGTGAAACGTCTCTTTCAATCCTGCTGCAGCTGAAAATGGAACAATGACTCAACTCTCTGCACAGTCATCTCACCGGCCGGACCGGAGCCTCTGGAGTCCCTGGTTTGGCCCACGGACCAGATGTTTGAAAGAGCTGTGCACAATGAGAGAAAAGCTGGAGGAAAGCCTCCCTCCTGATTGGACGAGACAGAGAGAGGACAAAGGAGGACCTGAGGACGCTCAGCGAGGACCAGCTGAGGAAACACACTCAGGACAACCACCTGAATACTGTCCAGGCTGTCAGGAGGCTTCAGCACCTGCCTGGTTTATGATGACCGAGGTCCCGTGTTCAATTCCCGGACGAGCCCTTCAGTTGTAACTGCTCTCTTCTACCAATGGCTTTCAGGTTTCATCCAGAAGAAGTCTGTCCTCCAGAGGAGAATAATGTGGTCAGTTTGATATATTCCAGTTAAAAGTGAGGGTAACGAGTGTGGAAACCCTCCTCAGATTCAGAGTGATGATCTGGTTGGTGGAGGAGCGACCGGCCCCCAGTGACGTGGAGGGAAACCCCGTAGCGTCAGCACAGGTTCAGACTGCTGAACGAAGCCACACCTGGCTTTACCAACGTGACACAGCTGCTGAAGGAGCTCCGGCTCCAGGCTGCTCACTCAGAGGAGGAAGAACCAGATGTTGGACTCTGCAGGCCAGGGGCCTCGCTGATCACACACTGTGGAGGATCCACACTAAAAGTCTAGCAGCACCAAAAGCAGAAACATCCTCTGGTTTATAAACCATGCAGCTCTTTCCCTTTATAAATCCAGTCCAGCTGGAAGGCTGTGCAGGTGGATTCACCTCATATCACCCTCCACACACACACTTTCTACCAGGAATGGTCACAGTACCTCAGGAAGATTTGACCTCAATAAGCTGCTGATCGCTGGAGTTTTACTCTCAATCATGGCAGAGAAGACAAGGAGAAGGAGTTTCAACAACTTCTACATTGACTTGTTGAGGGAAATATGATTTTACCAGAGGATTTTATTGCTTTTTATTCCAACATTTTACAGGTACTATTTCTCTCTCTTTCTGGTTGCCTCGACCAGCCTTGTGGCTTCTGGAGTCATCTGAAGGTTTTTTTCAGACAAGCTTAAGTGTTTTTGTTGTGTTTAACTTGGACTGGCTGACTCCATCTGTTATCAGGGCTTTGTGTCAGTATCTGGTCTGAACCCCGACCGGGAGGAAGAGACTCAGAGAAGGTCTGTGAGCGACTGCTTTCTCGTCTGTTCTTCCCTCTCTGAGAGAATCCTTTTTAAACTAGGAGGACGAGAGAGGGGTCATTTGTCCCTTTCCATGTATCAGACAGCAGAGGAGTGATTTGACCCATAAGGTGACAAACAAGCTTTTTTTATCTGAAAAGACATGTGAATGGAGTAGACTCAGACGCTGCCAGCAAGTCCACCCGTCTCTCCTGTATAGAAATGAGGCAATCACAGCTGCAGGCACGGACAATACAGAACAACACCAAGGAACGTCAGTGAGAGAGGATCTATACAAACCACTTTAGACACTTGTGGATTTCTCAGAGATTCTTTATGTCAACAACATAAGGATGTTCAGAGCTCTTTGTTTTGAGATGGATTTTATCTCACAACCACCAAGAGACACTCAGCCTCTGTTCATGAGCTTTGATGATATTGATATAAGATAGGGGTCCTCAAAAACAAATCTTGAAGGTCCACATTTGTTTTTTACAATCAAGCATGGGTCCAGGCTTCAGCGCCCTGTGGGAGTGGGGGAACGTGCTGCAGAGCAAGGCGGTGCAGAATGGTTCTCACACAGAACACGGACCGTTTAAGAAAGATTTTTGTTCTTTTTCCATTCATTTGCCCTGGGTCCACAGCGGTCCACTAATTGAGGAACCCGGATGTAAGACTCAGAACCTGGAGATGCTGGGGATTGAACACAGGACCTCCTAAATGCAACGCAGACGCTCTACCACTGATCTACATCCCCTGCTTCCTGCTCATGTTCTGCTGGTTCTGACAGAAGTGAATCAGCTCAGTATCTATCCGTTCTGTAACTTCATTGACTTCATTCCGTAGTGCTCTATTAACACATCTTCAAAATACTTTCCATTGTTTCTAGTTTGCTCGAATGGCCAGAAATGACTTGTATTGATCTTTAAGTTGTGTTGTAAATACTTTGCTTTGTACGACCATAAACAAACTTGGCCATGTGATTTTGTTATTTTGTTGTAATTACTTTGCTCTGTACATCCATTTCTGTTGATTTAAATTTTTGTTGTGATGTTGTGTTTGACTATGTTTGGCTATGTTGTGCTGACTGTGATGGGTGGAGAGAGGTGAACATTCAGAGCTGGTTTGTGTGTGTGTGTGTGTGTGTGTGTGTGTGTGTGTGTGTGTGTGTGTGTGTGTGTGTGTGTGTGTGTGTGCGTGTGCTGTTTTGTTTTTGTTTAATGTCTCTTATTGTTTTTTTATTTTTTATTTGGTTTTGTTTGTTTTGTTCTTATTATTGATGTGTATACACTTTATTTTTTCACATGTACATGTAATTTTGCTATCTTTTATTTTGTTTTGCTTCTCTGCTCCTTATGTTGTTATGAATCTGAGGATCCCCTCGAAAACGAGATCATTTATCTGTAGGGGTTGATCTGCTCTCTGGCTGACAGCTGCTGCTCCAGAGGCAGAGGAAAGCCTGCAGAGGGGGGTGGACAGGAGAGACTGTCTCTCAGGGGACGGAGACACAGGAGCTGCTGCTTTCTGTCTCTCTGGGATGTGAAGAGTTCCTCACCTGGAAAGGTCTGAGCCAGTGTGACGGTGTCTGCAGCTCTGAAGGTGTGAACAGGGAACAGAGGAGGGATTTAAAAAGTCTCTTTGAGGAAGAGAGGAATGGGAATGCAGTGAAAACACATCTGTATCATCTGGAGTCAGACTTCAGAGCTCCGATGATTTCATTTACAGTCAGTTAAACCCTGCAGAGTCACAGCAGAACCACAGAGTAACACACACACCCTCATCAGTCAGTCTGACTGTGTTCATTGATCATTTGGGCTGAAATGGTTCTGATCACAGCCACGGAATCAAGTCTTTTCTGTCCTTCTAACAGTCAGAGAGAAGCCTGCAGCTCCCTCACAACACTCAGTCAGAGAGCAGTGAAGTGACTCCAGGTTCCTCCTGCAGCGTCACATCGATCACTGAAGACCTGCCTGAGCTCTGATCAGTGAGCAGGAAGTGTGTGAAGGGTGCAGTGTGTCTCTGACTCGTCTCACTGACCAATGTCTTCAAATGTCCAAAAGAAACGACGTCCAGCTTTTCACAGCTGAGAGCAGAACCAAAAAGCAGCAGTAGACAGAAAGAGACATGGTGACCAGAGAGAATGGAGGAGGAACGGTTTAGAGCCGTTTAGCTGAACAAGAGTCTCTGTAGGAACACATTTTATACAATCTGCTTCCTGAATTAACTCGTGTGTGTCAACCAAGCTGACCTTCTGTCAACATTACTGCAATCAGAACTGGTGGAATTCCTGCCTCCCATGCAGGAGACCTGGGTTCACTGATTAATGACAGTCCTGTTCAGGGTCCCCTCTGCTCTCTGCAGTCCAAGGCTCACCTCTCAGGGATGAAGAAACGTCTCTCACTTCTGAAGAACAAACTTTATTCCAAGAGCCTTTTTTGGTCTCACTAAGAGAAATAACTTCACCAGAGTGTTTAAATTTTCACAGGATTTTTATTCACTCAAGGGATTACAGGTTATAATTCAAAATTGATAAAAAGGTAAAACAGCAAAAAAATGAAGAAATCATAGAGAACTGATTTTGGATTGGTTCTTACATGTCTCAAACTTCAGACATGTATTATTTGAATATTACAATATGGTGAATTTACGTGAGCAATTTTTAGACGTTGCCACTCATAATAATCTGTTTTTAGTCTAAATTTGGTATCTGGATGACATCGACCTCGGAAGTCTACTCTCTTCAGATTTCAGAAAACTTTCAAAGATCTTTTCTCTTTCAATTCAGAAAAAATTGACAGCATATAACCCAAGAGTTCTGGAGGGGGGCTCTGAGCAAGAGCGAGAGCGCCACCCACCAGAAAACAGGGTCCACTTATATGTTCCGGTCCCATGGACATGTCCTCTGATGCTGTTTCATTACCAAGGAGACCAACCACAGCCTCAGTTCTAAAAAAAAAAATAAAGAGGAAGACAAGAGAAGAGAGAAGAAAAAAAAAATGTGCACATGAGATATGCAAAGAGTTCTTCAGGCCCAGATCAACCACTCAGGATGAAATACAAACTGGTGAGGTTCCATACGGTTCAACTCCTGCTGAAACCACATCCTGCCTCACCTTGGTGCTGAAAAAGCGAACTTTTTGCAAAAGCTGATAAGTTGGATTAC
The DNA here is from genome assembly GCF_902148845.1 of Salarias fasciatus. Lineage (NCBI taxonomy): Eukaryota > Metazoa > Chordata > Actinopteri > Blenniiformes > Blenniidae > Salarias > Salarias fasciatus. Next base: position 1,148,037 of record NW_021941373.1, on the reverse strand, counting down.
AATCACAAAAATATCTCCTCAGTTATATCTTCCTGAGAGGGAGCAGATGATAATATATGATTCAATGAGCACACATGATATGACTTAAAAAATAAATGAAAAAGGAGTACAAAGGGGAAAAAGCGGAGTTTAAAAAGACATCCACTGTGGTCCAGTATTTGGCAAAAGAATGCTCCGCTTATTCACGACAGTCCTCAGAAGGAAAATGAACCTTGTTCCACTGTCTGTAGGAACATGATCAGATTCATCATTTCTGGAAAAAGCTCATAAAAACTTCTTGTCTTCACAGCAGGAAGGTTCAGAGGACCGACTTCATCCCTCCACTGCACTCCGCTCAGCGTCCGCCCGGTCTGCCGGTCTGCCGGTCTGCCCCCTGCTGGCCTGCAGAGACATGACAACACAGGACTGAGGGGAGTCTGGCTCCACCCAGAGCTCCAGAGCATCAGCAGAGAGGAGAACAGTACCTTACAGTACAGCCACAGCGCCCCCTGCACAAGCAGGAGAAACAGTGGCACCACCACCCATCTGACGATCACAGCTGTTGGATCTGAACACAGAGAACAATCAGCGTCTGTCTGAGGACTGCTGGGAGTGAGGCCATCAGATTCGTCCATCTGGGCTCCCTCTTGGTCTGGATCAGGTCTGGGTGGCGCTACAGAGACCAAACCCCTCCAGAAATGTCTGTCCCTTCCATCTTCCTCCAGTTCTGCTGGCTGGACTCCAAGTTTCTCCCAGACCAAAGCAGAGAGTCCTGGACCCCCTCGGGGCCTCCTCCCAGTGGGACCTCCTGCTGGACCTCTAAAGGGGGGGAAACCCACACATGTTCTCTGAAGGGTGGAGTAAAGGAGGAGTCAGCTTCTTCTTACCGAACACAGACAGAGACAGCAGGCGGCTCTCTGAGGAGAAGTTGTGTCCAAAAACATGGAGGTGATAAACACAGCTGTAGTTTCCCCGGTGGGCGGGCTCTGCGGCAGGAAACAGGAAGTGTGCAGAGTGATTGACGGCCGGCTTGGTGGAGTTGTAGGAGGTGTTGGAGGAGGTGAAGGTGAGCTGGAAGGAGCCTCCTGGGTACTGTGGCTGGATGGAGCAGCTGATGGTGAAGGTGGAGCCCCAGACCACCTGGAGCCCCTGCTGCTGGGCCTCAGAGACCCCGAGCATGGAGGAGGAGGAGGACACGGAGAGGACTGGATGGAGCAGCAGGTCTGGAACACACACACACACACACACACACAGGTCATTGACAGAACTTTAACTCTGACTGTGGTGAGTGAGGAACACACCACTGATGAACTTACCTGAGCAGGTCAGATTACTGCTGGAGTTATCTTCAAAGAAAACTGAACACTTCATGAAATCAGATCCAGACTGAAAGCAGCCGTTTCTGATCACCACTGTAAGTGTGTCGTTGACTGAACGTGTCTCATCTGCAGACACGGCAGAGCCGCAGTGAAGATGTGAACAAACAACAGCTGCATTCTCCAAAGACCACTGAGCGATAATTGCTGGTCTCCAAACTCCAGAACTTCTGATCTGCAGAGAACCTGCACAGCGACTGTTTTCTCCCACCAACCTGACCTCATCCCCTGAACCCAGAGCAGAGAGAGAAGAGAGAGAGGATGGAGTGAGAGTGAAGAGAAGAGCAGTGGAAGCTGCAGCTCCTCTTCTACCTGAGCAGGTGAGTCCAGCAGCTTTACCAGGTGAGCAGCTGCTTCTAGCTGAGCCTGAGCTTCTACAGTCCAGCAGAGCAGACTCATGGCCTCCACACTGGAACTCTGGGCTCCACCTGGGAGTCTGCACGTCTCCATAGAGCGCCCCCTGCAGGACTGAAGGAGCCCCGCAGCTCAGCTCCCGACACACCACCTGTGCATCCTGCAGGTCCAGGTCTGCTTCACACACTGAGGACCAGGTCTGGTCAGACGGGTTAGTCTTCACCTGCAGTCTGCCTGAACAGCGACTGGATCCATTCAGCAGCCGCACCCCGTCTGAACACCAGGGTTGGGGAGGAACGCAGTACATGTGACACAGTTACATTAATAGGATGCAAAAGTAGTGTAACTGTAATCTTTTACCATACATTAAACATTTGTAATCTCATTACAGGTATATCTGATAAAACCATGGATTACTGATCAGGATTACACTGTAAAATCAGATTGAATATTCCAGACATATGAGCTGTCCAGACTTTACCGCACATACCCTGACACTACCAGAGATATACCATAGAAGAGCAGTGACATTGCTATTTTAAGTCAAAAGTAATCTAACTACTGACTTTTCCCAGCGTTACACCGTTACCATTACTGACAATGAAATTCTGTGTTTCTGTTCCTATAATTCACATTTTCACCTGGTTCTTCCTCGTCCACAGTCCAGTGGAGTATGTTTAGAGAAAGAAGGAACCTGATTGGTCCAAAGTGCATCACGTGACATGACAGAGATACAGCCACAGAGAGCCCTGATCATTCAAAGGCTTTTAAACTCAATGGAAGTTCAGACCTCTACTGACAAATATCCATGTCAGTAGCTGTAGAAATGCGATCTACAGAGACACATCAGATTTGATGGTGTCTCAAATTATCACACAACAAAATCTGAATCATTTAGATTAATGGAGTTCTTCCTGTTTGTAGTTTAGTCTGTCAAGTGTCCATTTATTTCATGAACCAGATGTTCAGTTTTATAATAAATAACTCAACATGCATCTTAAAGTTCCATTCAGAGGGATCCAGATTCTGTGAAGGATTTAAACGATTTTATCTCGTAAAAGTAACACAAGAGTTATTTTGCCTGGTAATTAAAAATATCATAACTTAGTTACTTTCTTGAAGGAGTTACTAGTAACTACAACTACTTTTTAAAACTAACCCTCCCAACACTGATGAAGAGTGAACTCCTGGTCTGGACTGCATTAGAACTGACTGTTCTTCCTCGTGGCCACCAGGGGGCGCAGCAAACCAAAGCAGCCCAGCAGTGAATGTATGAAGAGCAGCTGCTTCCAGCTGATCCAGCTCCTGGACAGTTCACCTGTATGGAGCACAGCTCCTCCTTCAGGGACTGCTTCCTGGACGCTTGTCCACACTGACCACAGCAACAACCGCTGCTGGGAGCAACTGAGGCTGAGCACAGCGCTCAGCAGGTAATCACATTACTCAGAGTATTGAGTGTTTGTGGAGAGTGAGAGTTGCCAGAACACTGAGTGGATGACACACTGTGTTTGTCCTTGTCTTTATTTCTGTTTACTGGTCTAAAACTAATGTAAACTACTCTGATACATAACTTTGTCTTCACTGTTTCAGTAGTTAAAGGAAGTTACTGACTACTTTTTATACAGGTAACTTGTAACTGTACCGGATTACATTTTTAATGTAACCCTCCAAACCCTGCTGAACACATAACAGAACGTCAACCAGGGGAAACAGTAGAACCTCAGATGAATCAGGAAAAGCTCTGGGGAAAAATAGAAGCTCAGAGAAATCAATAGAACCTCAGAGGAAACAGTAAAAGCTCGAAGTAAATATTCAAAACTGAGAGGAAAGAGTAGAAACTCATACAAGACGATAGAAACTCAGAGGAATTGATAGAAACTCAGGAAACAGTAGAAACTCAGCTCAGCTCCAGCAGTTGATGTATTTTCATCCTCAGATCTTTGTGGATTTGAGGTTTATTTCTGACAACATGATTTTGTTGGAGACCAATCAGCTGATCTCTGGTTTGAGGAACAAACTGAAGCAGCAGAGAAGCAGCAGGAAATTAATCTGCTGTTAAACCAGGAAGGAAAGATAAATTTTTAAAGTCAGCAAAACATACCTGAGCAGGTGACATTCAGGGTGAGAGAGGATCTCCGTGATGCCACACAGTTCCACAGATCAGATCCAGATTGAACAAAGTCTGAGTTGATTATCCACATAAATTGAATTGACACACCAGTTGGTTGTACAGAAACAGCAGAGCCACAGTTCAGATGTTCACAGATGAGAGCTGCTGTCTTCAGGGTGAAGCCATAGCCCGCCACAGGTCTCTGTTCACCAAGAACTTTCAGCTCCGGTCTTCCTGCACAGCGACTGGCTCCTCCCACCAACCTGACCTCATCCCCTGAACCCAGAGCAGAGAGAGAAGAGAGAGAGGATGGAATGAGACTGAAGAGAAGAGCAGTGGGCGCTGCAGCTCCTCTTCTACCTGAGCAGGTGAGTCCAGCAGCTTTACCAGGTGAGCAGCTGCTTCTAGCTGAGCCTGAGCTTCCACAGTCCAGCAGAGCAGACTCATGGCCTCCACACTGGAACTCTGGGCTCCACCTGGGATTCTGCACATCTCCATAGAGCGCCCCCTGCAGGACTGAAGGAGCCCCGCAGCCCAGCTCCCGACACACCACCTGTGCATCCTGCAGGTCCAGGTCTGCTTCACACACTGAGGACCAGGTCTGGTCAGACGGGTTAGTCTTCACCTGCAGTCTGCCTGAACAGCGACTGGATCCATTCAGCAGCCGCACCCCGTCTGAACACCAGGGATGGGGAGGAACGCGGGACATGTGACACAGTTACAAAAATAGGATACAAAAGCAGTGTAACTGTAATCCTTTACCGTACATTAAACATTTGTAATCTCATTACAGGTATATCTGTTAAAACCATGGATTACTGATCAGGATTACACTGTAAAATCAGATTGAATATTCCAGACATGTGAGCTGTCCAGACTTTACAGCACAAACCCTGACACTACCATAGATATATAAAGAGTAGAGGCCATAGATTAAATAGTAGACCATAGATGTATAAAGAGTATAGATCATAGACATATAAAGAGTAGAAGCCATAGATATATAAGGAGTAGAGGACATAGATATATAAAGAGTAGAGGCCATACATATATAAAGTAGAGGCCATAGATATATAAAGAGTACAGGCCAAGGATATATAAAGAGTAGAGATCATAGATATATAAAGAGTAGAGGTCATAGATATATAAAGAGTAGAGGCCATAGTAGATGTGGGCCAATATGAACTTTATTCACAAAATCTCTAGAAGACATGTGGTTTCATAGGCGAAATGGTCCACTGATTCAGAATACGGCTGGTGTTTTGGCCTAGATATTGTATTTCAGTTGGTTCTTTGACCATATTTGAAATGATGTGGCGAAATTCGCATAAAAAACAGTTTTCTTGAAATAACACAAAAACTAGACAAGTTAGACCTAAAGTTACTATGAAAGCTGAATATAAACCTTTACCTTCTGAACACTTTGAGCCTATTTGGAAGTCTCTAGTACCACTGGTTCTCAAGATTTGATATATTTTTCTTTTTTGGGGGGTCTGACTGATGCCGCCAACAGATGTGTCAAGTATTGGCAAGTGACACAAATATCTTCTTCAGATCATCAGTTGTGACCTTGCACTGGGCCAAACACTGGACAGAGCATCTCATAAATGATTCTTTGAACATCTTTCTCCCAGTTCTGATTGGAACCATGGGGAAACCAGAGGGAGTAGCTTCTGAGCTAGTAACAGTGGCCGAGGCCTTTGATCTGATTGAGACTTTTTTGATGGACATGCCCACAACTACTGATGGAGTATTCTCGGGATCATCTGTTGCAATCTCCATGGATGCATCTCTGATGGCTTCAGCGTAGCAAGCTCTTTTACGGACCATGTCCTCCTGCCTTTCTACCTTCTACTTTTACTCTGCACCTGGAAAAACTTTCTTCTCGCTCATGTTTCCTTTTGTGTTGCTTGGACCAATTCTTTGGTACCGTTTGTGAACAAGTGGCAGTGTACAGGCACAACAATTGTCCTCATAGAAAGCGATGTCTCCAACTCTCATCACAATATCATGCTCAACTTCTAGATCAGGGGTCGGTAACCCTTGGCACGCGTGCCACGTGGCACTAACACTGGCCACATTTACATGCCACCCATATAATGGCTTATAAGGCAGAGCGGATGTGTCATGTAGACGTCCGAGTGGATCTGCTTCACTCTGAGCGGATTGTATTCGGAGCCGATTGTACGAGGTGGTGTAGACCGATCGATAACCCGCTCCGTGTCTCATATAAAAGCTGCCTGACAGCGGAGCGAAAAAAACGGGGGATTATTTGTTCCGCATACGCGCCCCCGTACATAGTGACGTGACGACGTGCGCAGTAAACGGGAAACAGGACTGTCAAAAACAAGCAGAAAAACATTTTTTTAATAAAAATCCCGAGAGAAAAAACACTGGAGAGAAGAAATGGAAGCAAATCGCGCTACAGCGAGTTGTTTAAAGAGCTCCATAGCAAAAAACGAGTGATCGCTCCGCCGGTGTTATGGATTAACTGGTTCCCGTGTTAACGAGTGACGGCGGACTTCTGTGTAAACACATGCTGATAACAGCAGCTGTTAAAGTAAGACTCATAAAATACTTTGAACTTATACATTCACTGTAACTGTAGAAAACCGACGTTCGCAAGATCGACTTCAAGTCTCAGTCATCTATTGGTCACAAGTTAACACGGGCACCAGTTAATTCGAAACATGAGCATGCAGAGCACAAAACAAAAAGTTTATGAATGCACTTTATGGAGTAACAGAAAAAATATCTTTAAAGATATGTTTGTATCTGCTTTATCTGAAAGCAATACATTTCCAGGTATGTTGGAAATCTTTTTGTATTTTGTGTTAACTTGCGTTTTATTTGATAATGGCACACACATTGATGAGAAAATTTTAAACTGGCACTCCATGACAAAAAAGTTGCCGACCCCTGTTCGAGATGCTTCTGATGGACATCTCTCTTTCCTCTGATGTCATAGTACATCATCAGTCATCATACATGTTATCGGTTGATGGTGGAGGAAACCCATCCAGACACAGGAAGGAACATGCTAACTCCACACAGAGAGGGCCCGCACAGTCTGGCGATTGAACCCATGACCCTCTTGCTGTGAAGCAAGAGCAGTAACCACTTATCCACTGTGCTGCCTGGGCAACTTATCTTGGGGTCAGAAGTTCTAGTATTCAACATTGTTGACATGATTCTGCAAAGAAAGCATATCTGAGCAAAGCAGTGTTTCATATCTGAAATGTTCAAAACAGAAAAGTTGAACAGTTATAAACATTAAACATACTACTATATACATTCCTTAGGCACTGTTGTGTTATGTCTGGAGTCATTTTATTGAGTAGATATGCTTGCAGCGTCTGTTATTTGTCAATCTAAGCACCAAAATCTTGACTTTCCCCAAAAACTGGGGTTGGTGCTGCATTACCTTGACTAATATCATATGACCTTGACTTTCAACTCACTTTAAAATATCATAAATGGAATCAGCACTCCAAAAAACCCAACCAATCAATTTTTAAGTCAAAACTAAATATATTGTTGGATTGCATAATGGACTGGGTATGCGAAAAGGGCCCTTTTTGACAATATCCCAAACAAATGAAAAGAACCAACCAAAATGCCAAACTGAGACAACTTTACTTGATTGTTTCTGTATCAGGAGAGTATTTGGTCTACAAAACCACATGTCTTATGAGGGGGACCCAGATTAGCCCACCCCTAGCCATAGATACATAAGAGTAGAGATCATAGATATATAAAGAGCAGAGATCATAGATATATAAAGAGTAGAGGCCATAGATATATAAAGAGTAGAGGCCATAGATATATAAAGAGTAGAGGTCATAGATATATAAGAGTAGAGGTCATAGATATATAAAGAGTAGAGGCCATAGATATATAAAGAGTAGAGGTCATAGATATATAAAGAGTAGAGGTCATAGATATATAAAGAGTAGAGGCCATAGATATATAAAGAGTAGAGGCCATAGATATATAAAGAGTAGAGGTCATAGATATATAAAGAGAAGATACTATAGCTATATAGCGAGCCGTGATGGGAGTAACTGTTATTTTGTGTTCACTGGTTTGGTTGATTTCTTCAAACAGAAATGACCTTTTCAAACCTCTAAGATCATTTGGCAAAACAGTCTGACAGTTCAGCACAACACCAGATTAATGTAGCACTTCCTGTTTGTCACTTTTTGGGTCAAGTATTCATTTACTTCATTAATCATATGTTCAGTTTTATAATAAATAACTGAACATGCACCTTACAGTTCCAGTAAGTGGGGACCCAGATTCTTTGACACATTTAAAGGTGCATTAGAGAGTTTAAAACAATAAAAATATGAATGTGTGACATGAATATGTCACAAATATTCAGTGATGTGTAGAATGTCCCTGACATATTCATTGCAAGTACCGCTAACAGCGCTAACTTGTCACTTGAATAGTTGCAGTGCCGGTCCGGCAATTTGTATTTCTTGGGGAGAACTTGAGAGGATGTGATGTAATGCGCCTCCCGCTGGCCTGACTTCCTTAGCTTTCGTTTTGTCCGCCATTACTCCGCCAGATGCTTATCGAGCAACAACTGAGCAGTACTGAAGATGGATCTTCCAGAAAGTAAGAAAATACCGACTTCTGGCACTGCCACAGCTCCAGCACAGACCCACCAGGCAGAAGAACCTTAAAGGTTACTGCAGCGCTGCTAACAGAGCGAGGAAGGAGGCTGACCAAAAGTTACTTCAGTTGAAGCCATTCTTGTGAATCAATCACCTCTTCTGCATGCTGAGGCTGCTAATGCAGGTTTTTTTCTCCTCTTCCGTGCACGTACATGGACGCAAGCCACAGGCACCAGTGTTTCACTGAGCTGCAGTTACGCCCAAGGCCTGAAGGGGCCGCTGTTTCGCATGAAACATGCAAACTCCTTAATGCACCTTTAAACACATTTGTTTTCTGAAGTAATGCAAAAGTTATTTTACCAAGTAATTAGTGATCTTTAAAATATTATAACTCGGTTACTTTATTGAAGGAGTAACTAGTAACTATAACTACTGGGTTTGAATCTGCCAAATCTTCAGTGGTACTACTGGGCGGCTCAAATACGAGCCTCAATTTTCTATTTTGACAGGAATCATCCGCCAGTTTGGGTTCTAATGGAAACACATCTCCTAAATATTCCTCCAAACCTTTATATGTATTCAGCTAATAAACGTAAACTTCTTAAAAAAACACTAAAAAGCCATTTCTCAGAAGCGCGTTGTCAGTTTGGCATACTTCTCTGGCATATTTGGGAGAGGTTGCTGAACTTTCCCAGTTCTCCTCAGTCTATGGCAATGATGATTTTGTTCCCGGCAGAGCAGACTTGGGATTTAAAATTTGGGCCACTCAGGGCATCGCAAAGATGTCAGACTTATATGATGAAAACGAAACCCTTATGTCTTTTGAACAGTTGAAAGCAAAATACAATATTCCTATAAAACATTATTTAAATACCTGCAGCTTAGAAGTTTCATTCTTTCCAGGCAGAAAAACAATCTGACACTCCCAACTTTAACTACTCTTGAAGACTGTGCTTTGAGGGGGTTACACTCTAAGCAGGGGTCACTAACTGGCGGACCGCGGTCCGGATCCGGACCCAGACGCCATCCAATACGGACCCGGACTTATATTGAGCGGAGCGGAGCATGGCGTGCTGAGTAGTACGGTGTGCAACGCGCGGATCGGTGCGGCGGCGCGCAGAACGGTGCGGCACGGTGCCTGCATGCGGTGCCCGTCCATGCTTCACATGTCCGTGTAGGTGCACGTTGCACGTTGGTCCGCGTGACGTAAAAATCGTCATGAATTCCTGTCCGCTAGGGTCCCGCGGAGCGATCCGCGGACGTCCGCACAGCTGCCAGATTTTGAGACCGCGTTGCGCGCAGCTCGTGGCGGTGTACGCATGCGCCAGAGCGTTACAGCAAACCAAACATGACGGTAAAAGTGAAAGTAGACGGAGCTCCAGCCTGATGGCTCCACTTAAAGACACCAAAAGAGTGAAAAACTGGTGGAAAGAGAGATCAGACTCTGTCTGGAGGGAGGAGAAGGTCTGCAGACAGAAGTGAAAAAGTAACTAATCGCTCCGGCGCCGCCCCCACGATTCAGAAACAGGAAAAAAAAAAGCTAAATAAACTTTAATACTTAATGATAATGTACTGACAATGTAAGTGCTTAATTTTCTCTAAATAATCTGTAATAAAGAAGCAGATAAACAGTCTGTAGTGCCGGAAAGCTTCGAGGGCTGCGTGGGTCAGTGTTCCTGCATTGAACGGTGCGCACAGCTGGGCTCAAAATGTAGTCTGGGAGAAATATGGGAGAAAGCGCGTGCGCATCGGTGGTGCGCGGACACTCCAAAGCGGACACTCCAAAGCGGACACTCCAAAGCGGACACTCCAAAGCGGACACTCCAAAGCGGACACTCCAAAGCGGACGCAGAAACGCGTACATGTGAAGCATGGACCAGCCTATGGGTTGGGGAGGCGCGGTGCCTGCATGCTGCGTCGGGATCCGTGAGTGGGGTGCTGGATGCCCCCCCCCGCCCCCCGTCTTTAATAGACCCGTTTGTCCCCCGCTGTCGGCGGGCCTGGAGCCCAGTATGATCAGTCCACCAGGATCCTGACAGTCACTCACTGCCCAGCAACGTGCAAATGAATGTTCCCTCAGAGTTGCTTGGATTTTGGGGCACCACAAAAAACCATTTAGTGATGGGAGGTTGTCAAGGAGTGCATGAATTCAGTTGATTTGATAGTCAGCTATTGATGACATGCACACGCTCATAGAACTACTAGGTTACATCAGCATATATCACACTAATTCAGTTAGACATTATGATGTTCCGGACCTTTGCTTTAACAAAATATCCCTGACCGGACCTCTGTGAATTTTAGTTGCATACCCCTGCTCTAAAGCCCAGGTTTCAGTTCTGTATCGGACCTTTGTAAGCAAATCCAAAGAATCATCTACTCAATCTCTTCAAGCATGGAGACAGGATTTATCTGAAGGAGTAACGGAGGAAGAATGGTCTCAAGCTTACTTATTAGCTCAGACCCAATCTATTCATACAAATTCAAAATTGTTACAATTTAAATGGTTGAGCAGGTTATACATTACACCTGTTAAACTACACCGATTTAACCCCTGCATACCCGATTTCTGTGTGAAATGTGGGGATCAGAAAGGTACACTTTTTCACTGCATGTGGTAGTGTCAGCATGTTTTATCTTTCTGGGGAAAAGTGTGAAATCTTGTGAGAGAAATTATAGGCAGGAAAATTCCTCTATTTCCTAAAATGTGTCTGTTGAATTAATATTTATCCAAAAGAAGTTGCAGTTTCTAAAAAAGTGAAATCTTTGCTCAGTATATGTTTACTAGAGGCTAAAAGGTGTATCGCTTTGTCATGGAAATCAGAGACTGTTTGTCCAGCTTCACAGTGGCTGAAGGGACTGACTTTCTATCTTACTTTGGAAAAAATAAGCTACACAGCAAAGAACAGACTTGACAAGTTTCAGGAAATATGGAGTCTTTTCTATAAATTTCTTGAGAAAAATAACATATCTGTTGATGGCTGGATGGATGACTGCTGATTTTCTTTGATTGGTTTTCTGTTCTAAATGAGCAACGTCCTTCCATTATAGTTTTCTAATGTCAACACTGTTATTTCATCCGGTTATTAGAAATGAGGTGCCTCACTGTGTGTGAGCATTTTTTTTGTTTGTTTGTTTTGTTTTTGCTGTTTTGTCTGTTTTTTGTATGTTCTGTTAAAATAACAAAAAAACAATAAAAACAAGTTTGAAAAAAAAAAACTATAACGACTGACTTTTAAAAGTAACTTGCCCATTTGACATCCCAGTTTACAATGCAGGACTGTGCTGTGCTCTGTGTACAAGTTGAAAATGTGCTGGTTGTTGTTTTGGTGGGGTGTTGTTGTACAACGTACACACTGTTTGATGAGGATGTGGTGCTTGATTGTTCAAAAAAAAAAAAAAAAAACTAACCTGCCCAACACTGATGAAGAGCGGACTGTTGGTCTGGACTGCATTTGAACTGACTGTTCTTCCTCGTGGCCACCAGGGGGCGCAGCAAACCAAAGCAGCCCAGCAGTGAATGTATGAAGAGCAGCTGCTTCCAGCTGATCAGCTCCTGGACAGTTCACCTGTATGGAGCACAGCTCCTCCTTCAGGGACTGCTTCCTGGACGCTTGTCCACACTGACCACAGCAACAACCACTGCTGGGAGCAACTGAGGCTGAGCACAGAGCTCAGCAGGTAATCACATTACTCAGAGGATTCTGTGTTTGTGGAGAGTGAGAGTTGTCAGAACACTGAGTGGATGACACACTGTGTTTGTCCTTGTCTTTATTTCTGTTTACTGGTCTAAAACTAATGTAAACTACTCTGATACATAACTTTGTCTTCACTGTTTCAGTAGTCAGAGGAAGTTACTGACTACTTTTTATACAGGTAACTTGTAACTGTACCGGATTACATTTTTAATGTAACCCTCCAAACCCTGCTGAACACATAACAGAACGTCAACCAGGGGAAACAGTAGAACCTCAGATGAATCAGGAAAAGCTCTGGGGAAAAATAGAAGCTCAGAGAAATCAATAGAACCTCAGAGGAAACAGTAGAAACTCAGCTCAGCTCCAGCAGTTGATGTATTTTCATCCTCAGATCTTTGTGAATTTGAGGTTTATTTCTGACAACATGATTTTGTTGGAGACCAATCAGCTGATCTCTGGTTTGAGGAACAAACTGAAGCAGCAGAGAAGCAGCAGGAAATTAATCTGCTGTTAAACCAGGAAGTAAAGATTCATTTTTTAAAGTCAGCAAAACATACCTGAGCAGGTGAGTTTCAGGGTGAGAGAGGAGATCCATGATACCACACAGTTCCACAGATCAGATCCAGATTGAACACAGTCTGAGTTGATTATCCACATAGATTGAATTGGCACACCAGTTGGTTGGATAGAAACAACAGAGCCACAGTTCAGATGTTCACAGATGAGAGCTGCTGTCTTCAGGGTGAAGCCATCGTCCCTCACAGGTCTCTGTTCACCAAGAACTTTCAGCTCCAGACTTCCTGCACAGCGACTGGCTCCTCCCACCAACCTGACCTCATCCCCTGAACCCAGAGCAGAGAGAGAAGAGAGAGAGGATGGAGTGAGAGTGAAAAGAAGAGCAGTGGAAGCTGCAGCTCCTCTTCTACCTGAGCAGGTGAGTCCAGCAGCTTTACCAGGTGAGCAGCTGCTTCTAGCTGAGCCTGAGCTTCTACAGTCCAGCAGAGCAGACTCATGGCCTCCACACTGGAACTCTGGGCTCCACCTGGGAGTCTGCACGTCTCCATAGAGCGCCCCCTGCAGGACTGAAGGAGCCCCGCAGCCCAGCTCCCGACACACCACCTGTGCATCCTGCAGGTCCAGGTCTGCTTCACACACTGAGGACCAGGTCTGGTCAGACGGGTTAGTCTTCACCTGCAGTCTGCCTGAACAGCGACTGGATCCATTCAGCAGCCGCACCCCGTCTGAACACAGGACAGGAGGTCACTGCAGCTACAGCCTCAGAAAACACTGTCCCTACAACCAGAAACACTGGAGCTACACTCTCACAGGACAGAAGACAGGATCACAACACAAAACATGTTTTCACAACAGCTGTTTCCTGACAGTGAAACTGAAGACAACTGAGATGGAAATATTTTGTGTGCATGTGTACACACACACACACACACACACACACACACACACACACACACACACTCACACTTTCATCTGGTCCTCTTGTTGTTTTGTATCTATTCTTTATTTCTCTCCTGCTGAGTCTTTATTTGATTCTACTTTTGATAAATGAATCTGTTTTTTAACTTGACTCCACAGAAACATGAAAGCCTGTATGTCTGAGCTGCTGGTTTATGTGAACAGATGGAAAATAAACACCTTGAATCTTTCCTGACTGATCCATCCTGATGTCATGTCAGAAGCTTTCTGTCTGAACTCACCATGTGGAGAACATGCAGTTAATGAAACCTCCCTGGTCTTACCTGAGCACCTGAGATTAATGGAAGAGGAAGAATTAGAGGTCCAGAAGCAATTCTTCAAATCTGACAGAGGCTGGGAACATCGAGGGTGGACACTCCACACAGATCTTCTTGAGGACTCAGATGTTGTATCGATGGAAACAGCAGAGCCACAGTCCAGACGTTCACAGACTGCAGTTGAGAACTTCAGGTTCCAGAAATCGTTGTCCACTGGACTCCATTCTCCGAGGAGTTTCAGCTCCAGTCCACCTGAACAGCCAGAGCTTCCTCCCACCAACCTGACCTCACCATCAGCCTCTGAGCAAAGAGCACAAAGTCAGCAAGAACAAAGATTCTCTTTCTGTCTTCATCTCTGAGGACTGTCTTTACCAGCTGGACGGTTTCTGTCTTCCAGATGGACTCCTGAGGGGAGACAGAGACAGAGTTCAGGACTCATCAGGTTCAGTGATTCTCACTTCCCATCATGCAGCTTGAGTTCAGAGTCGACATTCCAGTGAAATATGTTTGATCTGAAGATGAGCTGAAAGTAAGAAGAGTCCAGCTCAGGTCAGAAGCATCCAGACTGGGCCAGCAGAGGTCAAAGGTCGAGAATTAGATTATTTCTAAAAGCAAATCTAACAAAGTGAGTCTGACCTGAAGTCTTAAAGTGTGGGACAGAAAACTCCACATTTCAGTTTGGAATTGACACCGAGGCTCCGTTTTCACCACTTTTCCAGAGGAAACTCATCGTTGTTGTTTGTGTTTGTTGTTGTCGTCCGTCTCCTGAGCAGAGCAGAAGCTCTGTCCACCCGGCCGTGCTGTGCATGTGCAGCAGCAGAGTTTCCCCAGTCCACCAGGAGACGCTGTCTCCTTTCCTGTCCTCTACCAGGAGACACAGCCCAGTGTTTTCAACAACTTCCACCCTGGAAGCCATTTCCAAAAACTGCTGTTTTCAGAGACTCTGAGCATCGTTGTCATGGAAACAGAAACCCCAAAACACAACTCGACTAGTGTTTTATTCATGAATGCAAAACTTTTCCAAAACAGAAACTCCAGAACTATTTCTTGTGTAAACGGGACCAGAGAAACTCAATCTGGGAATACGTCTGAAACCATGACGTGGTTCAGCTCTCAGGCAGGTTTTGGAGTCACAGCAGGTTCGTTTTGTGCTGGTTTGGGGTTTTTCTCAGGACTGGGATGGTATCGATGTGACGATCAGCTGTCTGTCTCTGCAAACTGGTAAATTCCCAAAAGAGATGAAAACGTCTGGAGTCATTCCACTGGACAGAACTGGAGACACCAGATCAATAAAACAGGCCCGTTTCTTTACTCCCAGTTTTCCAGAACACCAGAAAAAGTTTTCACTGGATGAATCTACTGACAAACACAAGCTGCTGTGTGGAAGTCACCATGGATCCAGATCACAGAGATCCACATCACTGCATGAACAGAGTCCATGGAGAGAACCAGCAGCTCCACACACACACAGAATGAAGCAGTTCTAGAATTAGGGCGACCAGATGTCCCGCTTTGTGCCAGACAATCCCACATTTTAAATACTTAAATACTAATTGTATCAAGGGCAAGTAAGGACAATCTTCCATAAAATATACAACTTTATTTTCTAAAAGAGTCGGAGTAGAGCATAATTTACCACATACACATACTTTTAAAGTTAGATGGGGAAATAATAAACTGAAAAGATTCTGTCCTTCAGTTTAAGGGGTGAAACTGTGGAACAAACTGGGAAGACACCTCAAGGAATGTCCAAATAGGAAATTATTTAAAAAGCAACCTAAAAAAATGACTTTTGAAAAATACACTAAGGAGAATGATTTTAGTTTATAAAAAAGGAAGTGTGTTATTAACTGTACTGAGAATATAACTGTGTTATCATGAAGGCTGTAATGACTTTAAAGAGTTTAAGTGAGGAGGGGTGGGAGACAATAAGTTTTACTTCATCCCACTCCCTTTCCAGCTGATATAAATGTGTTTTGTTCTTGTATTGTGTTGATTTGGATTGTAATGAATTTTTGTTTCCTGCTGAGCACTTCCAATGAAATTCTGCTCGAAACAAAATAAACAAACAAACAATACTTTTCACACGTCCCGCATATTGAGATAATGCCCCTCATTGACAGCGGCACTTGATTTTTTTGAAACGCAGTCTCACTGAGGCTATAATCTGGCACTGATCAAACAGCTGTGGTCTGTGGTCGGGACAGAGCCGTCCTCAGGGGGCGGGGCTAGCTCTGGGGTCATCTGTCAATCAAGCCAGACGTGGGTGTGCACCCACTGCCCGCCCCCGCCCCGCTGCCCAACCCCGCCCCGCTGATCGACCCCGCCCCGCTGCCTGACCCCCCCCGCCGCCCGACCGCGCCCCGCCACAAACAACAACAGCGTGGCTTCGGCTGCAGCAGCAGACATGGAGGAAAAAGATGATGCAGCTCCAACAAAGAGTGGGAAACCATTCAGTCCTCCTGGTCAGACCAGTGCAGAGCCACTGCACCAGAGTGTTCTGTGATGCTTGACAGAGCAAGTTTCCCGTTTCACATGGAGGTGAATATGATGAGAGACGACACCAACAGTCTGAGACTCTCAAAAACGTGTGGCTCAAAAGAGCAGTTCCCATTCCATGAATACGTTCCTGCTGAAACCCAAACAACTGGAACAGATAAAGTGACAGCAGCTGAACTAACGAGCGTCTGACAGGATGTACAACACTCCGTTCATACAGGTCAGAACACTGGCAGTGAGCTGCAGGACGTCTTATCTGAATATGAGCTTCAGTATTGTTCTATCAGAACAAACTCTTTAATAGTGTGGTGTTTGTGTTTTATATCTTTTTGTGCCTTCAGTACCACAATATTCATTTATTTTGTATTTTATTTACAGAGGAGTAGCCCCTTCAGATGCACTATCTCGTTTTCAAGGGGTTCCTCTGAAATAAATGACAATTAACATAAAGAGCATGTCATAAAATGTGGCGCTGCACAGTAAATAACAGGTTGATACATCATTTAAAAAGCATTTGGTAGAGCTCTAATCAGTCTGCTGATCTGAACTGCAGGAGTGAGGTGAGCTCCTTGCAGCATTGTTTTGTTCAGATTGTTGGGTTTGATTTGTTGAGCCTGGAGGTGAATGGAGCTTCTTCAGGAGCCTCATCTTGTACTGGAATATGTGGTTCATTATTGTTCAGAACAAACACTTTAATGTTGTGGTGTTTGGAGTTGAGCGAAGGTTTTGTTGTGATCTTACATGAACCTGGGAAAGTTGCATTAAAAAACATATCATATACTTGAGCAGAATACAGCTAGGTTTTTTTTAATGAATTACTGAAGACAACCACGACATCTCGGTGTCCCACATCGTCCCACTCAGATATCGTCTCTGTCCCACATGTGGTAAACTGGGATCTGGTCACCCTAGAGTTCACTGATCTGAAAAAAAGCATTGGACTCAATAAATCATGAGATATTCATCAATAAACTGGAGTTCTGCTGTCGGGGGCGTGGCTTCACACTGGAGGAAAAGTTACTGAGGCAACAGACAACATTTTGTCACAACGGGAGATTTTCAGTCTTCATGCTTGGACTTTGCTTGTGGTGTCCACCAGGGCTCAGTATTGGGACCAAAACTCTTTATTCCAGACATGACAGTTGTTCTCAGTCACTCTGGTTCATTCCTCACATCACTTTTTAACTTTGCACAGCAGTTAATGCATTTCTCAAAACAACGAGTAGAAAACCTTCAGAAACGTGTTTCTTGCTCCAAGCGGACAGTTCATTTCTCAAAAGCAGGTTTTCCTGCTGCTTATCAGAGCACATCAGCCTTCACAGGGCCCAGCCACCTTCACTGCTTCACCCTGCAGACTCCATTACCCATACTGCCCTGGGCTTCATGTCTGGTTCAAGCTGCCTGCAGTAAACATGGCAGTCCAGCCACAGCGTGTGGAACCGGAGCTCTTCAGCTCAGAAAATACAATGAAAGCAGCTGAGGACTGTCCACAAGCAGTGGACACTTGTTAGAAGGAAGAGAAACTTGGCGGCCTGTCTTGGCGCGCTGTGTCGGGGGTGGGGCTGTTCAGGTGGATGAGACTGCTCGTTTGGCCTCACTCGTGGCACGGTGTGGTTACTGACCCTGAATTTTAATCGCAAACAACATATACTCCATCAACACTCACGAGCCGGGGGGGGGGGGGGGGGGGGCAATGGGGTCTTCTGCGCCCCCGCTTCCGGGTTCCTTCTGGTGGGGGGCCGGGGGGGGGCGGGGGGGGGGGGGGGGGGCTGTTTTTTCCCCACAGGCATGGGGTTTGGACCGGCTGTGGTTTGGGGGACTGCTGGCTCTGGGGGGTGCATACCTGTCTGCGTCGGTGGAGTTTGGGGGTGGGGGCGGCGGTTGTGGGTGGCCGGGGGGCCTGGTTGTAGGGTCCGGTGTTCCCTTGCCTTCCTGTGGATGACGTGGGAATGTGAGTGTGTGTGTGTGTGTGTGTGTGTGTGTGTGTGTGTGCGTGTGTGCATGTGTGTGTGCATGTGTGTGTGTGCATGTGTATGTGCTTGCTGGTGTGTGAGTGTGTCAGAATGTGAGTATGTTTGGTTTGGGGATGTGTGTGAGTGTGTGTGTGTGTGTGTGTGTGTGTGTGTGTGTGTGTGTGTGTGTGTGTGTCTGTGTGTGCGTTCTTGTATTTCTATCCTTGTCGGGGCCAAATGTCCCCACAAGGATAGCAAAACGTGGAACGACGTGCCTTGTGGGGACCTTTTTCCGGTCCTAAGTAGGAGAAACAGTGTTTTCTTGACCATGTTGTTGTTACTGAAAAAAGTAAAAGTGCAAAAACATTTCTTTAGGGTAACGCTTTGTTGTGGTGTGGGTTAGGGTTAGGTAAGGGTCAGGGTTAGGGGCTAGACATGAATGGGAGTCAATGGACGGTCCCCACAAGGATAGAAATACAAGACTGTGCGTTCGTGTGTGTGTGTGTGTGTGTGTGTGAGCGACTGGGTGTGAGTGTTGGGTTGGGGCGGGGGGGAGTGAGGTGGGAGAGGACAGGGTGGGAGGGGTGGGCCGGGGGGTGGAGGGGTGTGTGATGCCCTGGATCTCGGGGTGCGTGGCCGGAGCGCTGGGGGGTGTACTGGCCTGGGGTGGGTAGCCGCCCGTGTGGGCCGGGTGGGTCATGGCCCTCCACCTGTGTGGGGGGTTGGCTCCTGGGCTCTTGGGCCTTGGGCTCTCGGCTCTGCCCGCCCTGGGCGTCCGGCGCCCGGGGTGGACCGGCTCCTGCCGGTCGTGGCTCCGCGGGGCCCGGGCCCCGGGACTGCCGGGGTCCCCGGCCGGGGCTTTCCTCTGCCCCGTTTCTGAACCGGAGCGGGGGCGTCTGCCTGGGGGAGCGGCCTGGATCCGGGCTCTGTGATGACCGCCGGCTGTCTGGGCTCTGAGGGCCTCTCTGGCCTGCTTCTGGCCTTCTCAGAGGTCAGAGGTCATATATGCATGATCACTATCACCATCACTGTCACCATCATATTTGCATGATCACGCTGATTTTTAATCACTCTTCACATACTCGGTTACCTTGTCTTCTTGTGGTGGTTAGACTAATGGTGATCTGTAGTAGCCCTCTCTTGATGCACGCCCCGAGTTTACTACTAGTTACTGCTAGCTCTATTCTCACAGAAAAAAAAAAAAATTATATATACGCACATGTATGGTTGTGTCAGTTTTTGTGTTGGTTGTCGGCTCTGTTTTGATGTTGTCCAAATTGTTGGTGATGATGATTCTTGGTTACGTGTGGTGCGTCGACAACACTGTTTTGCATCGTGAATTTGTACATAGGTTGTGCTCCCCCCTCCCGTTCTCCCTCTCTTTATCTTTCTATCTTTCTCTCTTCTGTCTCTCGCTCTCTGAGCGTTTCCGTCCCGGTCCTGTCCTCAGCCATGCCGGATAAAGGCAGCAGCAGGAGGAGATTCAGTTTCGTCCTGCTGCTAACATTAAAATCTGTTCAGACAGTAAACGGCTACAATCATACAATATTGCGCGCCCCAGCTGCTGAACAGGACAAGGGGAAAAAAAAGGAAGAGAAACTGCTGCTGTGATGAGAACAAATGACTGAATGTTGAGGAGGCTGAACTGACTGCTGAGCAGCAGGAAACAGTCCTGAGAGAAATGCTCCAAAGCCACTGAGAAAAGCTGTCATGAAGGAGGTAAAACCTGTAAAATACTGCAGTTTATCTAGTTTTCTGAGGACACAGAAATTTTCTGTCCAGGGAGAATTTAGAGCAGCTCTCAGAGGAAACCAACTCAGAACTGAACACATTCAAGAAGAGCTTTGATTCAAACAAACCCTCAGTAAATTCTGCTGTTTGGAAGTCATGAGGGGAATATAGAGACTCTAAAGTTCTGACAGAAGGTGTAGAAGCAGACAGAGCTCCAGAAGTCAAGTTTCTGAGGGCGAAAATCAACAAGAAGATCTGTTGGAAACCTCCCATCAAACATGCTGAATCCAAAACATCCTTAAGTCTTCAGTCCTCAGCAAAGCAGAATCCTTCCTGAACAGCAAAGCTCTCCAGATGAGATCCTGTTCCCTGATACTGTGGTACTGGAACCACTGCCTGGAGGTTTGGACTTTCAGGACCACACTAATGTCTTCCTTCTAGTGTGGAGCAGTAAAACTGCAGATGCAGAGTCCTACCTGAGCTCCACAGCAGCAGCAGCAGCAGCTTCAGCTCCATGTCCAGCCAGACCACGTCTCTCTGAGTCTCTCTGAGTCTCTCTGAGTCTCACCACCAACTGTCCCCAGCATTTATCAGCCACGAGCTGGAGCTGGAGGTGGAGCTTCCACATTCACCCACATCCTGTCTGCAGGCCTTTCACCAGACGCTAAAGAGTCTTGTTGTCACAGACTCACATGGGAAACATTTACTTTTTCCTCCATCACTTTCTGGAGGCTTTACATCTATTTGTTGTCATTTGCATCAGTTTGTTGGACTAGACCTGTTAAAAAAAAAATCCTTATCTCAGATTTTTATTCAGTACAGCCTGATTCCCATCCTCCAAGCTCTAAAATGACTAAATCTACCAGTTCCATGTTGCTGGGACCGTGGTTCTGCTGCCACAGGAGCCATGAAGTTGTAATGTTGACGTATTGGTGAAATCGCTTAAAAACTAGCACATGTGGTTCTATTTTTCTTAAAAAACACAGCTATTATTGTTATGGCACAACAGGTGGAACCAACTGAAAGCTTATAAAATGTCCTTTCACATGACACCAAGCACATACACAGCCAGAGGATCTGAAGTCCTCCATATCACTTAGGTATGTACATGATGTGGCTTTGGTAAAGGTGGGAGGGAATAGGCGCCATGTTGACAAGCTAAACGTTCCATTTCATTTCTCCTGAGCTGCTGTTGTGGCAGAGTTGTAAACACATCGAGGCAGTGGCGGATTACTGCGGACTTTTGAGCGAAAACAAAACAGGATTCTGTACTGCGGAAAGTGCAAGGGGAAGTGTTGTTGATGGATGTTGATCCATACTTGAGCGCAAGCACAGAATTTACCCAGAACGAGGAGAAATGGCCTGACATCAGCTACTTCGACATTACTTTGTTCATTACCTGGTCTACTCGCCAAACCCTCTGCACACTGTGACAATGGAAACTGCGAAATGCAGCGGTTCCATTTCGGCTGAATGAACATCAAGGAAACCCCAGAGGGTAAATGTTTCTGTCCAGAATGCAGAGGTAGTGGGTGAAAGAGTGGCTAAAAGCAGCTCATGACATGACACCTCCTGTGCTGCTTCACACCTGCTAGAGGTGTTGCTGAAGTCTGGTGTGACTCAGTTGTGGTGGTCACTGATCTGTAGGTGTTGTTTTGAAGTTATCTGGCCTTTTGTTTGTTTTTAAATAAAATTTTGGAGGTGTTTTGATGTCTACTCAGCTTGCTGAAACATTTTACATCTACTGAAGTGGTTGTGACAAAATCCATACCAACATATATTGGTACACACAGAAACATTTACAGTTCAAAGGGCACAGCGGTGTCATGATGTTTGTCAGTGCACAGCACAGGTGCAGTTTTGTCCATTAGAGTTTTATTATTGACATCCTTGGTCAGTCGATAGCCTGTAGGTAGAGGTCCACCAAGGATTCTTTATCGCTGGCGTACACATCCTATCACACGTTCTACATGAATGTGAACTCCAGCATCCTGCATGCCAGTGATCAGGACGCCAGTGAGGTCGGTCTGACACTCTGGACCAGTTTCCTCCTCTTCTGGCTGCAGCTTGTAGCTCTGCTCCTCCATTGTTTCAACAACAGAGGCCAAGTTATGATGCCAACTTTAAACTGATGGTGATCAACGCAGCAGAGTCATCAAACTACTGCCAAGCCGCCAGGAGGTCTGGTGGAGCAGAGCCTCGTTCTTATTGGAGAGCACAGAAAAAACACTACAGATGCTAACGCTATGAGAAAAGCTTTCCGTGGTCCCGAGAGCGACGCTTCAGAGAGACTGATAGAAGGGTGAGTGAATACGTCTCTGAGAAACGGAAAGACGGAATGTCCACCACCAGAGCCTGATTCAGCTGAAGGAGCTGGACAGTTATTTACATCATTTATGCAGTTTTGACCCCTTGAGGTTCTTATTTGTTTCTTATTTTGAGAGACAGAATATAGTTTTTTATTCAATACTGTAGCAATATTGTTTCATTTTATATCTCGTGAAATGTTATCTCAGTGGTGAGTTTTGAGTTTATAATAATAAAAAGTTGTTTAATGAGTGACCTTACTGTCTTCAGCATTTTTTTTTTTTCACAAAATGATCTTTGACTCTGGCAGGACTTCCGGCCATGCCAGGTCATATAGCTGGATCTCACCAGACCAGCAGACGCTGTTTCCAAGTGACTTCAGACAAAACAGAGCGGCTTCACACTGAGTTCCTGAGAACTTTGAAAACAAAGCATTATTCCACATCAATCCCTCCTGTTGTTCAATTTCAATTTAAACAAAACCAGACACAAAATAAATTAGAATTTTAATAAAAATCTAACTCACTATCGGAGACAGTAAAGCCAGAGAAAGTAAAACCACTTTTCATTTGCATCACACGTCAATATTAATGTTCTCCATAAACATCAATAAGATCAGTTCCTCCAAGTGCATCGTCATTTTTATTTTATATGTCCTAAGTTACCGATGTTTCAACGACCATTTCCAACTGATCCACTGTCACAAAAACACCAAGCAGCTCTCAGTCATGATGAACAATTTAAAGAAATCAGCACCATGGGACAGTGACAGCTGGAAATACCTTCATGCCAAACAATCAGTCCTGGTCCAGGCCGATCAACCAGGAAGGCAGAAGACAGTCAGTGGCCGCGATGTGTCCAATCAAGCTAAACTAAGAAAAGAAAGAAAAACCATTAAAATCAGCAAAAACATTGAACACAACAATAAAACACTGAACATCTGGTCGTTCTCAAAGTCAGTCATCAATGTCAATGTTAGTTTGTTAGGAAGTTAGTTTGTCAGTCTTCACACAGTCATAGTCACATTCATCCATATTGTTTGCTTGGTTAATTTGTTTCTTTTGTTTAAAACACACAAAAACAAAAAAAGATGAAAATACATCAATGTTATCAGTTTAGACACAAAACAAACGAAAGAAAAGGAGCAGAAAGAACAATCTCATTCAACTATATTCAGTTGAGCAGATATTTTCAAAGTAAAAGTAAACCCACAGAGCAGCGGCTTCACGCCCCGACCGCCCTGCAGACAGGCACTCTGTGCTTTACGCCTGGTTCACACAGGACGGTGAGGTGCTGCGCGGGGCCGCGCACCGAGTTCCCTGTTAACCTATCTGACGGTTCACACAGGAGGCACGGGGAAGCGCTGCGTGCGTAGCGGCTCGCGCCGTGGACCGCGGCGCTCCACTCCTGTTTTCTCCGCCAGCCGTGCGCACCATGGAGCGCCAGTTGTAAAGCTGGACAGAGCAGATCGCACCTCACAGGAGGTCGGGAACCGAAAATACGAGAGAATACGGTTAATTTTCAAATTAAAATGAAGTAAAATAACAAATTATGTTGCTTTTTGGTTTTCCTTTTCAGACAAACACACACACAGGGCGAGAGAGAGAGAGAGAGAGAGAGAGAGAGAGAGAGAGAGAGAGAGAGAGAGAGAGAGAGAGAGAGAGAGATGAGACACAGGAGGGGGAGGGAGAGGCAGGCTCTCCACAGGTTACCAAAAGTCCCATCAGGTCATTTAGAAGGTGGCCGCTGTCCAGGCGCAGTTCACCAACAAGATGATGGAAAACACCGTGCTGCTTCCTTCTTTTATTGCTTGGATGAAGCCACAGTCGGAGCCTGTGCAGCAACAGGGAGAGAGCCAGGACTCTCCTCCTCTCCACAATCGCACGCACTGGGCAAAATAATGACAAAATAAAACGTTTAGTGTTTAAAAAATGAATAGTAGCCCTCAAACCCAAAGAAATTGGTCCGTTTATACGATAGAGACAACAGCCTTGAGAAGGCGAAATGACTCTTCTCTCCTCTCCTGACCCTCCCTACATCCACGACCACGTCTATTAGAGACTGGTGCACGTTTGTGGAGACTTTCGTTCATATTTATATATCGATCGATAATGAGATCTGAGCCTGTGTACCAAAGTCTGTGCTTGTTTATTATGTTTGGTGTGTGTGTGTGTGTGTGTTTGTGTCGCCTTGAGAAGGCGACACAAACAATGGAGTAAACGGACTCCACAGTTCATTCGGATTTGACCCTCATCTAAAACATTATTGGGATACGTGCACATGCTGCCAATATTTCATTTAAATATTGATTTACCCATGTTTAAAGCGCTCGTAAATGTGGAAAACTGAAAGAAGGCGGAAACAGCCGATCACTGCCGGGCTCAGTCGATGTCTGACCGGCGCGCAGAGCGCAGCAGAAATGGCTTCCTGTGTGAACAGCCAAGCGCTTGGCGTCCTGTGTGAACCAGGAGTTATTCACCAGCAGCAGAATGTGACACATGTACCATGCATCCGTCATAGTCCTGTGTGCAAAGCGCTGGTCAGTTTACGTTCACGTGCTGAGAAACATTGAACCCCGGACATTTCCTTGAATTTAAAAACCCGCCTGGACGCCCCGGACAGGACGTAGAAAGAGGACATGTCCAGGTGAAAGAGACTGAACAATAATCTGAGATAAGGATTTTTTTTTTTTTTTTAACAGGTCTATTTTTGGACTTTTATGTTTGTTGGAGTTTTAACTCTGGATGTTTGACCAGGTTGAGAAAGTTTTTTAGCCGTATTGAGCAAGAAGGGATTTCCTGAGAAACAGACTTGTATAATCAGATCTGGCTGAGGTCTTGTTCTATTTGTCTGTTTTGCTTTGTTTGGTCTTGTTTTATGGTGCTATAAAGCATTCTGGCCACAGGCCAGACTGTTTTTAAATGAGCTCGAGAAATAAACCTAATGGAGACATTTGATCACAAAACTGAATTTAACTTTGAATTTGAAGACGTGAGATGCAGTCAAATGAAACTGACAGGAACATGTTTTTACCTGCATTTGTTAAACTGTGAGTTTCACAGTGCTGACCACATGAAGGTGTGACTGGTTCTCTTAACAGGTGAAGACAGGAAGGAAGCTGAGGGCAGAACCACAGCTTGTGAAATCCTGTTTGTTGTGAGCATCAGTTTTCAGCCTGCAGAAGATGCGTCAACACCGAAACCTTTTTTTTTCCCTTCATTTAAGTCAGACTGCTTTAAACTGAGAGAATATCTCTAATTATATATCTCTAATTCTGTCATGGAAACACAACCCCACCCTGACTTATGACAGCAGCCTCCTAACAGATCTAATAATACAAGTCCCTTTTTCAGGAAATCACTTTTTACTCAACATGGTATAAATATATATATATATATATATATACATATATATATATATATATATATATATATATATATATATATATATATATATATATATATATATATATATACATATACATATACATATACATATATATATATATATATATATATATATATATATATATTAGGGCCCGACCGATTCATCGGCCGGCCGATATTATCGGCCGATATGAGCCCTTTTCAAAAGATTCATCATCGGCCGGGTTTTTGCCGATAGAACGCCGATATACTCTTAATTTCTCATAAAGCAGTAAATGGTGAAGGAAGTGTCGGGAGTCATGCAGAATAATGTCCTTGCACCGTTTGTCCACCAGAGGGGGCTCTGACTCCATTCATATCCTCCTTAGTCCTCACTGCTGTTTTCTCAGCAGGAGTAAGCTAAGCTAAGCGAAGCTACAACCAGGAAACGCTGCAAACATTACTTCTGCCTTACCGAGCGGACGTGCATGTTTATTGTTGATGCCCCGTTTTCCCAGTGAACGACGAACGTGAGTACCATCACCCAGCAGCGTGCGTGTTCCCTGTCAGCTGTGATCTGTGCGTTTCTCCGTGCCGTGCCGTGTCATGCTGTGCGGTGCCAGCCTCCTCATTTGGGAGGATGATGTTGGTTATTTCTTGCTGCTGTTAAGTTTCCCACAGGTAGTCATTCAGTAGTTTAAATGAGTGTTTTTTTTCCTGAATGATTAACCGACGGAGTGTCGGAGTTTGTGCCGGCGGGAGCGCTCGTTTCTACCCCCGCGCATTTCAGGCGGGTGGTGTTAGTCTACGTTATATTGTTTGTCCTTCAATAAGACCCTCCAGGCATCCGCGATTCCGTGATCGCAGAATTTTGCGCGGAAATCACGTCTGTCCGCGGATTCACGGACCTTCCCTGGATTTTAATGTGGAATCTAAACTTTTTCTCTACAGATTCCTGGTGGGTCTACTCACTGGGGGAGGGGTTAATAATGATTACCATGACTGTCTGTGTGCAGCAACCGTCATGATGTCGTGACACTCTTAGTTTTACTTTGGCAGAAACTAATACAACGTGACACCGACTGCAACAGCATCTCACTGTGTGTGTTGCAGTAATATTAGTGTCGGACTATTTGTGATCATTATATATTCAAAATGCAACTCTGTCAAAGACAACATGTTTTTGTACTTGAAAATTCCTCTCTGTTGTAAAGTTAAACAAATACTAAAGGACAAAGTGTTGTAAAACAGAAAAACATTTTGCCTGCAATTCATATTTTTGTTGTTGTAAGTGTTTAGGACCAAAACAAAAGTTGTTTTATTCATTAAATAATTTGTAAATTTATCGGCCGATATATCGGATATCGGAATTTTTCTCTGTCAAATATCGGTATCGGCATTGGCCTCAAAAAAGCCATATCGGTCGGGCCCTATTCAAGATCATTAAAATTTCAGATGGAAAGCACTGATAACCAGAGGCGCAACCACTATGAAAGAGCTGCAGTGGAATGCACCACCAATTTTACCTTTCAGTGAAGATGTCAAATGTCTGGACTTTCGTATGGAGAAGGTTAAAGATGATGCTGAAAGAATGCTGGAACTTTCTCCCTCTACAAACAGCTATGCAACACTTTCCAAAGTCACGCTGGCAGAGGTGATCATTTTCAACAGAAGAAGAGAAGGAGAGGTGTCAAAAATGGAGCTGGCCACTTTCATGGCAGGAAAAAGTCAGAACTCCACAAGGGCATGGAGGCCTGTCCCCCCCCTCTGGAGAAGATGTGTGATTTCTTCACCAGAGTAGAAATGTGGGGAAAACCAGGAAGAGGAGTCCCTGTGCTGCTAAAGCCATCAGTGCTCTCAGCCATGGAGCTCCTAGTTAATACTGGTGAGATGTGTGGAGTCCTCAAAGAGAACGTTTCCATGTTGGCTGGACCAGGAGCCTGGTCCGCTCACAGAGGGGGAGAATGCATCCAAAAGTCTGCAGGGAGAGTGGTGCTAAAAATCCAGAGGCCTCAACATCAGCATGGCCAGAGCACACAGCTACAATGTCTCAGGTCCTCAACCTTCAAGAACATGAGTCAGACCAACCTGCAGACTTTCTGGGTCCTGACATCCGTGAGCACAGGCAGTGTTAGCGCCTCCACAGGGAACACTGCAGCCTGCCAGGATGAGCACAGTGCTTCTGGCAGTGGAGAAATGACCCTCTCACAGTATAAAGGTCAAGCCCTTGACGACATTGAGATGAAGGTATGGATGTGTGAATATTAGTACAATTAAGGTGAGATGTACGACATGGCTATTGTCTCATCATCACTGCCATTTAACTGTAACATACTCTTAATACTGTGTGTGGTTATTTAAGGATAAAGATGAAGAATCGTAACAATCTGTTTCACATTGGAGGAATGCAGACGTAGACTGTCAAGTATTGTTTACATATTTTTCCTCATAGGCAATGTGTATAATCATGTTATGTACAACATTATACAAAATTACTTTGTGTAAATGTGTAACAAGCCCGAGCGCCCCCCAATGGGGGCCCGACAGCAGACATTTTAGATATTGTCTAATAACATGCAGTATTTCTGCTAGAATGATTCTGCACATCAAATTGAAACAGGTGAGGACCTACCCTAAACAGCAGAACCTGGGCTACGCGAATATATCAGCCATGATTACACACCCCAAACACAGCTCAAACAAACTAAATGAATTATGAACTATATTCATGACTGAGTCAACCCAGTCGCCGAATTATTGGTGCGAGCGCTACAAAACTTGATATTAAAACACACACACTGCCACTAAAACGAAAGCACAGAGTCCACCGATTACAACCGTACGTATCATTCAAAGCTCTCTAAACCCACAGCATCCACCAGAAATCGCCACAAAATCGCGTTTTCAAACTACAGTATAAAAATTGCTTCTTACCGAGTCCAAGTTATTGGTTTTTACACATCAGAATCACTTAGCATTGCTTCCTGGCTTATGCTGAAATCATTGAGGGCGTTTAGAGCCTTGGTGAGCCTGAGGGAGCTCAGTGACTCGTCTGCGCTAGACAAGAGTGTATTTTCCATGATGGTGTTCTGCTTCTTCTGATTGGCCTACAGTGCTGTCAATCTAATGTTGGTGAATCTCACGGTATTCTATTGGCTCAGACGAATCTAACGAGGTGAAATCATTCGAATTCATCAATCCTTCAGGAGATGGAGTACTGAGTATCTCATTCAAGCTGCGCACGGCATTTACCAGCAGAGCGAACAGGACGCACGATGAATGGTGACTGTTTTCTTAGTGAAAATGGCAAAAAAAGAAAAAAAAAAAAAAAACACCAACAAAACTTTATAGAGATGCTGAGCTGCTAAAAATGTTGGTGTCACGCCCTGTGCCCCTGCCGCCTGATGGGGGCGCTCGGGTCCTGTCTTGTGTTCGTCTGCCCTCATGTTCTCCTGCCTCCCTCGTTATCTCCCTAATGTGCTGCACCTGTCCTGCCCTCTTTATCAGCCCTGCTCTCCTGGTGTGTCTTGTCGGCTCCTTGTGGGTCTGTCTACATGCTTCCATGTCCCTGCCTGCACTTCAGCTCCACTCGCCTCGTGTTCCTGTGTTCGTGGCAATAAAAGACCATTTGAACTCCGCCTGACTGTCTGCGCATGGGTCCTTCCACCTCGCACCGTGACAGTTGGAGGACAATGACGGAAGCCCCGTCTGCATTCAGGACTCCTCATCTGAAGATGAGGACCGACTGCTTCCCGACAATTCTCATGAGGATTTGGACTACGTTGTCCCGTCATCTGAAAGGTGTGTTGACTTTCCCAGCACAGTAGCTATGTGTTTATTATTACACTACCGCTCTAAACGGGGTCACCAGACAATTTTTTTTTTTTCCATGAGAAGTCACACTTTTATTTCCCACCATGAGTTCTGAAATGAACAGAAAATATAGTCAAGACATTGACAAGATTACAAATAATGATTTGTATACACCTCTTTGTGAACACCTCTGGAGATACTGAACCAAAAACCTGAAATTTGCAGCTAGACTTGCTAACTGGGCCACTCAATACATGTATTTGTTTTCTTCCCCATTTTGGGTATACAGTGAGAACGATGATATCGGCCACCCTCTGCTGCAGGACCTTCAAAGGCCCCACAGAAATAAAAGTGGCAGAAGAACTGCTCCAGGACAATCACTGCCATCAGCACCTCCCCCATGCCCATCGTCACCTCAACCAGGACCATCAGCACCTCAACCAGGACCATCAGCACCTCCCCCATGCCCATCAGCACCTCAACCAGGACCATCAGCACCTCCCCCATGCCCATCAGCACCTCAACCAGGACCATCAGCACCTCCCCCATGCCCATCGTCACCTCAACCAGGACCATCAGCACCTCAACCAGGACCATCAGCACCTCCCCCATGCCCATCATCACCTCAACCAGGACCATCAGCACCTCCCCCATGTCCAGGACCCCAGGTCCTACATTTCCCACCACCACAGCATGGTCTCTCCTCAGCCTCTTCCAGCTTTTCTTTTCAGCTTCTGTTGTTCAAAAATCATTGACAATACAAACAAAAATGTTGTGAAAAGAAAAAAATGCTGCGGTGAAATACAAGTGGGATGTGCTCACCGTGAAGGAGTTCTATGTCTTCATGGCCATTCTCCTCTTCACTGGCCTTGTGGCAGTCCACCACAGGTCAGATGAAGGGAGGAAGAAATGGCCATACAATTTCTCCTTCCCTGGTGACCACATGACCAGAAACCGCTTTGAGGCCATTTTGTGGTCACTTCACCTCAGCGACCCGGAAGAGGAAGAGGAAAATGAGAAAAAAAGGAATTCTTCTGAGTACGACAGACTTTAAGCTGAAGCCTCTCTACACAGAGATGGTCAACGCCTGTAAAGCTCATTTCCATCCATACCACAATCTCTACATTGATGAGTGGATGGTTGGAACCAAAGCTAGAGTCGGCATGAAACAGAACATTCGGGACAAACCAACAAGGCGGGGATATAAACTGTTTGTGCCGGCTGATTCAACAACAGACTATACCTGAAATGTTTTTATATATACAGGTAAAAGTGAGTCCCCCACACCTCACGGTCTGTCCTACTCAGCAGTAATGGGACCATGAGAAAAAATCGAACTGGCTTCCCTCAAACACACCAACGTCCTGCCTAACAAGGCTGAAAGGGGGAACATTCGTTAGTCATGGCAAACCTATTTGTGAAATGGAAGGACACAAGAGAGTGACAGTGTGCTCCACAGTCCATCAGGCCACAGTGGACAGACGGCGAAGAGGAAGGTGAAAGAGGCTGGGGTGTGGGCAAACAAGTTCATTCCTGTTCCTGACAGCATCAAGGACTACAATAGCTGCGTGGGTGGTGTGGATTTGTCAGATGCACTAATAACATTCTATAGTGTCCACCACAAAACCATGGAGTGGTATAAAACTTTGTGTTTCCACTTTGTGGACAGCCAAAGTTACCAGTGAACAGTTACCTGCTGTATAAGGAGCTGTTCAGGTTGAGACAGGACTCCAGCCAGACACAACCCTTCACCCACAAGCTCTTCAGGGAGAAGTCGGCCCTGGAGATGCTTGAGTTTACTGTGGGCTCAGCAGCCACTCCACCCACTCCCTTCACCTCTTGCATGCCCATATTCACTGACAGCCAGGAAGCTAAGGCCAGGAGGTATTGCAAGAGGTGCCATGAAGCTGGAAGTCCCAGGGTAAAGACGGCTGTGGTGTGCAGGAAACGTCAGGTTCCTCTCTGCCTCCCCTCAAAGAGGAACTGCTTCCAGCTGCGGCACGATGGACAGTAATGTACATGTGTGTTACTGTCCAGGACAGTGTGTAACAGTGTAAATAGTTGTCTGGGTTTTGTGTGTATAATTTAATTTTTTTTTTTTTAGAGAAATGTTTAATTTGCACTTTTTTTTTTTAACAAATTGTTGAAAATAAATCAGGTAAATTTGCATTTAATTTCAGTTTTGCGTTTTTTTGTTTTTTGTTTTTTTTTTTAGTAGGAAAATATATAGGGGGCTGGCTGAATTTAAAAAAAAAATAAATAAATAAAAAACCGCTGTATTTGGATGTAGCTATTGAACATGAGTAGTGCTATACAAGTGAAATATATAATTTGGTACATTAGAAAATTCAGATGGTACCATAGTGTGCCAAAGTGTGCCATCGCCTGACCTGTCTCCACTAAAACCTCTCACATTTTGTTCTGCTTCACTTTCACAGAGTCAACCTCTGCAGAGAGAGTGTTCACATATTTGGCTGTGATCTGGTGGAGGTTTAGAGCTGCAGCTGGATTTTTCCAAAGAGATAATACTGAGCAGGATTACTATTGCAACAACACATCATCAGCAGGGTAAAACTAACCTGTCTCACGACGGTCTAAACCAGCTCACGTTCCCTATTAGTGGGTGAACAATCCAACTCTTGGTGAATTCTGCTTCACAATGACAGGAAGAGCCGACATCGAAGGATCAAAAAGCGACGTCGCTATGAACGCTGGGCCGCCACAAGTCAGTTATCCCTGTGGTAACGTTTCTGACACCTCCTGCTTAAAACCCAAAAAGTCAGAAGGATCGTCGGCTCTTCCTCTCATTGTGAAGCAGAATTCACCAAGCGTTGGATTGTTCACCCACTAATAGGGAACGTGAGCTGGGATTAGACCGTCGTGAGACAGGTTAGTTTTACCCTACTGATGATGTGTTGTTGCAATAGTAATAGTAAGAAAGTGCCTTTTTTTCAAGCGAGACTGAAAGTTTTTCATTTGTGCTGTGTTCCATCTTCAGTCATATTTAGCCAGTAAATATACACAGATGTTTGCACATCTGGACAAATCTTACAAGTGTTCACTTTATCATGACAGTAATAACTCAAATAGACCTTCTTATTGCAATGGTATACTCTTTATTTTGGGTATGTCATTTTCGAGAAGAGGCTCTGAAAAATAGCCTGGGGCAGGGGGAACTAGATTTGGCATCGGGCCACTTTTTTTTGGGAACTTGAATGGCGGGCCAGGGGCGGGGCTCGCGTGCGTCTATCTGGGAGTGAGTGGGGGCCGGAGGTGCGTCATGTGTCCAGTTGCGTCCGTTCAGGATGTGTGCGTCCGCTCGCGGGCCCGTGGGGGTGCGTGAGTGCGTGCTCCTTAATGCACCTTTAAGATAAAGAAATATTCCTTCAGTATTAAATAAACTATATTCTCTTCCTCAAAATCTGAGGCTGTGACTCAGTGAATCAGCAGCAATTAAGTAGCCTCAAAGGTTCTTTTACTGTATTAATGATGTAAATAACTTTATAACCATCAAATTCAAGTTCTAACATTAATAATTCAGTCTAAGATGTCTTGGCTGCTTGGCAGTTGTTTGTTGACTCTGCTGTGTTG
Organism: Salarias fasciatus; assembly: GCF_902148845.1. Lineage (NCBI taxonomy): Eukaryota > Metazoa > Chordata > Actinopteri > Blenniiformes > Blenniidae > Salarias > Salarias fasciatus. The sequence continues at coordinate 1,114,889 of NW_021941373.1, read as the reverse complement.
AACCATCAGTTTAAACTTCTCCTCTGTTGTTTGCTCACTGGTCTGGCGTTCCAGCCCCTTCGTTCCAGATGGTCACATTCCTCCATTTTCCATCAGATCAGCCTATGACTGTGACTCTCCATTCGCTTCTGGTCACTGGTACTTTGGCTCCATCTAGCAGCGCGGATGTGTAACGACAATCTAGACCCCATTTTGGAGAATACAATTTTTGGAAAAAAAAAACATAAAAAAAACACTGTCCTATATTCGGGCCAGTATGGTACTGTCCTATCCAACAAAGGCAAAAATGCCCAAAAAAATCTTAAAAAGAAGAAGAAGAAAAAAAAACCAAACATCTACAAAAGGTGAATGTCAATGGTGATGTAACTGCCAGAATGTTATGAAAATATAAATGGATACTTTAAAGTGCTTTGATTTAGCTGCTAAAATGTTGTGTGAAGAACAGTGAGTCTGTTCTTCATGGTCCTCAGACAGAAGTCTTGCAGGTACCGGGCGTGTGCGATATTAGAAATCAGGAGCATTACTGGCTTTCTTTGACATTACCCATGACTACATTCATATACCACCGCTTGATCCAGCTATGCCATGTGGGGGCATATTCTATTTGAATAGAAGACCCTCGAAATTGTTGAGAAGTCCCCAAATAAATGGATTTTATTTGTGTATTATTATATATTTAAATTTATCTAGAACGTTCAGAAATAGTGTATTTTCGGTGGACAGCCGCCATTAAGCATGACATTTGTTTATTTTCAGTATGGACGTGGACGACGTGGCAACACCTGGCGACGGCGGTCCTGGGCATTCGGGATGATGGAGATCAAGGGTTCCCGGAGACGCCCGGTGCTCAAACTTGTAGAAAACCGAAAGAGGAGAATCTTGCACCCGATAATTCTCAAATACGTCAGACCTGCAAGCCGAATAATCAGTGATTGTTGGCGTGCAGACGACAGGTTGGCCAGGGATGGGAATATTCACTACCAGGTGAATCATCGGCGGTACTTTGTTCACCCTGGGAATGGTGCTCATACATGAACACAGAGGTCTGCCACACAGAGGGTGCCATGCCGAGCAGGAAAACATCTGGAAATGCCAGGCAGCCAGCCAATCATGTTTCTTGAGTACATGGCAGACTCAGCAACCCCAAATGATGATCATCTGTTCTTGACCAACCATGCTGGAGTTTGTGGGTAAGAACTACAATGTGAGAAGCAGCGATGTATCCAAGGACAGAGAACATGATTGTTTTTGTCAGTTTTTCACTTTTCAAGTTTTGTTGTGGACCTCCAACACAAAGGCTTCAAAGCTACAACACAGAGAAGCTCGCTGATGGATGCAGTTGCTTCTTTGAAATATGTTCCCAGCATGGCCCCGCCATCCGTCAGACTAGGAATCAAGAAAATAAAAGCCCTTCAGGTGGAGCTGGGGGCCCGGCTCAGAGATATTGGCTGGGGGTGTGAGGGGAGCCAAATCTGGTCTGCTGAACATGCAACATGCCATCTAAAACATGAGCATCACATCACTAAACGCAGGGAACATCCTTCTCATAAATGCTACTCAGTATTTCAGAGAGACTGGTCAAGGCTCAAACACGTGCACAGTTCATCAGTGAGGCTCCAAAGAGGATCACCAGTGTACTGGGTGTGGCCAGCTGGGCCAGCTGAACAGCACATGCTGCACATGTGTAAAAATTACTGGTTTTTGTTTTGTTGTTGTCTTTTTTGAAACTCATTGGCCGTACTCTATACAAGCTGGCTGTTGTCCACTCTCCGATGCCAGACCGTTGAACTCCCTCAGTTAGTTTCTGCATGTTAAACTTTTGGTCCCATGCTCCGGGCTGACCCTGTTCTTTCTCCGTTGCAGTCCAGACCACCTCCGTTCACTCCTCGCCTGCTCGCTGCCTCACTCCGCCACGTTTCCGGAGAACCCCCACCCCGGAACACTCCACTTCGATAGCCGCCCTCAGCTGCCTGCTCCACCGTCCGCTCAGCTCCACCGTCCACCACCTGGTGCAGTTCAGGCATTCGGCTCTCAGACTTTTGGTTAAGCTGCTGCTGAATAAAACCTGAACAACTCCTCCCCTGTGTCTGGTTGCTTTCTGCACCTCAGCCTCCGCCTCATGCCCCGTGACACAGTGATAGACATTTTTATCTTAATTTTATCTTTTGATCAAATAATTTCACTTTATTACGCTTCCATTAACTGTTTCTTTTGATAGGACGAGGTGTGTTTGCCTTCGAGCCAACTGCAACAGGCTCATTCATCCTGGAGTACAGAGGAGTTCTGAGGAGGACTCAGGCATCAAATGAGTATACGAACTTCTTTAAACACCGAGGAACGGATTTTTGGTGAGTAGCCTGGATTGCAGAATGTTATTCTTGACCTAAAGTCAAACCACAAATGCAGGAATTTGTGGGTGATTGAAATGCTCGCTTTGGTTCTGGACCATAATTTTGTCAACATTTTAATAACTGATTCTTGTAGCCCGTGTAGCATTGATGCTTCAAGTGAAGATGGGAACAAGGGCCGAGTTGGGAATGATTCAGAAAAAAGAAAAAAACAATTGCAAAAATGAAAAAAAAAACAAAAAACAAACAGAGGTGGATGGTTCCCAGTCTGTGTTTGTTTGCCACCGAGGACATCGAGGAAGAGCAAGAAATCACTGATGACTATGGAGGAAAAAACCTGCCTTGGCGTTCTTACCAAAGACATCAGATATCCAAGGTACAGCACATTTGAACAATTTAATATATTTTTTTAAAAAAAAAGCTATTTATAGTATACTAGAAGATGACTGCAGCATCACATGAGGTTTTCTGTCCTTCTCATCTCTCCGTCCTCTTTCTGTTGTGTCTCCTCTCTCTGATCGGGACAGAATACATTTTTGCGGCTGGATATAATAGAAACGTGGGCCGGAAGTTTGATATGTCTGCTTCATGTCAAATTCAGTGTTTCAGCAGCAGATGTTCTCCATTAGTGTAACTCTGCCATGTCTCCCTCTTTCATTCTGCTCTGGTTCTCCCTTTCTCTCCAACAACCTGAGAAACCTGTCCTCCACACAGCCCTGTCCTCCTCTCCGTCTCCAGGACACACACCAGTCGTCTCTTCCACAGAGCTCCCTGAAGAGGTTGTCTGTGTCCTTTAGATGCAGGAAGTGTTTTAACATGACCTGAATGTCCCGCAGACGTCACAGATAGAGACGTAATTCTTCCAGGACTGACGGGTTTTGTTTTCCTCTCCTCCACGGCTCCCTGTCATCTACTCTTTATTACAGATGTTTCGGTTATGGCTGTGTTACCTTTGTCTGTTTAACTGTGATTTTATCTTTTTCTCTGCAAAATGTTTGGATCACAGCAGAAAGCCAAGAGGCCAGGGAGTGGCAACGAGAGCAAGACATCTTTATGTAAAATATAACAGAGCAAGGATGCATCAGGCAAAAACCTTATGTTGTGATTCATTTGACAGGAATACAACACAAGTTGATGTGTGTGTGTGTGTGTGTGTGTGTGTGTCCTTCATCTACACAATGTAATTGTTTTCATTTTCATTATAATCTATCTCAGCTTTTGAAGAACAGCGAGGAAGGAAAAGAAGAAAGCCAGAGACTTCAGGAGGAATGAGGAGGACACACAGGGTGACAGTTGGCAGAGCCATTGTTGAACACGAGACGCTGTCCACATCCCAGAATGCAGTTTGGGGTAACTGTGAGCGATAGCTGTAAAGCTGCTAAAAGCCGTTTTAATTTCCACTGTAGCGCTGTAAATACAACTCTTTTATAAAGTTGTATTTTTTTTTTTAATTAACCATTTAGATCCTTAATGCATCAGACTGCAGGACCCATCGTGTTCTAACGGAGAAATTGGGCTCATTTGGTAAATACTCAGTCTGTTGTGGACCATTCTCATCATTGAAGCGTTGGGGGCTAAGATGTGAAGGTCTGTACAAAAATTCTAAGATCGACATGTCGCATTAAACACACTGTCTTTGCTTGTAGAAAGACATTTCTCAGGGTTGTAAACTTATACTTGTGTTCAAAATAAGTGTGCTTAAAAAGTGGGGAAAGCTTAAAATCCTCATCATAGCTTTAAAATGTGCACATGAACATACATTAGGAACACAGCATGCTCTTTTCCAAATCAAGAAATGAAGAAAAAAACATAAAATGTGTCAATATTTTACAGATAAGTGAAGAAATCAGATGTTAGGCTGTTGGGTTTAATGAGTGGGGTTACTGATTCAGTGAAAAGACGGGGCCCACACTGCAGGACCAAGCCAGCAGATGTTGTACAGACTAGTTACAGTGCACTTTTCGAGAACAGCATCCGATAGTGAAAACGTTGATTGGAGAGGGGAAAACTAGGCCTGTGTTAAATCGTAATCAGATTATTTAGTTAGAGCAAAAAGGATTTTTCCCGTCAGCTCGGGGAATGCTGGTACAGTCCCCGTCCAGGTATCTGGGCTGCGCTGGGTTGCTGCTGTGACTTCTGCCTCCTTCCTCCCATGGCGCTCTCCCCACACTGGAAACAAACATGTCGGCGTTTGCTCAGGCCAGCGAGGATTTCACTGCCGAGACCAAAGGCCCTTCTCCTCCACACCAGGGGTTCCCAGATTCTTCTCAGTGAAGGGCCACATATGAATCAGGGTGGATTCTGGCTGCTGGTGTGTGAGAGGAGGGGAGGCTGCCGCTGTGTTCCTACCTAAACATGAATGTTACAGAGTGCAGCTGCAGCCGCGGCATGACTCTGTGACAATGGTGACAATGGAAGCTAGCGCTAACAGCCTCATGAGACGGACCCAGCCCGACCAATCTGAGCCATCAGAGCCAGAAACTGACTGAGTCAGATGGTGAGGAGCTCAGCCTCGGTCCTCACAGTCTCCATCAGAATGGTCGTTTATTTGTTTTAATTAAACAGTGGGATTCCCCCGGTCCGCACCAGTTCTAAGCCAGCTGCTGGGCGCCAGCCGAGTCGACCCACCGGGGAGCCGCGGGGCCGCAGCTGGGGAGATCCGCGGGAAGGGCCCGGCGCACGTCCAGAGTCGCCGCCGCCGACCCGACCCCCTTTCCGCGGCGGACACCGCCCCGCGGACGAACCCCTGCGACCCCCGGGGAGGAGGCCTCCTGGACCCGGCCGCGCCTCGCGGCGCGGTGGTGGGCCCGGGGTGAGCCGACCCCCCCCAGGGACGAGGGCAACCTGCAAGCCGGGCCGCGCGGGTTTATTTAGCTAACGGCATCGGCTGTGGCACGCAGGGAAGATGCAGGAGCGACGGAGGTGACATGCCTGGTTAGCTGACTGGTTGACTGGTTAGCTAGCTGCAGACTGTCGTACAAGATGCTATCCGAGACTCAAAAGCTAGCGGGAAAACCTCCGATGCTAATGCGCTAGATGTTTTTATATCACTCAGCATCCGGGGGGCGGGTTTATGCTAATGAGGGCCGCGTTACGTAACGTGGCCCTCATTTCTGACCCGCCCATTGAATCCTGAACACAGAAGCGCTGAAAAAAGTCTGAAGGCTACCTCCAAAATTAAATCATAAATGGAGGAATGGCTTTTATATGTTGTAAAGAAACACATTTATGACCTATTGAAGGTGTTTAGAAGAAAATGGCTGATTTTGCTTTACTCAGACTTTAATGTTTTCTGTTGAACTGACTTCAGAAGTCAGCCTGCAGCCGGTCCTACCAGCTGCAAGCTGACTTCAGAAGTCAATGGATTTCCTGAATGGAGGCGTCTCATTTTCCCGCGTCTCATTGAGACGCCTCCGTTTAGGAAATCCATTCCACAGTTTGTAGCCAGCTATCAGGTGAGCGTTGAGCGGCACTGTGACCTACTTTTCATCCCGAAATGTCCGCTGTGTGGAAATATTTTACAGTACAAACGCCTCAGAGCAAGACCGCAACGTGCAATATTTGCAACGCTGCTGTACCGAGAGGTGGAAGCTCCGTCGTGACCTTCAACACAACGATTATCAAACATTTGAAAAGGCACCACGTGAAAGAGCACGCGGAGTTTTTAGTCCGGGGAAAGAATAGCGAAAGAAGCCGGCAGGAATCACTTCTGGACTCATTTAAAGCTAGGGTTGGCGATCTTGGAAAACTAGCGTTAGCATGTAGCATCTCCCCAAGGCTCCGCCTAGCTAGCTCCGCCCAGCTCCCACCCCATTGGAGGAGCTCCCGTTGGGAGCGGAGACGCGGAGACGTTCACGTGCAGCGCTTCCGCGTCCAGTGCGTTCCTGGCGTAACCTGTCCTCAGCGCTTCGTTTCTTCGTTTTTCTTTATTTGCACTACGCCAAGTTCTGGCGCACTCATCGGTAAGTAAAGCCCCAAACATTCTTCTCCGCCATTCTGAAACGACGCTCTGTCCTTCTACGCATGCACTGAACCAGGGTCAGTGCACGCGTACATGTACGTGCAGGGGGGCAGGTCGAACGGCGAAGGGATTTGATTGGTTCAAAAAAAGGTGTCCCGTCAAGACTATTGGTTGCTGTTTGTCCCGTTTTACTCCTGCTGCAGAGTAAGGCTGGGCAATTTTATCGATTCTGTGATATAAATCGATATTTTTTTTCACCAGAAAGTATCGATCTTTCAGCCGCAAGTATCGATAGATTAAGTCTCATTCAAATCCCGCTTGTTCCGTCCGTCACTCTGCTCGCTGGCCCCTCCCCCTGCTCCGTCTGCTTTGCAGGAAGAGCAATTAGGTCAGCCAGCCACTGGTGTCGCTGTAGCACTTCTAGTAAGTTAACCACAGAAGAAGAAAGAGCAAGAAGGATCGAGAAAATGGCAGAGAATTTAACTCCAGCGCCGCCTTGTCTTAAGCCCGAGCGCCCCCCAATTGGGGGCCTGGCAGCAAACATTTCAGAGATTGTGTAATAATATGCATTATTTCTGACAGAATGTCATGATGCTTACCCTCAAATTAATCAGCAGAACCTGGGCTAACCGAATATATCAGCCATTATTACACACCCCAAACACAGCTCAAACACCAACTAAATGAATTATGAACCATGTTCGTGACCGTGTCAACCCACTCGCCGAAATATTGATTGTAGCGCTGTGAAAAATGATGCAATTCACACAAACAGCCTCTCAGAGGAGAGCTGAGACTTCGCTGATTACAACCATGCCACTCAAAGCCTCTAAAACCACAGAATCTGCCAGAAAATGCCACTAAAACAGCCAACAGCAAGATCGCGTTTTCAAACTGCGGTAAACAAATCGCCTCTTACCTGGACTTTTGTCCATATAGAGTCCGAATTCTGCGGTTATTGTCTATCGGGATCACTTAGCTTAGCCACCGAGCCCCCTCTGACGTCAATCCGGGCGTAAAACTGACCCCCAGTTCGCCTCAAGGAGCTCTGTGATTGGTCAGCGCCATACAGGTTTGTGTGCGCCATGACAGTGTTTTGCTTGTTCTGATTGGCTAACAGAGCTGTCAATCACATGTCGGTGACCCCCGCTGCATTCTATTGGCTCAGACGAGTCTAGCGCCGTACGGGGTGTCTGTATTCATGAAGCTGCTGCGGAGCTGGGAGCCTGTATACAGAGGAGGCTTTACGCACGACGCGTCCTGCTGAGCGTAAACAGACGCTCTGTGTGAATTTCCACTGCAGTCACGCCAGAGACTGCTCTGTTTGGATGTTTTGAACCTCAGCAGTGATATAAAAGTGAAAAATATAATTTGGAACATTAGAAAATTCAGATTACACAAATGGCACCATAGTGTGCCAAAGTGTGCCATCGCCTGACCTGTCTGTACTAAAACCTATCAAATGTTGTTCTGCTTCACTTTCACAGAGTCAACCTTTGCAGAGAGAGTGTTCACATATTTGTCTATGATCTGATGGAGGTTTAGAGCTGCAGCTGGACTTTTCCAAAGAGATGATCACATTGAAAGTGCTTTTTTTTTTAGGCGAGACTGAAAATCTTTCATTTGTGCTGTGTTCCATCTTCAGTCACACTTAACCAGTAACATATATACTGATATTTACACATCTGGACAAATCTTACAAGTGTTCACTTTATGAGGAGACAGTAACCACTCAAATAGGCCTAGTTATTGCAGTGCTATACTCTTTTTATTTTGGTATGTCATTTTCGAGAAGAGGCTCTGAAAAATAGCCTAGGGCTTAAAGGGTTAAAACATGAAAAAAGAAATAAAAAGCTTGAAAAGTGTGACAAAGTTGAAACCAAGACAAACTAAGTTCTTTAAAAAGTTGCAACAAGTAAATAAAAGACAAACTCTAGAAAGTTAGGAAACGAGAAATGTTTTTGTTAAACACCAAAAATATGCTTTAAATGTTGATGAAAAAGCTGAAAAGAGCGAAAAAGTTAAAAAAATATAAAAAGTTGAAGACAATATTAAGTTTGAAAAAAGCTCCAAAGTTCAAATTATAATTCGAATAACTCAATAAATCTTATAAAGCAGACAAAATGTAAAAAGCTGAAAAAGCCTAAAACTCCCTTCAGAATATTTTAAAAGTCTAAACATTGAGAAAGCCAGAAGAAGTTAAACAGCCCCCGCGTCCAATTACAGATTCAGGTAAAATATTATATCCTCCGTCAAAGTACAGCAAACCATGTATTTCTAGTTTTCAAAATAAATTTTAGAAGGAACATATTTTCTGAATAAACCCCTTTGTCCTGTGGAGCCTGCAGTCCCAGAATAAATGAGCAGGGTGGACGGACCGTGTGGGGAGGAGTCCGTCCTGGTGCAGCCGGGGAGACTTATTTTACTCATTTTAATGTGTTCTTGATTATTATTGACGGGTAAAATACAACTATTTTGTGTGTGTTGGTGTATGTGTGCGCACGTTTATCGGGGAAAGGAGTGCACGGAGTGTGAGAGATGACGCTGCGCAAATGTGCACTAAAATGAATTTTAAAACCTGGTCTGAGCCATTAATAAAGCAGACATGATGAGACATTAAAAGGTTTGCTGATCCTCTTGACTGAATATTTTGTTTACTGATCTTAATTTCTAATCCATTAGATTACAGAAAAACAACCTGTTGGTGTGCTCCATATATGACAGTCTGGCTGACTGTTGCGGCCTTGGCTGTAAGAATGCTGACTGTTGTAGTGTGAAAAACTTTCAACTCTGAACAAGTTTAGCAACCTCTCGCCAGACTGCATTTAACATCTGTGTCTCTCTCTCCCGGTGAGCCAGGACGCAGCGCTCTGCTGTAATAAAGTTGTAATAAAAATGTCTCTGCTCCAGTTGAGTCCGGGACGGAGCGGGTGTCTCACCGGGAGCAGACACCCGAAGCAGCGCTCTCTCTCTCTCTCTCTCTCGTACACACACACACACACACACACACACAGCGCTGTCTGTGGTTCTGAATTCTCGGTTTAATGGTTTTCGGAGTGTGAAAGTATGAGACTGCTAATGCTAGCTTAAGAACTAAACTAAACTAAACCCATCAATGAAAACTCTGGCATGTTGAGTCCTGTGACGTCCCCCCCCCCCCCCCCCCCCCCCCCCCCCCCCCCCCCCACTCCTTCTCTTACGATCATATTCGCGGGCAAAGTGCCAAGCCCGAGCTCGTGAGGATTTGGGAAGCGAGTTGCCATAGCAACACAGGACCCCCGTCGCCACTGTTCGCTGACAATTCAGAGCGCTAGGTAAGTTTTTTTTCCCCTCTTTTTAGATTAAAATAAGTCACATTAACTGGCTTATTAGCTGTTCTTCCTGATGTTTTGCCGTTTCCAAATAAATCCTGCTCTCATGGAGCTGTTAGAACGAGGTTTGAAAATCTATGCAGGACTTTTTAGTGGCTCACGGCAGCAGTTATGGGAAAAGGGATGTGTGTGAAGATATGATATGAAATGACAGTTCAGAAAACGGTCGGTGGTTCTGCAGTGTTTGAAATGAAGTTTTCTTTAATGATCATTTCAGAGTGAGGAGTAAACTGGACAACAGTAGATCTAATATTAGAGCGTCCACTAATCTGTCTTCATTCCATCACTGCAGGATGTCCATGGAAAAAGTGCTTTTCGGCAGACTGGCCGCCCCCCCACCACTGAAGATTTTCGTGGTGGCAGCGGAGAGGAGGGTGGTGAGCCTCAGTTGGGAAACCTCAAAACAAGAGATTCTCCCAAGAATTCAGAGAGAGAACGTGGTCGCCGCGATCAGACGGCGAGTCGTAGCAAAAGTCGCCCTTTACGAAAGATATGCAGGGAAAATAAAGGAGGGGGAGACCTACATCATGAGGGGTGAACCCTCAGCGGGGGGGCTCCCCCACGCAATATCCTCGTAGGTGAGGGCACCAAGTTGTTCTCCACGGTGCCCCTGACGCCGGGCAGTGCGGTTGTGGAGGAAGCCAAAGCCCTGCTGCGTCCTCCGTCCCCTGAGACCGCCCTGTCCCAGTGTCAGGAGCACCCTGGACTCCTGACGGGGGGGGGGGGGGGGGGGGGTCCAGGACGTAAGCATTTCCTCATGTGGCAGCTTCAGCCCCACATGGGACACAAACCAGAGACTTCTGACAATCCTCCTCTCTCTCTTCACATCCTGGCGCCCATGTTGTGCTAAAAGGTTGGAGCAGCGTCCCCCTCCGCAGACCCCCCCTCAGAAATATGAGGCGCCGTACAGGACAACACTCACTCTGAACTCTCACACACACCTGTGAAACCATGCATACACTGCTGTAATCACTCGCACATACACATCAAATCAGCTCTCACTTACACACAAAAGCAACTTCTTGCATATAAACTAGTATAAATTCATACACACACACACACACACACTACTAAAACCTCGCACACACACAAACAAGGCGTCTCATACACATTTGAATGAGCGATGAAGTGTTGTGTGTGAGAGGTTATACATGTGTGTGTGTGAACTCAGTAGTACGAATGAGAGGTTGAACAAGTCAGTGTGTGAGCTGACACTGGACTGAATGAGAGCGCACACTGTGTGTGTGAGAGGTATTTATATTGTCACGGAAGAGGCGGGGCTAAAGCCCTGCAGAAAGCGCAACACAGATCAGGTTGATGTACGTCCAGCATTCAAAAAAAAAAAAAAAAAAAGCCACTGATGCACTCTTAATCTGAACAAAAACACTTTCAACCCTCGTTTTTTTCCATGACAGTGTGTGTATTCCAGTTGGTGTGTTTAAGGTGTAAGATTTTATGTTGTAGTTATCGCTCAAATGATTGTCTGACAAATACATGCTAACCTGTATAATTATGTTTCAGTCAGCTTGTGCCTTAAATGACACCTTTCAGCAAAACACACACTGTTCATAAGGAAGGCTGGCTGACAGCTGAAGTGTTTGCTCTGCATCAACTCCAATAGGGACTGCAAAAATACACTTCATTTAGCAAAAAATACACAAATTCATCAGCAAGAGTACTTCAATTGTTGGTGTTTTTTTCATTTTGATATGTGCAGCACTTATACTTTTTACTTCATGAAAAGAAATTGAGACTACATGATTTGCAAAACATCTTTTTCTTTTCAATTTCATTGTAATCACCCAACTGTAACAGTACTTCAATTCATTTCAGATGAAGGACATCATTCCTGAAGATTCAGATGAACTTTCTGACTCCAAGTGGAGATGATTCCACCCCGATCCCTCCTCCATCAGTGATCCTGACAGTGAGGCCAGCCTCAAACTTAAACCAACCTCAACCACAAAACATCTTTTTGATGACGAACCTGCCATCTGTGACTCTACGACACCAGACAACACGGATTGTACCAGACAGAACCACACATCTAAAGTCAGAGCAGAAGAGGAACCCTGTTCCAGTGAACCAGAACAACCCTGTTCAAGTCAAAGCGTCGGCACTGTCGTTGTGGGTCCATGAAAAAAAAGATGGACAAAGAGTGTCCGATAAGAGACACTATTGCTTGTTTTGTTCTCAGCCTTACGCTAAGATGGCAAGGCGTTTAGAAAAAGCACATGATGATAATCTGATGTGGCTCACACACTAAGATTTCCAAAGGGCTCGATGGAACGAAAAAAAACTGATTACTTAGAAATAAAGGAAACTATGCACACAATGTTTCTGTTATGCAGTCAGGGAAGGACAATTAATGCCATTTAAAAAGAGGCACAGGGAGAAGACTTCATGCACTGAGCACTGTCAAGGACTTTACTTACACAAAGCTCTGTGGCGACACGTGCACGATTGTCAACTCAAACCTGGATCAGTTTTCCCCAAGCCAGGACAGAACCGTGTTCAGTCCTTGTGAGCATACACAGGCCTGTGCCAACAACCAGAGTGAACAGTTGTGGGGAATAATTACTTCCATGAACCCTGACCCGATCTCACCCTTAATAAAGATGACCCAGTCATTATTGGTTTCACTTGTTAAATAAAAGACGGACATCACCCAAGAATGAAAGTCAAGTGTGAGAGAAGATGCAAGAGTTGGTGAGGTTGATTCTCGGTGCCAGGAGAACGACGACCTTGAAAAATATGGAAGATCTCATTAATCCAAAAAAAGTAGGGATGCACCAATACCAATACCAGTATCTGGTATCGGGCCAATACCAAGCATGAGTACTCGTACTCGTAAAAATGCCTTCGATGCCCCGACCCCGATACCACTTTACGGCAGTCCGCGGTTTTACGGCGCTTGACGGCAAGACGAGCAACGAGGAATCATGTCAGCTGTGTGGAGCTACTTACGGGTGACTGACACTGATAAAAACAAAGCTGAATGCAAGTTGTGCTCAACAAAACTTTCCAGAGGGACAAAACCCGCCACTTACAACGCAAGGAACTTAATTAAACATTTAAAGTCCCAGCACGACGCGGAATATAAGGAGTTCACCCACAGCACCGACAACAAACAACCACCTGTGCAGCAGACTGGCTGAGCGGGAGAAAATGTCCAGAGACAACCCACGTGTGGTCAAAATCACAAATGCTCTTGCTGAGTGTACTGCTGTGGATGACCAGCCTCTGTCCGAGGTAGATGATGGGGACTCCGGCGTCTTCTCAGCCAACATGAAAAGTGAGCTCAGGTGATGCATTTGCATCCGATGTTCCTCCTGCTGTGGGCTGATGAGACTTCTGACCAAGGAAACGGACGAGGACCACGGCATTAAAGCACTGAAGGGGGCTCTGCAGCAACCAGGAGGCGTTTTAATGACGGGGAAAAAACCCACTGGACTGCATCGTCACTCTTCTCGATCCGGGTAAAGTGTCCATCTGTCTGTTTGTGGGTCTTTTGTCTGTGTTCAGTGTGTGTGTGTGTGTGTGTGTGTGTGTGTGTGTCCAGTCTGTCCAGCTGTCCACTGCCTCCCTTCTCTGCCCCTGGACTGTAAAACATGTCAAGCACAGACTGCCTCAGCCAGCCTGCACATTAAGACCAAGATATTCCTAAATACAATACTATTTGTGAAATATTATCTCTCATACTGATACTTCTTTTAACCCTTTAGATATTACACAAAGTGAGAGAGAAACACTTTTAGTTCCTCTGTTAGTCCTGGACTAACAGAAAATCTGTGTAATTTATCTGTGTCTCTCTGTGAGTCTCTTTAACCAGCTGAATATTATTACTGCCATTTCAGGTACAAAGATGTCTTTTTCTCAAACACTTGCAGCGCTTCAGAGGCCAAGGAAATGCTGATGGAAGAACACAGGAGAGGCAGACCAGCAGGAGGATCTTGAGGAGCTTCCAGTCAAAAAGCTTCATGAGCTGCACCCCAGCAGCAGTCTGGACAGTTTGACAAGACAGCAGGTGGCGAGAATCAACATCACCCAGCCGAGCACCAGCTGGAGCTGCCGCTCAGTTGGAGACATATCAGGCGGAGACCACGACTGCTGGAGGGGAAAACCCTCCACGGTGCTGGGAGGCTCACACAGTGCGTTTCCCAATGCTGGCTGAACTGTGGAAGAGATACCGTCAGCCCCATGCAGCAGCGTGGACAGCGAGCGGCTGTTCAGCTCAGTGTCACATCACTGATGAACAACGGAACAGGCTCTCAGCTGAAAATGCTGAGAAGCTTCTTTTCATCAGAAACAACCTGCTCCTCATTCACACAAAATGAGTCGGATCGTCACAGACGTTGTGTTGACAGTTTTATGTTGAGTCAGTGTTGAAGTGTAGCCATCTGAAAAAGCTTTTTGTTTGTGTGTTTAGAGCACTTTTGTTACAAGTCAGCAGCCTTGTGTTTTGCACTGCTTTGAAACTTGTTACAGCCACCCATGAACAATAAAACATGTTCAAATTACAGAAGTTGGTCTGTGGGAAATTTAAAAAAAAAATCAAAGCGATGATGTGTAATGGCGTAAGTACTTGGTATCGGTGAGTACTGAAATGCAAGTACTTAAGGCCTTTTTATGCTTCTCCATCACAGCGACATACGCAGGGCGCCGTCTACGCCGCGCTCTATGTAGCCCCGACACTAGGGCTTGACGCGCACCTCCCAAAAATCCTAACAACACGTCGTGCCGACGCGTGGTGACGTGAATGTCGAGGGCTGTGATTGGTCCGCTTTCGCGTTGTTATAGAATGAAGTAGAACTCACCCCGAATGCCAAACAGTGCTTCGGGAGAAATTTAGGTCCAAAATTGAGCGGCGCACATCCCTACACCGTTAGCAGACGGGGCTATGTGTATCGCCGCTCCTAAAACAGCTTTAATCGTCCGAAAGCTCATTAGTTTCACCAATATTTCATCACGGTCCGCTCAGCCTCTCCTCCACCACAGCCCGGCGTCCAGATATGTCATAATAGTACTTCATTTTTTTGTCCGTGGTGAGTTTTATGCTTGCCAAAATAAAATAAAAAGAAATGTTAAACAAAAAATGAATAATACACACACACACACACACACACACACACACACACACACACACACACATATATGTATATATGTGTGTATTTATATATAAATACATATATTAAAATATATAAATATATATATATATTATCCGATTAATCGATCAAATGAATGATAAATTAATCGATTACTAAAATAATCGACAGCTGCAGCCCTAAAACAAAGACACCGCCACGCCCCCTCGCGGCTTGGCGGTGATATTGCAGAGGAGGGCGTTCCCTTGACGCTGAAGCAAGATGTGTTCAGTGACGGCGTCGGGTTGCCAGCGTAGGGTTGCCAGCGTCGGGTTGCCAGCGTAGGGTTGCCGGCGTAGGTACGGCGTCGCTGTGACGGAGAAGCATACAAAGGCCTTTACACACTACTCATTTTGGAAAAAAGTGATATTGCTGCATTCCTACTCACAGCTCACTGCACTGCCAGTGTCTTTACAGTATCTATAAAATATACAATATGAAAAATCATGCATGGAATGTTTCATCAATTTTTTGGATTAGGTTGAGTTACTGATATCTGTGCACGTGTCAGGCTCGGTGTCAGTGTCCTTCAGTGTCCTTCACCCTCCCTCAGTATCAGTGGTTCTAAAGAGTCCCACATGGTTTAAGTGGGAGTTACTACTGAAATCTTAAGACATCTAGAAAAAAGACATGAAAAAGACACATCATCCCATCAAGAGGAACTAACTATACACCAGTAAGACACCTGAGGGCAGGAAGTGACCTCGCAAGGGCTGAAGAGAATCCTTGCTTCAGGACCACCTTGCAGTCACTGAGGGGACTGAACGGCTTGATGGTGCATTTGGTTGGTTAATTCATGACGTTTCAAGAAAATACAGGTAGTGTGTTGGTAGTCATTCAGTCCACATAGTCATTGTGTGTATGTGTGTGTGTGTGTGTGTGGTGTATATTGATTGACGGTGCGGTTTTGATTCTTTTTTTTCCTGTTTTCATGACTGTTTTTACTGTTCAGCACTTTGCGTTGTTTTTATAAATATGAAAAGTGCTTTACAAATAGTTTGATTTGATGTGATTTAGAAGAGGCGCGGTGATAGGGCAATTTATGCAAAATTTTAAAATCAACAGATGATTTATGTGAAAATCAGAGTCTGGTGAAGCAGCACGGTCATAGAAACCAGTGATAGAGACCAAAACATGTTGTGAGACCGGGTGCTTTATTTGCTTATTTTCACTCTGAAAATCGCCAATAAATTCCCAAAAGAAAGACAATAAAAAGAGGCATAAATAAGATATAAGGTGGATGAAGCTTTAGCAATGATTCAGGAGGTCAGTGAGGGGGAATCGGATGGCGGAGACGTGTCGGACATCAGCGATCTTGACTGGAGTGAAGAGGAGGAAAGTTCTGAATCAGAGTCAGAACAGCCGCGGGCCAAACAGCGAAACAAATTTAATTCTGCTGCCCCAAAAATACCCGACCGACCTCCAGCTGCTGTACAGTCCAGCAGAACCTGCAGTGGCGCATGAAGCGCTCACGCTCACCTCCAGGTATAGAGAATTACTGTAGGCTGCTGTCAGTTTACACCGAAATAATAACATAAAATGGTGTAAAAAAATAAACTAATGTAATAAAATTCAACACAACAGTGAACACGGTATTGACAGCAGGAGCACTGCAGCGTCTCCAGAGGTGCCAGTTACAGATTCAGGTAAAATATATCCTTCATCAAAGTACAGCAAACCATGTATTTTCCATTTCCAAAAATTAATTTTAGAACAAACATATTTTCTGAATAAATACCTTTGTCCTGTGGAGCCTGCAGTCCCAGAATCAGATGAGCAGGGTGAGGACGGACCGTGTGGGGGGGGGGGGGGGGGGGGGGGTCCGTCCTGGTGTGCAGCCGGGGAGACTTATTTTACTAATTTTAGTATGTTCTTGATTATTCCTGAAGGTTAGTAATACATACATTTTGTATGTGTCGGTGTGTGTGTGTGTGTTTGTCAGGGAAACGAGTGTGTGGATTGTGAGAGGTGACGCTGCGCAAATGTGCACTGTAAAAAGTTTCAAACCTGATTTGAGGCATTAATAAAGCAGACATGAGGCATTAAGGTTTGCTTTAGCATTACCGCCACGTCATCACCATTTTTTTTCGGCAGTGTTTCGGTGATTTTTTTTCTTTCGGCCGAAAGCTGAAAATACACTTTTGAGACATTTTCGGGCGAAAAGTTTTGGTGGCCGAATTTTCGGTGCATCACTACTGTTTGCTGAGACTGATTGAGACCTTTCTTCTTGCCTTTTGAAGAGCTATTTGTGTTTTTTCACCACCTGTGTGGGAACACTGTCTGGGCGTTCCGTTTCTGAGTTCTGGTGAATTTATTTTTGGGGATTTTAAAGACTTTTGGGGCTAAAAGGGGCGGGCAGGACGGACCACATGGCACAGGAGCATGGACACACTATGGAACAGGAAAAGACACCAGATCAGGAGAGGAGGAAGGTCCAGATGAGGGATCAAGGAGGGGGAAAGGAGGAAGAAGCGCCGGCTGCAGCAGCAGAACCATCGCAGCAGGATGAGGGAAAAAAAGAAGAGCGGGACGACGACAAGCAGCTGATGTGTCAAACTGAGCTGATGTGTGAGGAAACAGGAACTGGTGGAACTGATGGAATGTGTGGGAGCTGTGTGGTGGGCTGTTGGCGTTCCGACAGCTTCCAGCAGTAAAGTATGAAATAACACTGACGAGTGACGCCGGGCTGAAACGGCTGCTGGATGGATTGAGGATTGGGACGACGGCTGTGATGGCCGAGAAGCTTCAATGATCAACTGGTGTCTTTTCTCAAAGTGCCACAGTACATTAAAAAATCTGCAGGTTTCAGATAAATTGTTGTGGTGGGTGTGACGGCAGTCTCACCATCCAGCAGAGGGTGTGTCCAGGCACCGATATTTATGATGGAACCAGATATGTGAAAGATAAATTTACCAGCCTAATCCAGTCACTGCTGTATTCAGCCAAGCTTGTGACGACTGCAGGGCCAGAGTGTGTGTGTGTGTGTGTGTGTGTGTGTGTGTGTGTGTGTGTGTGTGTTCCATGACAGGCAGATGAAGGACTGTAGAATGTGTTCAGCCAGGTCACATCCTCCCTGAAGGTCCTGACTTTAAATGTTATTCATGAGGACAGCAGGGACATTACGCTGAGGAGACAGAGTTGAGAAGCAGGAGAGAAGGTGTGAGCTCTGTCACAACCAGCTGGAGAGCTGCAGGAGCACAGGAAGTGACAACGAGGCTTCAGACGTGACAGGAAGCTGAAGTGATGGAGGACGTCACAGTAATGTGGACAACACGTCTTTCCCAAACAGTTAGTGTTTGTCTCAGAACATAACTGTTCTGTGGTCATGAGGAAGAACGAGGACGATGAAGACGGTCTGGTCAGTGGAGCATGGAGCAGTCATGTCAGTTTAACAGACTGAAACATTTCCTCAGGTTGTCAAATTTGATGAGGAAATGTGTACGCACATCGCAGACTGCAGGAATTCTTCACACTGGGAGATTTAACAACATCGTCAATGGAAGCAATTTTCACTTCTTACTTCAGGCACTTCAATGAAAAAGGGATTTACAGACATGAACCTGCTCTCTAGCTGGAGACCAACAACCAGAGACAAAGACCAAGAGGTTTTCCACTCTGCCCACCAGATGAGAGCTGCTTCAATATGGCCCAGAATCCTCTGTTGCCTGCTGAACCAATACTCTCTGACTCTCTCAGTGTTACGACCCGAGGAGTCAAACATATTCTTCAGGGACACAGGACAAAACAATGATCAGGGTTCAATTATTTATTGAATATTCTCCACAGAGTCGGCGTCTTCGTGTGGTGAGTTGACGGAGCTCTGGGGGAAAAGGAACCCTCATCACCCGTGCCCCGAAAGTTACATCAAAATGAAACAAAGTATCAAACAAAGGAGGCCCAGATGCGCCAGCCAAACTGAAGAAAAAGACGAGTTCACAGCCCAGCTGCTATGCAGCCGTTGAAGCTGATCCCTCGTCCAAACTAAAGACAAAACCCCAACTAAACCCGATCAAAAGAAAGGCGAAAACGGGACGGCTGGTCACACCTGGACGGAAAAAGACAGCGATCCAAAAGAAGGAAAAAACCGGAAAAAAGGGAACACAAAGCCGGCTGGTGGGCTAGCATGCCCTGCAGCAACATGCCTGCCTGTCGGAGCCGGAGTCCAAGGCGCGCCGGCGAGCGCACCTGGCGACAGGTGTAACGAGGTGGGTGAGCGAGCGAGCGAGAGAGAGAGACCGAACGACCCGACCAGGAGCGCCGCCTCCACGCTGCTATTTATAGCGCGGCGGCGCGACTCGCTCCAATCAAAACCGAACAAAAAAGAAAAAGATAATTACTTCATAAAAGTAACAAAACACAAAACAGGATAAATATTCCCTAAATATCTGAAAGGAAAGGAAACGAGAAACTGTCCGTAAAAAAAAACCACCATGTGCTCGCAGCACATCACACTCAGCCTGGTCTTCATGCAGGCTGGTGGCGGGATGGATGAAGCACCGAGCCCAGGAACCCGGTTGACTCTTAGCCAGCTAACAGCCACCTGGACAGTTCTGGAGTGCCCCCGAGCAACAGCTCCAACCACCTGCTGCACAAAAACAACTGACT
Organism: Salarias fasciatus; assembly: GCF_902148845.1. NCBI lineage: Eukaryota > Metazoa > Chordata > Actinopteri > Blenniiformes > Blenniidae > Salarias > Salarias fasciatus. The sequence continues at coordinate 1,095,460 of NW_021941373.1, read as the reverse complement.
GAAACAACAAAAGGCTCCATGTGGACATTAGTGGCCCTCATTGCTGGAACCTGCAGGAAGATGGTTCCCAATGGACTAACAGCCCTCAGCCAGTCAGCAGAGCAGGAAACAACCTCCTCAGCAGGACACACACCTACACAAGTCCTCCAGTCTGAGACAGGAACTGTGGGAAACACCGGCCTTTCACTCTGAACCTGCTCACACACAACACGGGGTCAGAGGGGCGGAGCCTATCCTCCACTGCTTCCAACCAGACACACACACACACACACACTGCTGAGCTGTTAGTGTGTTTTTTCATACACACATATCTATATTATCTAGAGCAGCTCAACACACACCTGCTGCTTCACACACACGGTCCACCTGGCCTCAGCAGCCGGTCTGAAGCTCCTGATGGTCACACGCCTCCTGGGAGAGTGAAGCACATGGCATCAGGACCACAGCCAGCAGTGTCCTCAAAGAGAAGCTGAAGAACCAGCAGCTCTCTACCATGTGGCGACCCGGTGGAGCAGTGTGCTGCTCTGCTACAAGGCTCTGAGCAGCAGCTGCAGTCTGGGGGCCCTGCTCCAACCCCAAGTCCACACAAATGAGGAGGATGTGAGAGAAAGCGGCGGTGAGGAAATATTTGGGATTTGGAAGGAAAGACGCTTCACAGACAAAACTCAGCCGTCAGCAAACAGAGCCAGTGGGAGTTCAAATACTCGGGAAACAACAAACTGAAGCAGCAGCAGGGACTCCACCCCCATGCTGGCTCCGACGTCACGCCAGCTTTAACCAGTTTCTCTCCACAAACACTGAGCAGAGCCTCAGAAAGAGCGCTGAGGAGAACAGACGCCGTTTCAGATTCCATCTGTAAAGATATGAGAGCTCACAGTGTGGTCCAGAATGACGGCTTTCTCCAGCTGCTACATCCTCTGGACCGCCAGATAAAATCCCTCCAGACAGACGATGTGAAGAAGACATCAGCAGCTGAAGACTCGGTTCAACTCCTGGACCAGTGGAAAGAGCCACGACCATCATGTGAGGAAGAGCAGCCACAGTGTCTATGACTGCTCCTCTCACAGCTCAGTGATTGGAGCGCTGCATGATCTCAGAGGAAGACTCCGGTTCAGTCAGAGAGATGAAGCAGACCATGTCCCAGGAGCTCCAGCAGCCATATGTCCTGCAGAGAGCCTCTGCCTCAGACACCAGCTTCAAGAAGCTGCCGTTCCTCAGTGATGAGGAGAGAGATCAACTTTCCAGAGTGTCCAACACGAGGCTGAGAGCTGTGGGACCAGACACTAAGATCACATTCTGCTTCAGGACTGCTGCTAGAAATACTGTTGTTCATGAAGAACAGATCAGCTGCTGCTTTATGATTAAAATACTGACATTTGTTTTAATGACCTGCAGAAGGGCCCAGAGCCACAGCTTGAGAACCAGCTCTTCACTCTGCTGCTGATCAGCCTGACCTGGTGACGGCGTCTCAGGTTCAAACCCTGGACCAGGTGTGTGTTTCCCTTCTGTGGGAAGTGTGTGATTCAGTGTTAGAGAGCAGTGAATGAGTTCATGAACAATCAGCTGATCAGTGTGAGGAGTGAACAAACCAGAGATTTCCCTCTGAAAGATTAAAACATTGTCTTCTCTGTCATGTCAGATGATGTCCTGCTTTCTAAAAGTCTCCGGCCCTTGAGGATCTCTGGTCCTCCTTCACTGTGGACCCAGCCGGACTGTCCAGACCTCCAGAGAGCTGGCCCACACTGAGGCTGCCAAGTCTATCAGCTCAGCATCTCTGGTCCTGGAGGGAGGCTGCTGGAGGCTCCCTCCTGGCTAAACCTGGTCCCAGTGGACCCTCTGAGCCTGGATTCAGCACCAGGAGACACTGTGCCTTCAGAGCAGAGTTTTGTCTCCTCAACATGTTGATCAGCTGCTTTTTGGAAGAAAAACCTTCCAGAGAAGAAAACTACAAGACAGCTGTAGAGTAAAAGCCAAAGAGCTGCTGATCATCACCTGCAAAGGATCTGCTGAAGGATTTACCTTTGTTCAACTGCTTCTCAGCTGAAATGTCTCACTTTGTTTGGACTGAGAACTAAATCAAAAGTTCCTCCAGAAGAAGAGGCTCCTGGATCTAGTAGCTCTGATGCAGGATGAGTGAACTGCATCTGGAAGAACAGGGTGAGGAGGGATCTCCGCTCACTTCTATACAACACTCTTCTGTTTGACACACTGAAACATGAATGAAGCTTTCCACTAAAATCCTGCTTTCATTGATGGAAAGAGGACTTGAAGCTCTTTGAGTCTGGTTTTCCAGGATGGGAATTGTTCTGTATGACTGAAAGCTCATCAAGGCTCTTTAAGCTCACTGAGAAAAAATGCTCTGAAACATCAGAAATGTGAGACCATAGTGCTCTATTTTCATTTGATTCATTTCTTTTTAACTCCAGAAGAATCCTGTTTGCTCTGTTTAACTCCTGACACCATAAAGACCTTAGAAATAAAATGGTTCAATGGTATTTCAGTGTTTTCAGGGAGTTCATATCAATGTAAATGATGGTGAGATGAGCATCGTATCGACTGCAGGCTGGAGAATCCAGTGGAATTCGTCTGGTGACAGACTTTGTGATCTGGGCAAACATGGTGTGGTGATCCAGAAATATGGACATCATATCATCTGCTGATGAAGCTGGGATTTACTCCCCTAATGTCAATATAAAGCTGGGATTCAGAAAAAAAGCCCCTTCCTCCCTCTCTGAGCTGATCTGGACTGAAATCATCACTTCACTGCTTTGATCTGTCTGAGCTTTGAGTTTAGTTCCTTCTCAACCTTGATTTATTGTGAAAAACCAAGCAGCTGATTTCAGAGCAGTAAAAAGGCCTTTTATTCCCGTCAGGAGTGTTTTCAGTTGACAGGAAGTTAAAGCTTTAATGGCTCTATTTCCTCTGAGGGAGTGTTTAGCTGTGCAGCCAGCAGTCCTCAGTGCCTGCAGTGTGTTTTGATCTGCTGAGATCTGCTCCAATAGTCTTCAAACATCTCCAGGATACACTGCCCTGACTTGAACCTCATTTCAAAGCTTTGACTTCACAGCAGCTGAGCAGCCAGACTTCATTTCCACCAGGACTCTGGCCCTGAACAAAGCTGCTGCTTTCCTCTAGAAGCACTAGAAGCTCAGCCGGGGCTGGATTCACTCCAAACTCTCTGCTCCAGACTGACACACACACTTTAGACAACTGGACGGAGTTCAGGGGAAAACCTGGCAGAGGACACATTTCACTGCCACCACTCACTTCCACAAGCTTCTCTTTAGCCTGGAGCGCCACCTGCTGGCTGGGAAACTCCCCACATTTCTGAGGAGAACAGCTGCCTCCATGTTAGAAGAATGGCCTGATTGCTGTTCTGCTTTTTATTTCTATGTTGTCAGTACTGTCAGGGTTTCATCTGGAGCTCAAAAGAAGCTCTAAAGCAGAAACTGAAATGTTTCCTGCTGGTTGGTAAAGAGCAACAAGGACCTTCAGACCGGCTCCCTTCATGGAAATGGACTTTCCAGTCCTAGAAAAGGCTCCAGATGCTGTCTGAAGCAGCTCCAGAGAAGTCCCACATCACATTCTGAAAGAAACACAGCTGCAGCTGCTCAACAGGAAAAACTCCTCCTCCTTTAAAACCTCCTGGACTGGATGGTGTGTGAAACCCACAGAGCTCTGATATGGACAGAGGACCCAGACCTGATCCTCCAGACACAATGAGAGCTGCTGATCAGAAGAAGACAGGAACCAGGTAGAGACTCCCTGCTTCCTCCTGGATGCTCTTTCTATTGAGGAGGCTGATCTGAACAGTTGCTGAGAGCATCAAGTTCCTACCAGCACCCTGGATCCCAGCAGGACGGAGGAGACCAAGGGGCTGGAGGACATGAAGACCAGGATGGAGGCAGTGGAGATCCAGGGCCTGAGGAGAGGAGGATGATGATGAAGAGCAGGACTGACTGGAGGAACAGTCTCAACAAGATTCACTCCCTGCTCCACATCTACTGATTCACTCTCACATTTCTCTCAGCACCAACATATGAAGCTCATATCAAACCATTTCACATTTTCACAGCATTTCTTCACATTTCTCTTCATCCTGACTGAATCTAGTCTGTAGATCCTGATAAAGCAGTTTACTGAGGCCAGCAGCAGCATCAACACACTAAATATACAACACTGCTTCACTTTAACCTCCCTGCAGCCTGATTTAAGGCTGGAAACAGCTTCACCAGCTCACTGCTTTCATTCTCAAGGTCAACACGTGCTAATTAGCTGTTAGCATGCAGCTAGCTCACCGGAAGTCCTCCAGAAACGTGGCTTTGAAGGAGCTGCTGCTCCGTGGCTGTGGTTCAGCTTCTCCAGCAGCTTCCAGCAATATTTCCACCTTATCAGGACTTATTTTCTCCTCCAATCCAAGAGCTTCACTTTCTTCCTCTGGCAGCAGGACGCTGCTCGCGGGGGTTTCGGATTAACTGGTCTCCGTGTTAACTGGTGCCCCACTTCCTGTAGCGTCTCTGCTGCTGCTAAAAGCAGATGTTAAAAACCGACAGGAATCAATCCGGAGCTTCCTGGAAAACTCACTTTAACCGCTCTGAACACAAAGTTTAAAGAGTTGGACCTTTACTGAGTCTGGATCCTTGTTGGACCAGCACGTGTCAGACCAGGACTGGCATCAACTGCAGCTGCAGCTTCTTCTTCTACTGACTTCCGGCAGGCTGGACGCTGGATCAGCGGAATGCTGCCCCCACCTGGTCACTGTTCATACTGAGAGGTTGGGGGAAGAAGAAACTTTACAACTGCCTGATCTAATGGCGAGTTCAGCCCAGACAGAAATATCCTCTTTAAAGAAAATGAATGAAGCCGAGGCCTGAAAGCTCTTTAAAGTCCCGCTCCAGTCCTCTTTTGGAGCTGCTTTAAAGTGTCCTCAGGAGTCTTTACATTGTGACCAGGAAGTTTTTAGCCAACATCACTAAACCTGAGTCATTTTCCAGCCTCTGTATCTGCAGAGCTCCAGAGATCATTAACTATTTGCTGCTGGGTGAAGACCAGCTGTGGGGGGACTGTCCCCCAGTGTCCAGACTGAAGGCTGTGGGGGGACTGTCCCCCAGTGTGTGGACAGTGTTGTCCCCGTGTCCGTTGTCCCCGTGTCCGTCCACAGAGCTGTGGTCTCCCGTTGTCCTGGACTCCTCCAGCGTCTCCACTGCTTCTCCTCTGTTGATCAGCAGCTGGTGAGCATCACTCCAGTCAGCAAAGCCGTCCTCTGCAGAGCAATAAAGACTAACGTGGCGTCTGCAGAGGGACGTTCCAGCTGTTTTAAAACAGCTGCATGAGAGTTAAAACAGATTCACTCGTCCTCTGGTTCCTTTTGTATGTGAATGGGGGAGTGTGTGTGTGTGTGTGTGTGTGGAGGGGGGGGGGGGGGGGGGGGCACCGGGGACACCTGGGCGTACGTCATGTGGAAGCGCTGGCTTTATTGTTGTATTCCGAATTTCAGAATTCCGCTAGAAGGCGACCGAAGTTACGCACTATAGTTTTAACAACTCAGAGCACACAGGTTTTTTGTGTTTAAATGAGGCAGTTTTCTTTGTAAAGAGCTGTTGGAGTTTCCTCATTACAGTTCACAGTAGCAACAGTCCAGCTTGGTGGTCTGTCCAGACGAATGTCCAATCCTCCCATTGTTAACAGTGAACCCAGAGCCTTCCACCAACACACACCTACAGCAACCAGACACACAACACAATCAAAGCTCTGACAGTGAAGGTGAAGATCTGCTTCTCAGGAGTTTTCCTCACTGACTGTATGACTAATCCTACAATAATGAAACAGGGGATGCAGCTCAGTGGTTTAGCATGTATGAGGTCCTGGGATCGATCCCCAGCATCTCCAGCTTTATGTCAGTGTGTGACTGTAAAACCTCAGCAGAGGAACTCACTCCAGCTCAGCATCAACTCTTCCAGCTCTCCACTGACAGTCATTCAGCAGCAGAGCTCTGGAGAAGATCAGTCTTCATTCTGGTTCTCAGGAAGCAGGAACCCAGGTCAACAATGACTTCAGACCAGTGGCTCTCACCTCTCATCTTCTCAAACCACTGGAGACACATTTTACTGTTCCAGCTGAATCAGAGGGAAAGAGGTTGGTGTGTCTAACACTGGAGCCAGTTCAGCAGAGAGATCCCAGAGCTGCTCTATAGAATCCAGAAGGGATCATTATCCAGTCATCATCATGGGCCAGGAAGTCTTGGAGCTCCCTAAAAACTCTCTCCATCCATCCTGTTTCCTCCAGAGCTCACTGCCATGGAGGAGAACTTTCCTGATGACAGCTCTGATCATGTGAAGGTTCTGTCTTGCTGGAAGGATCCTCTGGGATGTTCAGAACTCTTTGTTTTGAGATTGATTTTATCTCACAACCACCAAGAGACACTCAGCCTCCATCAATGTGCTTGATGATTGATGTTCGACCTGAAGCTTGGAGACACTGGGGGTTGATCCCAGGAGGACGGGGATGGTAATAGAAGGGCTCGTCCGGGAATTGAACCCGGGACCTCTTACACCCGAAGTGAGAATCATACTCCTAGACCAACGAGCCGACAAGTTCAAGAAGCAAAAGGACTGAACTGATTGTCATAAATCAGGCAGGTGATCCAGACTCCTGACAGCCTGGACAGAGCTCAATGAATGACGACATCCTGACTAAAGGACATGAAAACAGTCATGATGACCCTGAGTTCATGTTGGTACCAAACTACTTTTGGTTTCTAATGAATGAAAGAAGCTCATCCACCAGTTGATAGTATCTCAGTTTGTCAGGAGCCTCTATGTTCAGTAGAAATGTTCTCTCAGTTGATGGAATCAGGCAGAGGTTTCCTGACCAGCTGGCTCTGGGTGGAGCCCGGAGAAGCTGCCTGCAGAACTTCAGCCAGAAGCTGCAGAAGCTGCAGACTGCTCTCAACAGGAAGTGGAGTCCTCTTTAACACCAGGCTCACTGTTTGGCACAAAGCCGTTTCCCACACAGGAGTGAAGTTTCTGAGACTCACTCATTTCTGTCAGAGAGTATTTTAAGTCTTTGGTCACATGGAGTCTCAGATTTTTTTAATTTTTGAACCAAAATACTGGTAATCCTGGTTCCCATGACTGGATGTTCTATAAACTTCATGGTGTTAATAACCAGATGGACTCCAGGAAGAATTATCAGTCAGATTGATTTTCTGATTCATGATGAGAAAAGAAGTTCTCTGTTGAGGAGTTCCAGCTTCTTTTATCCACTTGACAGCAAAGTGAGAGCAGGGCTTCACTCTGCTGACATGAGAGCAGCATCAGAAAGGATCCTGACCGTTATCAAGAACACAGAAAGAGGACTGACGTCCAGCACCTCACATTAGATCTGAGTAGAACCAGAACCAGGGCAGTGTGGTCAGAATGGAGCAGAAACACAGACTGAGCCTGGATCTGGATCCATTCAGAGGACTGCTGGCTCCAGGGTCAGGGGTCAGGGGTCAGGGGTCATGTCATCTGTGGAAATGAAGTGTGATGATTCTCTATTAGAAGTTCAGCTTCAGATGTGTATTGAGGCCAGTTTTAGTCCTGCTTTAATGATGTTTCCATGGTAACAGATGAATATAACCTGCAGAGCTCCACTGAGTTCCTGATCACAGATGATGGAGGCTGCAGTCCAGTGAGAGCTGGATTCAGAACAAACCACTGAATGACAGGTCTGATTTCTCTGGATCACATTTCTATTGATTATTTCAGACACTGATTGATGAGCAGATCCACTCAGGGAGACTCCTGCTGCTCATCTGGTCTTCCTGCTTTAATCAAGTCAGGAGCCACAAACTGCAGAAACTGACAGACTGACCCTCATCTTCAGCTGGACCAGAGTTCACCTGGTGGTCCAGAACAGAGTCTGGGGGAGTTTCACACCTGACTCAAACTAGTTCTGGTCCAGATTGGACCAAACAGGGCTGGAGTGTCCTGGTCCCTCAGTCTCCCATATGGTCTAGTGGTTAGGATTCCTGGTTTTTTCCCAGGTGTCATGGGTTCAACTCCTGGTATGGGAAAGCTCCTCTCTTGCGATTATGGAAGTACCAATCTCATCCCTGACACATCGATTTCCAAAGTGATCATCAAAACAGAGGGCCCTGCTGATCTGTGAGACCCCCTTAATGTTCTTCTTCAAATGAAATATGGACGGTCCTGTTTCCTCATCCCAGGATGTTCAGACTCCAGCTGGAGGACAAAGCCAGTAAAGAGCAGAACTCCACTCTATGATCTGCTCTGACCCTAAAAATAAACATCTGGTGCATTTTTGACATGTGGTGCTCTAAACTATTTTAACTTCAGGCATTTCCTGTTTGTGTCAACATGTCATGTAAACTCAGCTGCTTCACACTTAAAGGTCAGCAGCATGTCTCCATTCCAGCAGCTCGGCCTGGACTCTCCTCATCCACTGGTCCAGCTAAATCCTGACTGCTGGAATTATCACCAGTGAGTTAGATGAGGAGTGAAGTGCTGATGGGAGAGTTTTCAGAACAGCTGTTTCACAGGAACAGTCTGTCTTCAGAACAGCCTCCTTGGTTTCAGTGTTTTGGACGAGCCTCCCCCTCTGGAGACAGACGGCTGCAGCTCACTGAATCCTTCTGGAAGTCTGACCAGTATTTGTTAAATGAATGTTTAAAGACCCTTTTAATCTCTGGACCATGTGAAAGACGTCCTCAGTGTGGCAGCAGTGAGCTCTGTGGCCTGCAGGTTTGTCCTTTTGGTGAGCCGTAGGACTTTATTGTTTTTAAATGTGCTCTAGGAATAAACCTGGTGGAGACTTTTCATCAGTAAAACTGAATTTAACGTTGAATTGGGTGAAAGGAGGAAGTCACTGAAAACATGGCTTCAGTTCCACATTGTCAGGGAGCATCTGCAGGTTTTCATCCTCCAACATCTGTTTTCATGTTGGAAATAAAGCCTCTCATCTCAGTGAGAGCCACAGCAGTCTGTGTGGAGCAGTGGACACCCCCGTACTTTGTTGTTTTAATTTCTGTGTCCTTACATTGTTCATTGTTAAACTGTGATGTCTGGTTGATGCACTTGGTGAGAGCACTACAAGGAAACGTTGTGTGGTTTACTGAGCGGGTTCAGGCGAACAGGCACTTCTGAGGGCAGCTCAGGCTGCAGCAGGGGTCCTCGGGATGCACAATGCTGGTGTAGCTGGAGCTGGTGTGTCGGCATGGCGATGCTGAAGTGTGCTCCTGTGTTGTTCCAGGTGAGTGAGTTCCAGTGAGTAACCAGGACAGCAGTCACACTGGGTGTAGCAGTACAGCACCTTCACACACTTCCTGCTCGCTGGTCAGAGCTCCGGCAGGTCTTCAGTGATCAGTGTGACGCTGCAGGACGACTGGGAGTCACTTCACTGCTCACTGAGTGTCCCAATAGACCGGCGGGTTTATCTCCTTTGGAAGAGGAATTATATGCTAATGAGACGACTTCATTCTGGTCGTTCTGCGCATGCTCCATCGTGATGAGTCAATATTCCAAGACGGCGGCCCTCAGTCCACGTTTTGTTTCACGGCAGTATTAAAAGTGCATTCCCATTCCTCTCTTCCTCAAAGAGACTTTTTAAATCCCTCCTCTGTTCCCTGTTCACACCTTCAGAGCTGCAGACACCGTCACACTGACTCAGACCTTTCCAGGTGAGGAACTCTTCACATCCCAGAGAGACAGAAAGCAGCAGCTCCTGTGTCTCCGTCCCCTGAGAGACAGTCTCTCCTGTCCACCCCCCTCTGCAGGCTTTCCTCTGCCTCTGGAGCAGCAGCTGTCAGCCAGAGAGCAGATGAAGCAGGAGATCCCAGCAGAGGAGGATCAGGAGCATCTGGAGCCATGGAGCTCTTTGTGGACTAACTTCTCTGTTTTAATGCAATGAAGTGAAGTGAAGAACTCTTCCTGCTTCACTGAGCTCCACAAACCTCCATCCTTCACCGAGGAGTGCTGCATCAGCACCCTGGTTATTTAGCAGACAGTCACCCTGCTGTCACTTTCCAGATGCAGTAACTGACTGATGATGTTTGAAGCCAGGACCTCCTGCTGGTGAGACAGGCTCTCTGAGCAGCTGAGCCACAGCGCCTCCTTCAGCATGGTTTTAGTGCTGCACTACCTGGCTGTCAGATGGACCATCAGCCATCAAACCCCCATGAACAGAAACACCTGACCTGGACCAGAGATGGATCCACTTCCATCAATACTGACCTCCAGCAAGCAGCCTCACTCCACAGTCCAGACTGTCCTGCTGAGAGAGGAACAGGTTCTCAGGAGTTTTCCTCCTGGACTCACTGAGCTGATTCACTTCAGTCAGAACCAGCAGAACAGCTGGAGGAAACAGGGGATGTAGCTCAGTGGTAGAGTGCCTGCTTCGCATGTAGGAGGTCCTGGGTTCAATCCCCAGCATCTCCAGGCTTTATGTCTAACATCAATATCATCAAGCTCATGAAAAGAGGCTGATTGTCTCTTGGTGGCTGTGAGATAAAATCCATCTCTGAACATCCCAGAGAATCCTTCGAGCAAGATAAACTGTTTCGGAAATCTTTCTGTTGTTGCCAAAAATATTTTCTGAGAAATCAACAAGTGTCTAAAGTGGTTTATTAACGGTCACAGTTGCTCTCTGTGTCTCTTCCTCCTGCTGGTCCTCCTCTGTGGCTGAAACACCGGCTCACGGTGAAGCAATTCCTGCAGTACTGAGGTCAGGAATGGAGGAAAACTTGAAGTATGTCTTCTACAATCAGAAGAAGGAAACTTCCAGACTGAGTCACGGTTGTCAAAATGTGCTTGCTGCTTCTACATCAGTGAGGAGAGTTTATTTTCCACAAGCAGAGACGTCATAGGAAACACAATGAACTCTGTAATGGGCTGATACTTCAGCACCATGGACAGCTCCACACTGAAAAAAAAGTTCTTTGGATTTACTTCATTTTAATGTGTACATCGGTCCCACATGATCAGATTGTGCACATCGGACACAGTTTTTCCCCTTTCTTCTAGCGTAATTTCATCTTGTCAACCCATAATAACTTCATCACATGAGCCTGATGAAAAATAATCATGTTATTTCAACACTAGACAGAAGACCCTAACTTTTCACAATAAAATCCCAAACTCCTTCAGAATAAAAGTCCCTTTTATTAAAGAAAACGTGAAAGCAGAAAATTCCTGGTTGATCAGTGTTCAACAGTTTTCGCGTTGTTTATAGAATGAAGTACAACGATCTACTGACCCAGAAGACTTTCTGATCCGAGCAGTGCTTCAGGAGAAATTTAAATCCAAAATCGAGCGGCGCAGGAGAAAATATTAGTGAAACTAATGAGTTCTTGGACGATTAAAGCTGTTTTAGGAGCGGCGTTACCGATGCCCCGTCTGCTAACAGTTTCGGGATGTCCGCCGCTCGATTCTGGATCTAAATTTCTCCTGAAGCACTGCTCGGATCAGAAAAGCCTTCTGGGTGGGGACATTGTTCTACTTCATTCTATAAACAACGTGAAAACTGTTTAAACTTATCCTTTAATCCAGGAAATGTGATTTTACTAAATTTATTTCAATGTTTCAACGGTTGTAGTAATGCCTTTTGACCACCAGAGGGCAGACTTCCATTTCTCAACAGACTCATTCCCTTCTCTTTTCCGCCGTTTTTTGGACAGATGTAGAGAAAAAACCAATGACGTACAGAATTACTGGACCGCTCGCTGCTCGGCGGACAGCAGCGGCGCCATGGCAAACCGGCGCTGACTTCCGGTAGGGGCAGGAAGCAGTGGGGCGCTGTGGAATCCTGGGTAAATACACTGACTTCAAGGCCTGCTTGTCAACACCGATGGGACAATATGTGTTATGTTGTGGCTCTGACTGTCAGCAGACAGTAAAATCTCTGTCCTCGGCACGTTGTCATGGCGACCACAGACAAGAAAAAACAAAGCATGTTTGTAGTTGACAGACACGGACTTTCAGTCTCAATAACTCTTAAACAAAACGTCAGTAACTTACAAAGGGCGCCTGCATCCCATCGCTGTGAGCTGGACGACATGCTACAAGCTCATTTTCATTAAAAGTATGTGTCTATCAAGCATCAGAAACAATATTGATTTCTATAAGCAGCCGGTCCTGCTGTGGGGTTCAGGGACCGTCTACAATTTACAAGACGCTGCAACAGTGAAGACAAACACCAAAAAAAAATTTAAAAAAACTAACAAAAAAAATAAAAACGTAATACCACCACTGGGATTCGCTACAGTGTCACCATAATCACCACAACCTTCATTTGTCTCTTGTCAAATTTATTGGATATGGCGTTTGTCTTCACTGCTGCAGCGTCTTGTAAATTCTAGATGGTCCCTTAACTGCTGATTGAAATCAATGATGTTTCTGCCAAAACAGAAACAATACCAAATAAGAAAGTTAATGTTTTAAACAATTTTTCTCCAATTCAAATGATTCAGTTGGACTTTCACAGCTGCTCAGACCCACAGACCTTGGAATGGTTGCTCTTTTCCTCCCACAAAAATGGCCATAAAAAGTTTCTGGAGGAGCAATTGTTGCAGTCAGAACATGCAGAGTATTTAAGTAATATAGTTATGTAATAATGCTTTAATGTTCAATAAAGAACTGAACTGAACTGAATACCTTAACATACACAGAGGTTTTTCAGAGTAAAATGTAAGAAATAAAGTAGTGTAATAAAAAATCAAGTCAATTTAAGCAGTGGGGTCCATTGAATACAACGGACACTCATTTCTAGAATAATTACAACAGACTGAGTGAAACAGCCAAAGGAAGACAAGAAATGGAAAAAATGAAAGCATGAAACACAGTAATTGCAATAAAAATTAAAAGTTTATTCACAGTAAATGAAAAAATGCACACACTGACATATTAATTGCACATTCCGTAGTCGCAGGATACACTTGTCTTTGTGACTTCTGTTTCAGAGGAGATAAATTAAAAAAAAAAAAAAAAAAACTCCTGGGTCTCCTGGCTTGGTGTTCACAATGTATCTCAAGCGTTGTGACTTGATTCCAACACAGAAGTTTACTGTACCTTGGTAAATCACCAAACACAAAGTCACACACCGTGCTGGATCCCACTCTGAATCCGCTTCTTGCCCCTACCGGAAGTCAGCTGCGATTTGCCGTCTCTCAGGGGGCAGTGAGCGTCTAGTCATTCTATACGTCATTGGAAAAAACAGTCCAGGTCTTCAGCAGTTTGTCCTGAGGAGAAGATTGAAGTGAAATCTGAAGGAAGAAGTTCTTCTGCTCTGCTGGAGAACGTTTCATGAGTCAACCGTCAGCAGGAGACACTGTGTGAGATGAGCTGCTGCCTCTGCAGGTGAGGAAATCAAACACACCAATTGATCTCACCAGGGTTATCTGATACCAAGTAATTACTGGGCCAGTATCGCCGATACCGATACCGATTCCGATACTTTTCACTCGTTTTTTTTTTTCAAATATATTTTCATGTTTATTTTACATAGATCACAGGTAGCAGTAACGCTGTCTGACGCTGTAAAGCAGCTCCCAACAGTTCCTGCTCCTCTTCCTCATCTTGACATTGCCTTAATGAGCCAGTCTGTCTGTCTGACTGTCTCACTGAGCCGGAGTGAACAACCTCACCTGGACAATAAAACAGAGCAGCAGGGTCATTGGCCTTAAAGGGGAGGTACAGCAGATATACAGAGGAGGTACAGGAGATATTGTGGTTTTTTTGATATATTTCTTAAGGGCAGTAAATACAGGAGAAATAAAATGGGACCTAGGATGGAACCTTAAGGCACCCCACAGGAAAGGGGGCCAGCAGACGAGGTGAAGTCTCCCATCTGAACAGAGAAGGGCCGGTCAGTCAAGTAGGAATGAAAAAACTCCAGGACTGCACCTTTGATGCCCAGGTGTTCGAGACGAGACGGCAGGACCCTGTGGTCCACTGTATCGAAGGCGGAAGTGAGGTCGAGAAGCACCAGGACCACAGGACTACCTGAGTCCGCAAAAATGATGCCATCGACACAGCATTGGGTTCACCATCACAAGATCAGACGAGATTTCCAACTTTATTTTAGAGAAAACTGAAATTAAAATGTATGACAAGAAAAACAGACTTTTTATTAAACAGTCACTAAACAATAAAGGTGCATTTTGAAATGTTTTATAATTTGCATCCATGCATGGCCTCAGCATGAGCATGAACTTCTTTCCTCAAATGATTTTTTTATTTTTATTAAAGTGCAAACACTAGAAGTAAAACTGTAACCAGAGTCCTCCTCTATCAGTACAGAGTGCACAGAGCTCCTGTTAGTCACGGTGTTACTATTCTCTGACAGTTCTTACATATTGACCGTGTCTTGCCTGTCACTTGGTCGCCGTTCATTATTTCCACTGGGACCCAAAATGCTGCCACGAAAACTATTTAAAGGTTTTTGTGGCAAAAAAAGAACACAAAAAAGAGTTCATTGCTGAATCTAAATGGGTAAACATCCCAGTGGAGACATGCAAGAAGCTGCTCAGTAATGATAGGAGGAGGTTGATCACTGTAATAGCTAATGAAGGCTTTACTATTGATTATTGAGAACAGTGAGAATCATTCTGGACATGACACTTTTTGTTAAATGTAGATAAAAACTCATAAACTGTTTTTCCACCACAGTGCTTCTTGTACATCATCTTGTTAACTTTAGGATGAAGTCTGCATCATTACTGGTCAATAAATGTAAGTCAGTCAGACAAGGCTCCACTTTCTCAGCCACAGTGGACAGGAAAACTGTTTCGTCTCAATCATAAGTGAGTGGTATGTAGACACCAAAGACTCTGCAGACAAGCCTGGGTAGCTCAGATGGTAGAGCATCAGACTTTTAATCTGAGGGTCCAGGGTTCAAGTCCCTGTCCGGGTGGTTTGTGTATGGATCCATACAGCAGAGGATCACAGTGCTGCTGTGTGTCTGTGGCCAAAACACACGTCATTTATGTAATGGTGACATGCTCCGTTTTCTCCTGATGATGCCGTTTTTCGAGAAGTCTCACAGGTTCTGTTGACATTGAGAGTCTTCCTCTGTGACTTCTCTGACTCCCATGAGCTGGATGTGATGTTCCTGTCAGAGACGTGGCTGCTGGAAGGTGAACCGGTCCCCCTGATGGAACTCTGTCCCCAGGACTGTGGCTTCTTCAGCTCTCCCAGCATGCCGTTGGGCTCACTTGGGGCCCGTTTCTGTCTTTCTGGACTGTTTGAAGTAATTGAGATCAAGTTGACCATCATTCAAGTCATCATGACTCATGTTTTCATTTCCTTTAGTCAGGATGTGGTCATTGGATGAACACTGTCCAGGCTGTCAGGAGTCTGGATCACCTGCCTGATTCATGACAATCAGTTGAGTCTTTTTGTTCCTTCAGTATGTGGGCTCGTTGGTCTAGGAATATGATTCTCACTTAGGGTGTGAGAGGTCCCGGGTTCAATTTCCAGACGAGCCCTTCAGTTGTACCTACCAATGGTTTTCAGGTTTGTTTAAAGAAGTAGTCTGTCTACCAGAGGAGAATAATGTGATTACTTTGATATATTCCAGTTAAAAGTGAGGCTAACGAGTGTAGAAACCCTCCTCAGATTCAGAGTGACGATCTGGTTGGTGGAGGAGCGACCGGCCCCCAGTGACGTGGAGGGAAACCCCTTAGCGTCAGCACAGGTTCTGTCGGTGCCATTTTCTATTGAATAATTTATAGGGGTGGGACGAGACACAAATTCCATGAGACGAGATGTCTCGCGAGATTGAGTCCACAAGATCGAGACGAGACGGGACGGGGGGGATGTTAGTCACGCAACAAAGACTAGCCAACTTACCTCAACGAAAAGTCCCTGAATTCAGTGGCGATCCTCTTGAGTTCCTGCCATTCCTGAGGGCGTTCGAGCACATCATTCACAGTCAGACAGACAATGATGCAACTGTTGGGAGCGGCGCGGTACTCACATGCACCGTCAGAGCACGGAGTGTCGGGTCGGGGTGCCCCTTGTACGGCCACGGCGCCCTCTGCTGTACACTGCGCCCAAGGCGGCCGCCGAGTTCCCCTATTCCCATTCAAACCACGGCGCACAGACGACGCCATGACTGCATTTGCACTTCATGCCACTAGGTGCGCTGTTTGCATGTTCAACCTTATTTTACACAGACACCACAGAGGAAGAAGGGCGCAGCAGTCGCTGCAGGCTCTCTCTGCATGTTGTTAGAAAAAGACTGTGAGCCGGCAAGACGTGGTAAAATGTGCATTGATGCGATGCACCGTTTTTTCAATAAAAGAGAAGAACTGAACGATCGTTTCCGCACGTTTTCTTTACGTCGTATCAATTAAACTGTATGACAAGTAGTCTGTGTACTCAAAAGACCAAGATTCCTTGAGGACAGAACATGCGCAGAACAGTATTTCATGTCCCTTTCGACCAGGTTTTTAATATGAATATGAGCATATTCAGGGTTTTGCACGTGTTTATATGGCTGTGCGCCATGTAATGTATTATTTCGTCAATATTCCAGTTAATAAAGAGTTTTTGCCTTTATATAAACGTACTCAATCTCGCGGCATTCGATCTCGCGAGATCTCGCGGCATTCGATCTCATCCCATCCCTAATAATTTAAGTTCATTTTTACTTGTGATTATTTGGAAATGTTTAGTATTTGCATGCTGCAGAATATCTGTGATAATATTATAGCTGCATTACTGTTATAATTTGTATTTTTATAATTTGCATTCAGTGTAATGTTAGATTTACCAGGGTAAATAGCCAATAAGAACTGACGCTGAGCAATGATGTTTTTGGAGCTCACACATTTATCGGATGTGAAAAAGATGTGTGTACTTTTTTTTTGTGAGAGATTCATTAAAGACGGCGCGAGCACACTGTTTTCTACCGTCGTTCAAACTTTAACACGAGTAGACTCGTTCTTTCCGTCTGACTGAGCGGTTATTTGTATGAATGTCAAGAAGGAAATGGTCAAGAAGTTAAGAACAGACATTTAGCCATCACAGGTTCAGACTGCTGAACGAAGCCACACCTGGCTTTACCAACGTGACACAGCTGCTGAAGGAGCTCCGGCTCCATGCTGCTCACTCAGAGGAGGAAGAACCAGATGTTGGACTCTGCAGGCCAGGGGCCTCGCTGATCACACACTGTGGAGGATCCACACTAAAAGTCTACCAGCACCAAAAGCAGAAACATCCTCTGGTTTATAAAGCATGCAGCTCTTTCCCTTTATAAATCCAGTCCAGCTGGAAGGCTGTGCAGGTGGATTCACCTCATATCACCCTCCACACACACACTTTCTACCAGGAATGGTCACAGTACCTCAGGAAGATTTGATCTCAATAAGCTGCTGATTGCTGGAGTTTTGCTCTCAATCATGGCAGAGAAGACAAGGAGAAGGAGTTTCAACAACTTCTACATCGTTGAGGGAAATATGATTTTACCAGATGATTTTATTGCTTTTTATTCCAAAATTTTACAGCTACTATTTCTCTCTCTTTCTGGTTGCCTCAACCAGCCTTGTGGCTTTTTGCAGGAGTCATCTGAAGGTTTTTTCAGACATTATTAAGTGCTTTTGTTGTGTTTAACTTGGACTGGCTGACTCCATCTGTTATCAGGGCTTTGTGTCAGTATCTGGTCTGAACCCCGACCGGGAGGAAGAGACTCAGAGAAGGTCTGTGAGCGACAGCTTTCTCCTCTGTCCTTCCCTCTCTGAGAGAATCCTTTTTAAACTAGGAGGACGAGAGAGGAGTCATTTGTCCCTTTCCATGTATCAGACAGCAGAGGAGTGATTTGACCCATAAGGTGACAAACAAGCTTTCAAACAAGGATTTCAAGCAACTTGGATTTTGCTCCTCTCCAGCCTTTCTCCAGACTCTGGCACCTTGACTTCCAAATGAAATACAAAACTTGCTTTGGTCTGAAAAGAGGACTTTGGACCACTCCTCAACTGTCCAGTGCTTCTTTTCCACAGCCCAAGTCAGACGCTTTTTCCATTGTCTTGAGTTCAGAAGTGGCTTGACCATGGGAATACGGCTATTGTAGCCCATTTCCCGGACACGTCTGTGAACAGTGGCTTTTGATACCTGGACTCCAGCTTCAGTCCACTGTCTCTGAAGCTCCCCCAAATTCTGGAAGCGGCTCTTCTTCACAATGCTGTTCAGCCTGCGGTCATCTCTCTTGGTTGTGCAGCGTTTCCTGCCACATTTCTCCCTTCCAACAGACTTTTTGTGAATGTGCTTTGAAACTGCACTCTGTGAACAGCCTGCTCTTTGAGAAATGTCTTTTTGTGTCTTACCCTCCTGATGGAGGGTGTCAGTGATGGTCCTCTGGACAGCAGTCAGATCAACAGTCTTCCCCATACTTGTGATTTAGTTTACTGAACCAAGCTGAGTGTTTTTCAAGGCTCAGGAAACACTTGCAGGTGTTTCGAGTTATTTAGACGATTCAAGTGATTAGTTAAATAGCCTACTAGTATACTTTTTCATGATATTCTAATATTTTGAGATAGGATTTTGGAGTTTTATTAAGCTGTAAGCCATAATCAGCAATATTAAAATAATAAAAGGCTTGAAATATTTCAGTTGATTTTTAATGAATCCAGAATGTATGACATTTTTGTTTTTTTAATTGCATTTCAGAAAATAAAGAACTTTATCACAATATTCTAATTTTCTGAGACAGTCCTGTATACTTATTTGGATGTGCTGTTAGTGGATTTGTGTGTACTGAACTGTGCATTAAAAGGAGCAGGTGGTTTAGGTGATCTGATACCAGGAGCAGGTGCCCTTCGTGTCCCAGTCGCCTCCTGCTCCCCTTATCCTTGTATTCATTTCCTTATTTTTATAATTGCTTAAAGACTGGCACAAAAAGGGATGGTATGTGAGACTGAGGTTAGAGGGCGCCCTTGGCACAACAATAACAATTTCAGCATTGGTATGAAACTCGTGCAAGTAAATTTCTCTACAATTCTACAATTTCATTTAGCAGACGCTTTTGTCCAAAGCGACGTACAACACAAGCAAGAATACAGACATAGGAAAGAAAGAAACTATTAGTAAATGCTTCAATTGCTTCAAGTGCGATTGGTCAAGGGAGTTGCCATCAAGTTGCAGAAGAGGAGCCACTACCCTCCTCCTCCTCCCCCCCCCCCTTTTTTTGTTTTTTTTTGTTTTTTTTTGTGTGTGTCAACTTAGTCAGTGGTCCATAAGTGCTGGGTTTTGGACCACCTGACCTATTCTTCCCCGAACATGGGGTCGGATTAAGACCCTAGGTGTTCTCTGAACAATTGAGTCTTCAACTGTCTCTTGAAAGTAGAAAGAGACTCGGCGGAACGCATCGAGTTAGGTAGTTCGTTCCACCATTTGGGAGCAACAGAGGAGAAGAGTCTGGCTGGAGGTTCAGAGCCGAGCTGGGCTGGAAGCTCCAGACGTCTCTCACATGCAGAGCGAAGAGGGCGTGAAGGAGAGTAGACCTGGATCAGGGAGTCCAGGTCGGCCGGAGCCGTTCTTGTAAGCGTTTTGTAAGCCAGGAGGAGAGTTTTGAATTTGATCCTGGCTGCAACTGGAAGCCAATGAAGGGAGATGAACAGAGGAGTGACATGAGCTCTTTTGGGCTGGTTGAAGACCACACCTGCTGCATTCTGGATCATCTGTAGAGGTTTGACTGTACATGCAGGGAGACCCACCAGAAGAGAGTTGCAGTAGTCAGTGCGTGATATCACGAGAGCCTGAACCAAAAGCTGTGTGGCCTGTTGGGTCAGGAAGGGTCTGATCTTCCTGATGTTGTAGAGGGCATAACGACAAGACCGAGAAACTGAGGCCACGTGAACCTTAAAGGTCAGCTGGTCATCAATCATGACACCCAGGTTTCTGGCTGAGTTAGTGGGCACAAGTAGGCTGGAGTGAAGTTGGACACTGATCTGAGGCTGGACAGATGGACAAGCTGGAAAGACCATGAGTTCAGTCTTAGGCTGATTTAGCTGAAGGTGGCGTTCCTTCATCCAGGTGGAGATATCAGCCAGACATGCTGATATCCGAGCTGAGACTGTGGTGTCGTCAGGTGGAAAAGAGAGGAAGAGCTGAGTGTCATCAGCATACAGTGGTAGGAGAAGCCATGGGAGTGAATCACTGCACCAAGTGAAGTGGTGTACAGAGAGAAGAGTAAGGGGCTAAGCACCAACCCCTGAGGGACCCCTGTTGATAGGCCATGTGACCTTGACACCTCCCCTCGCCATGACACTCTGAAAGATCTGCCTGTGAGGTAGGACTTGAACCACAACAGGACGGAACCTGAGATGCCAAGGTCAGAGAGTGAGGAGAGGAGGATTTGATGGTTCACGGTGTCAAAGGCAGCAGACAAGTCTATCAGCAGGAGGACAGAGGACTGACCAGCAGCTCTTGCCAGCCGCAGAGATTCTGTGACTGAAAGGAGAGCAGTCTCGGTGGAGTGGTCGCATCTGAAGCCTGACTGAAAAGGGTCAAGTAGGTTGTTGTTCCGCAGGTGTTCAGAGACTTGGTTAAATACTGAGCCTCCAGTATGTTCGACAGGAATGGTAGAAGTGAGACTGGCCTGTAGTTTTCAACCTGGGCTGGGTTGAGATGAGGCTTTTTGAGCAGTGGGGTGACGCGGACTTGTTTAAAAGTAACAGGAAAAATCCCGGTTTCCAGGGAGGAATTGACAATGTGCGTGACTGCAGGTTTGATTATGGGCAAGATGGTCTGCAGAATGCTGGTGGGTATTGGATTGAGAGGACATGTTGTAGGTTTTGAGCTCAAAAGAAGTCTGGAGACCTCATCCTCACTCAGAGGAGCAAACGAGCAGAGAGAAGGCACAGTAGTGGGTTTGAGCTGACTGGGCTGGTCAGGCTCAGAGAACTGGTTGCTGATTGCAGCCACCTTTTCAGTGAAAAAGGAGGCGAACATATCAGGAGTTAAGCTCAGTGGACGGCTCAGCAGCTGGAGGAGGAAGCAGGGAGTTGAGAAGGGTTAGGGTTAGGGTTAGGGTTAGGAGGAGTTGGGACCCAGGATGGAACCTTGGGGCACACCGCACACCGCAAGTCATGCTCAAGAGTCCAGAGCTAAAACCACCCAGTTGCACAAACTGTAGCCTACTTGTCAAATAGCTTTCAAGCCAGCTCAAAGCTACCCACTGAGCAAAAAGACGTTGAATCAACGTCTTTTTACGGTCATTGTTGGACGTCCCAGCAACGTCCCCACAAGGTGCAGAATGTAACGCCAGATGACGTCTTTTTTTTTACGTAATTTAGACGTTGGGTATCGACGTCACCAGGACCTTCAGACAAGGGCCAAAAAACGAGGGGAAAATATAATTTAAATTGACCAAAACCTAATCTCTGGGTTTGCGGCCCATTCTTTCAGTTAATTCAGCAATTTATTACAGACGGGAGACACTCAAGATTCAAACTCACGACTTACTGTTCGGCGATCCTTAGTGTTACCTGTTGAGCTGTTAGTTTATTGAGTACACCATTTGTAAACGGGAGGGTGACCACTATTTTGCGGAATACTACTTATCCTAAAATAAAGTGGTGGTTTTAAAAATGTTTATGTGTTTCTCCAAAGTTCACAATTTGATGAAATTACGTACTAAATTTAACCGCTTGGGCCGCTCTTTTATTAGACATAATTCTATCTTTACGAGACAATGAAAACAAACAGACTCAAAGAAAAATAAATACAAGGCGGGGTTAACATTCACACACACTTTTCCAATGGTAAATTATCAACGTTGTCTGGATGTTGAAATAACGTTGTTTTTCAACTGACATATTTCAGGAAAATTTTTATAAGTCATGATTTTAAAAATACTGACGAGTATATACATCTAAAGAATGTTGATATTTCAATGTTGAATCCACAGTGAGTTTACGACACAACTTCAACCATTTACTATCAACGTTGTTTTGAGTCCAAGGTTATTTTCCTATTACTTTATTTGAATCAATCACCAGCAGATGCTAACTCGAAATGCGTAAAGACGGCATCCAACCTCCTGACAAGCCAAGGCACAGCAAAATTCACAGGTACAGGAAACTACGATCACAATCCAATTCTTTTTAAACAGATTTTATTGCAAAAACTTCACAGTACTCAAAATACCGGACCAGTGACGAATCTGCAGCTAACTCTTCCTCCATCCGCTGTCCCAGCATGCTGTGGTGCTGACTGCCCTCAAAAGGGACTGTGACCGGCCAGTCCACGGTGGCTCCAGACTACCGTCGGTCCACAAAACAGGAATCAGGGTTCCCCGACAACCGCAGGACTAGCGATTAAGGGAAAAACACTTAATTAGCCCGACAGCGGCGTCTCCAGCTCCGTGGCTTTCGCAGTAAAGTGTACACATCTGACACACCTCCACTTCCGGGTTCACTCAGTCAAGCTAATATACATTATGGCAGCCAATAAGTGAACACAGACACAGAACTTCCTGTCTGTCGCCCTTCAAAATAAAACAAAAATAAAATACATCAAAACCCGCTTCATACATAATACGTCATCTCATCTCTTTCAGATGGTAAACACTTTTAATCAAGGAGCATAAAGTTTCCCCGACTTTCGAATGTTCAATCGCATGTAGACGTCGATATTGGGTCCTAATTTAGACGTCCAGATCTTCAACGTCATCTAGACGTCGAAATTGGGTAATAATAAGACGTCCAACTACCGCACCTATTTTGGACGTCCAAAATAGGTCGATAATTGGTCTTCGACGGACCGACGCAATATGGACATGATCTGGACGTCCATACGACGTCCAATGTTTAAGGGGTACTCTCCTTATACCATGAGTTTCAAGTTCCTTTAGTAATATGGAGTGATTCAAGGTATCAAACGCCTTTTTTAAGTCTATGAATATACCCACAACATTTTTTTTTCATCCAGTTCCTTTGTTATCTCCTCTATAGCCTCGATTATTGCCATAGTTGTTGACCTATTTTTTCCTGAATCCATACTGACTTTGGTTTATTATATCATGTTCATCTAAAAACTCCTCTAATCGATTGTCAAATAGCTTTTCTAAGACTTTGGAAAATTGCGGTACAAGAGACACTGGTCTATAGTTTGTAAATTCATGCTCATCACCAGTTTTGTAAATTGGATGTATTTTTGCTCTTTTTAATTTTTCTGGAAAAGTCCCAGATGAAAACGACAAATTACTTACATATGTGGGTGGCTTAGAGATATTATACATTATTTTTTTTGATAAGGGTCATATCAATACCAGAACAATCCTTAGATGTTTTATTTTTAGTTTTTTGAACTATGTTAATAGTTTCTGTTTCACTTACCGGTGATTAGAAGAGTGACTTTATGTTTCTGTCAATTGTTAAATTTCTGTTTGCACCAGTGTCTGGGAAATTTGCAGCAAGTTCTGGCCCAACTTTAACAAAGAAATCATTAAATCTATTGACTACATCATTCATGTTATAGATTTCATGATTTCCTTCCATGAAATATTCAGGGTACCTATTCCTTATAGTATTTTTCCTGATCACACTGTTTAAGATGTCCCATACCTTTTTTATATTATTTTTATTGTCTTCTAATTTATTTCGGTAATACTGTTTCTTGCTGGATCTTATTATACTAGTTAATTTATTTTTATATACCTTGTATTTATTTTCTGATTCCTTAGTTCTCAATTTTAGGAATTTTGCATAGAACGAGTTTTTCTTTTTACAAGTGTTTTCCAAGCCTTTTGTTAGCCAGGGAGACTTGGCATGCCTACTTTTGAAGGTGCGTTGCTGTACCGGACAATGTTGATTGTATAGCTTTAGGAATATCTCTAAAAATTTGTTGTAGGCTGTGTTCACATTATTCTCACAGTAAACTATACTCCAGTCTTGTTCCATAAGTGCATAATTGAAATTGTTAATAGTAATTTCAGTTTGTAAATGCCTGCGATCATTGATTGTAATATTTTGCCTTTTCCTCAATTTTAAATCTTGCAC
This sequence comes from Salarias fasciatus, assembly GCF_902148845.1. Classification (NCBI taxonomy): domain Eukaryota; kingdom Metazoa; phylum Chordata; class Actinopteri; order Blenniiformes; family Blenniidae; genus Salarias; species Salarias fasciatus. The sequence continues at coordinate 1,071,462 of NW_021941373.1, read as the reverse complement.
TGTAAATACTGGTAGATGATCGGTTATATCACAAACCATTAGACCACTTGCATTTTCAGACTGGACATTATTAGTAAATATGTTATCAATGAGAGCGGCAGTATGCGCTGTGATCCTACTTGGTTTGGTGATAATTGGATAATAGCTCATTGTTCTGTCAGAAGTGGCAGTGAGCCGGCTCTGCTTCCCATCCCATCCCCCATCAGGGAGAACAACGACCAGGTGATTCCTATCACCTGATTGATGCTCCTGGCCTGGTGGGTGGAGGGAAGACCTGCTTCACAGCCTTCCTGCTTGCAGCAGGAGACAGACCAGGGGAGGATGCAGCTGTGGTAATGATCAGAAAAGTTGTTCTTCCCTGGGTTTAATCGGTGCGAAAGAACCCTTCGAACTGGATGGACTGCCGCCTGCGGAACGTGGCCATTTCCACATCTCCACTGACTTCAGGGAGAAGTGTTTGCGTGCAGGAGCACCTGGGTTTAACCAGCTGCGAAGGACTTTAAGTTTAACATTTTCATTTCATTAAAGTCTTTGAAGTACTAAGTTTGTCGTTCACTAGGTTAAAGTAAGAATTAATATTTTATTTATTAAGGTGGTAATCCACTGAAAAGGAACCTTAAGATAAGCAGTTAGGAAAGGGGTTTGAATTATTTTTGTGCTCATTTGCCACCTGTGTTTAATACTTTAATACTGAGAATCTGCCTTTGTTAAAAGCACTTGGTCCTTTATGGCCAGTCATTATTAGTTCTTTTGTAAGAGAATCTAGAAGTAATTGGCATACTTTGTTTCCTTAAGGTTTTTCACCTGAGGACCTTCCAACTATAAGTAACAACTTAAAGAGAAGCCTGAAGCAATTAAGAACCCGCTAAAGAGTTAAAGAAAACTAAGGGATCTAAAGGGCTAAGGAAGTAAAGAAAATTAAAGGAATGTGAAAAAAAACAACGAATTGTTGGCAATAAAAGAGTTGAAAGAAAACCTGGACTGGTTCTTGAGTGAAACCCTGCACAACATCTTTTCGAAGGGAATGCTCCATGTCAAGTCCGGAGCGGCGCACAAACACAGACGACTTGACACTCAAACTGTACATTACATTAAGAATTTTTATTGTTGCACTATGGCCATTAGGATTCAGCAAGTCAATATTAAAGTCACCACAAATATAAACCATTTTATCACTGTATTCCGAAAACGACTTTTCCAACCAATTTTCAAATATCTCCAAACTTGAGCCTGGAGTTCTGTACACACAGCTTATCACGACACTCTTTAGTTTTTCCCTAAAAATTTCTATTGATAAACATTCCAATACATGGTCAAGTACCAGTGAAATACAATCAATAACTTTAAATTTCAGGTTACTTTGTACGTATAGTGCAACTCCTCCACCTACTTTGTTGGTTCTTTTGACATACTCAAGATTGTACCCTTCAATTTTGAAATCGATACCTTTTATATCATTAAACGATGTTTCAGAAATAGCAATTATAGCAACACTGATCAACTAATTTCTCCTTGCATATATTGCCTGCTTTTATCTTTTTAGTTTTTTTTTATAATCCAAAAAGGAATTTCATTTTGAAGGAGGCTAGTATTTTATTGTGAAAAGGTAGGGTCTTCGATCATGAACACTGGTCAACCAGTATGTTTCCGCTTTCATGTAATGTCCGCTTTCATCTTTTTGTTTTTTTAATCCAAAAAGGAATTTTATTTTGAAGGAGTTTGGTATTTTATTGCGAAAAGTTAGGGTCGTCGATCATTAACACTCTTCAACCAGTAATTTTCCACTTTCATGTATTTTCCGCATTCATCTTTAAATTTTTTTAAATCTAAAAAAGAATTTTATTTTGAAGGAGTTTTGGATTGTATTGTAAAAAGGTAGGGTCTTCTATCATTAACACTGATGAGCCAGTAATTTTCCGCTTTCATGTATTATCCGCTTTCATCTCTTTAGTTTTTTAAATCTAAAACGGACTTTTATTTTGAAGGAGTTTGTTTTTTTATTGTGAAAAGTTAGGCTCTTCGATCATTAACCCTGGTCAACCAGTAATTTTCCGCTTTCATGTAATTTCCGCTTTCATCTTTTTAGTTTTTTTAATCCAAAAAGGAATTTTATTTTGAAGGAGTTTATTACTTTATTGTGAAAAGGTAGGGTCTTCTATCATTAACATTGATCAACCAGTAATTTTCCGCTTTCACGTATTTTCCGCTTACATCTGTTTAGTTTTTTTTTTTTTTTTCTTTTTTTTTTAATCTGAGAGGATCTCTGTAATTCTGTCATGGAAACACAACCACATCCTGACATGTGACAGCAGCCTGCTATCAGATCTAATTATACAAGTCTGTTTCTTAGGAAATGACTTCTTGCTCAACATGGTTACACAAGTTTCGCAACCTGGACAAATATCCAGAGACAGAGATAGACAGAGACTCAGAGAGACGTGGTCGACCTGGAACATGGAGCTGAAGCTGCTGCTGCTGCTGCTGTGGAGCTCAGGTAGGACTCTGCTGCTCTCTGCTGCTTCTCTCTCTGCTGGGAATTCTCCTCCATCAGGGAGTTTTACTGCTCCACACACTAGAAGGAAGACATTAGTGTGGTCCTGAAAGCTGCTGCAACAGATCTTCTTGTTGATTTTCACCTTCAGAAGCTTGATTTCTGGAACTCTGTCTGCTTCTGCAACTTCTGTCAGAACTTCAGAGTCTCTATATTCCCCTCATGACTTCCAAACTACATAATTTACTGACAGTTTGTTTGAATCAAAGCTCTTCTTGAATGTGTTCAGTTCTGAGTTGATTTCTTCTGAGAGCTGCTCTAAATTCTCCTCTGGACAGAAAATATTGGTGTGATCCGGAAACAAGATAAATTGTAGTATTTTACATATTTGACATCCCTCATGACAGTTTTTCTCAGTGGCTTTGGAGCATTTCACTCAGGACTGTTTCCTGCTGCTCAGCAGTCAGTTCAGCCTCCTCAACATTCAGTCATTTGTTCTCATCACAGCAGCAGTTTCTCTTCCTTCTAACAAGTGTCCACTGCTTGTGGACAGTCCTCAGCTGCTGTCCTCCAGCTCTGTGCTGTGTGATAACATGATGGTTTGCTCATGTCCCGTCAGTCCAGATGAACTCTGCTGTGATGCTGAATCCTCCTTCTCTTCTTGTTGAAGCTTGGAGCCAGGAGCGTGGCAGAGCTTTCCTTGTATTTTCTCAACTTAAGCTTCGGTTCCACATACGTTTTGGCTGGACTGGCATGTTTACTGCAGGCAGCTTGAACCAGGCATGCACACTTCTCTGGTAAAGAGCAGGGCAGTATGGGTAATGAAGTCTGTGCAGGATGTAGTAGTAAGCATGCGTTCGGCTCTGTGAAGGCTGATGTGCTCTGATAAGCAGCTGTTTGAATGATTCAAAGAGACGCACTGGTGAGCGTAGCGCTACGTTGTTGGAGCTTGGAGAAGTGCCAGGATGCTCAGTTCACATTTTTAGAAGTCCTGGAACTTCATACTGGAGCGAACCGGACCACTGAAACCACTGAGCAGCTGTCAAAATCTGTCAAGCTAATTTTAGACATTTTCAATCAATTTTTTCCTGAAAATGGCTCCCAAATAGAAGTATTACTCTCAGGTAAACTTCAGCTTTCAATGATGAGTGTATGTAACATTTTCTTATCTGATCTTATTAGTTGCAACAGGGCGTGGTGAAAGGGCTTAATTTTCATGACACTTTCACTGACATGAAAACTTGCTTTTGAGGAATAAGCTATCCATTTTGAGCAAGTGACATGTTTTTGCAGGTTTTGAATTCGGTTTTGCATTTCGTACTAATAGTTTTGAGAAAAGCATTAATTGTTGAGCAAAAGTATAAATGATGTGAGGAATGAAACAAAGTGACTGAGAAAGACTTTTGGTTCCAATACTGACCCAAGGATGAAGGCTGAAAATCTCCCGTTTTGACAAACTGTTGTCTGTTGCTTCAGTAACTTTTCCTCCAGTGTGAAGCCATGCCCCTGACAGCAGAACTCCAGTTTATTGATGAGTATTTAAAATTTTATTGTGTAAAATGCTTTTTTCAGATCAGTGAAGACTGGAAAGGCTTCATTCTTTGTGTCTGTGGAGCTGCTGATTTTCTCCATGAACTCTATTAATGCAGTGATGTGGATCTCTGTGATCTGAATCCATGGTGACTTCCACACAGCAGCTTGTGTTTGTCAGTAGATCCATCCAATGGGAACTTTTCCTATGATTCTGGAAAACTGTGGGAGTAAAGAAACGGGCCTGTAATTATTGATCTGGTGTCTGTCTCCAGCAGTGGCGGCTGCTGGTCTTCCAAAGAGGGGAAGCTCATTTTCAGCATACATTGTAATATGTGTAATCTGTTTTTTGTATGTAAATTCTATTAGCTTTCATGCCTTTTGTATGCCCTGTCAAAGTTAGACAGATCCTCAAAGCCCACTTGTGACCAGACAACACCTCCCTGAGATAGTTTCATCCAGAGGCGTGGCCAGCAGGACATTTTATTGGTGACAGCGCTTCCAGTCAGCGGCTCACCTTGTCAGACCAGGACAGCTGAAAGGACCTGTTACTTTTCCCCACCTTTCGGCACCAGCTCAGTCTTAGGAGTTGATCTGTTATGCAGTTTAACACCAATTTTCTCTTCGTAAGGAAGACTATCAAATGGCTTCGCCAAAATCCGGTCCACAACATTCACATTGTCTGCCGTTGTGTGCAGCTGGCGAGCAGCTGGAGCTGCTGGAGGCTGGAGCTGTGTGAGAGAAGGGGAGAAGCTCCACAGCTGCTAGTCGAGGACAGAAACTACAGAGTGACCGAAACGAGTCTCCAAACACAACGCTAGTCCTTTTTCACAAACACAAAGTCTCCAGGGATCGGCAAAGCCTCCGAATCAACTCAGAACAACAGAATGAAAAACTTCAGAAGCACTTTGGTGCATTTTTTTTACTTCAAGATCGCTGATTTGCTCATTTCGCTGTCAATCAAGCTTCACACAGATCATCCAATCACCACACAGAAGCTCAGTGTCCAGGCCAGCCCACTGCTCCATAGACCCCCAGAGACGCTGAGCGTCCGTGGGCAGGACCAGCCCAGTATTTTATCCAATGAGCGTCCAGTTTCACTGCAGCAGAACAACCCACTCTCGCTTCCGCATGGACGCTCAGCGTCCGGCTGTTTAAAGCGCCGTGCCGCTGCGAGGAGGAGTGAGAAAAAAGCCGAGTCAATTACTTGAGATAAGTAGCCGATTCTGAACAAAAGATGAACGTGTTGTAGCGCATATTTAGTCAATGAAATGTTCACACAACAGTAAATATTGGACCACTTATTTTTTTGACATTTTAGGGGAAGTTGAGCTTCCCTTGCAGTCTTAGAGCAATCGCCACTGGTCTCCAGTTTTGTCCAGTGGAATGACTTCAGCTGTTTTCAGTTCTTTTGGGAATTTACCAGTTTGCAGAGACAGACAGCTGATCGTCATATCGATACCGTAACAGTCCTGAGAAAAACGCCAAACCAGCACAAAACTAACCTGCTATGACACCAAATCCTTCCTGAAACCTGAAGCACATCATAGTTTTCAGACGTATTCCCAGATTTAGTTTCTCTGGTCCCGTTTACACAACAACATTTCAAGTAGAAACAAATCATTTCTGAGTTTTTGTTGAGGAAAAGTTTTGCCTTCATGAATAAAACAATAGTTTAGTTGTGTTTTCAGATTTCTGTTTCTAGGACAACGATGCTCGGAGTTACTGGAAACACAAAGTTTTGAAAATGCCCTCTAAGGTGGAAGTTTTCTAAAACACTGGGGTTCTGTCTCCTTGTACAGCAGAGAAAACAAGACTTTGTGGAAACGCCCAGGGTGTCTCCTTGTTGACTGGGAAAACACTGCTGCTGCACATGCACAGCACGATGGTCAACAGCTCTTTTGCTCATGCTTAGTAGATGAACGACAACAACAAACAAAAACAATACAATGATGAGTTTCCTGTTGAAAAGTGGCTAAAAAAAGGAGCCTCAGCGTCAATTCGAAACTGCAAATGTGAGGTTTTCTGTCCCACACTTTAAAACTTCAGGTCAGACTCATCCATCCTTCCATCCATCTTCCACCGCTTATCCAGGACTGGGTCGCAGGGGCAGCAGTCTAAGCAGGGATGCCCAGACTTCCTAGCCGAGAGACATAGGGCCATTTCCAATTCTCCCCCTTAACCCTCAATTTCAACCCTCAATCTTAAAAATGTGCGCTCCCGCGAGTCAAGTCTTGTCCCAATTCTCAAATATTTTGAGCAAAGGGACAAGTTTGAGGGAGGTTATGCCCCTCAATGTTGAGATTTTCCCAGACCACCCTTGGCGGTAAGGGATATCCAGAATGCACTGCTGTTATGCTGTTGTTTTTAATTTATTTTGCTGTATTGTGACACGTCTTTGAGTATCTTGAAAAGCGCTATACAAATAAAATGTATTGTTATTATTATTATTATTATTATTATTATTGCGCGTGTATAATACACACACCTGTATCTGAGTCATCAGTGCTGCCATGTGTCTGAAGAGTCTTCTCCTTCGCACCGCTTTTCTTCTTTCTACGGACAATCTTAAAAAGATTTCCAGAGTGCACGCAGCTGGAGTTTCCATCGGCATTGTTCTTCTTGTTTATTTCTGGGTTTACTTTCTTCTTCTACGTCGCGTAGTGCTGAGATTTATCTAATATAGTGCTGCCCTCTTCCGTCTAAGGGCGTAACTGCGTTTAAGTGGTGTTCCATTTCCAAGTCATATTATATCCCTCAACTCTCATTTTTGAGGGATCCTCAAATTGAGCTTTGAGCTTGAGTGTTGAGATTGAGGGTTAAGATGGGAATTGGAATTGGCCCTTAGTCTCTCCAGCGTGTCCTGGGTCTTCCTCGGGGTCTCCTCCCGGTGGGACATGCCCGGAACTCCTCCCCAGGGAGGCGTCCAGGAGGCATCCTAAAGAGGTGCCTGAGCCTCCTCAGCTCTACTCCGGGCTCCTCCGTGGTGACTGAGCTCCTCACCCTATCTCTAAGGGAGCGCCTAGCCACCCTACGAAGGAAACTCATTTCAGCTGCTTGTATCCGGGATCTTGTCCTTTCGGTCATGACCCAAAGCTCATGACCATAGATGAGGGTGGGAACGTAGATTTACTGGTAAATCGAGAGCTTCGCCTTTCGGCTCACCTCCTTGTTCACCACAGCGGACCGATACAACGACCACATCACTGCAGCCGCTGCACCGATCCGCCTGTCAATCTCACGCTCCATCCGTCGCCGACTCCTAAACAAGACCCCAAGATACTTAAACTTCTCCACTTGGGCCAGAGTCTCTCCGCCAACCTGGAGAGGGCAAGCCACCTTCTTCCGGTCGAGGACCATGGCCTCGGATTTGGAGGTGCTGATCCTCATCCCTGTTGCTTCACACTCGGGTGCGAACCGCACCAGTGCTTGCTGCAGATCCAGGTTCGATGGAGCCAACAGGACAGCAAATATGAAATCCTGTGGTTCCCAATCCGGACCGCCTCAGGCCTCTGGGTGCACCAAGAAATTATGTCCATAAAGATTATGACAAAGGGCAGCCCTGCCGGAGTCCAACATGCACCGGGAACAGATTCGACTTACTGCTGGCAATGCGGACTAGACTCCTACTCCAGTCATACAGAGACCGGACGACCCTTAACAAGGAGCCCCGGACTCCGTATTCCCCCCCCCCCCCCCTCCAACAAGGCACCAAGAGGGATGAGGTTGAATGCATTCTCTAAGTCTACAAAACACATGTGAACTGGTGGGGCAAACTCCCACGAACCCTCGAACACCCTATGGAGGGTGTAGAGCTGGTTCAATGTCCTGCCACAGGATGAAAATCGCATGGTTCCTCCTGGATCCAGAGTTCGACTATTGGTGGAATCCTCCTCTCCAGTACCCTGGAATAGACTTTCCCAGGGAGGCTGAGGAGTGTGAGCCCCCTGCAGTTGCAGCATATCCTCCGGTCCCCCTTGTTAAAAATGGGAACCACCACCCCAGTCTGCCAATCCAGAGGCACCATCCCCGACCGTTAAGCGATGTTGCAGAGACGTGTCAACCAAGACAGTCCCTGCATATCCAGAGAATTAAGGTACTCAGGGCGAATCTCATCCACCCCCGGTGCCTTGCCACCGAGGAGCTTACCAACCACGTCGGTGACTTCGGCTTGGGTGATGGACGAGTCCACCTCTGAGACCTCAGTCTCTGCTTCCTCCAAGGAAGATGTCACGATGGGATTGAGGAGGTCCTCGAATTTGAGTCAGCCAGTTGAGGTCAGCAACTCCCCACCTCCACTGTAAACAGTATTAGTAGAGACCTGCTTTCCCCTCCTGAGGTGCCGAAAGATTTGCCATAATTTCAGGACCGGTAGTCCTCTTCCATGGCCCCCCGAACTCTTCCAACACCCTAGTTTTTGCCTTCACAACCACTCGGGCTGCAGTTCGCTTGGCCTGCCGGTACCTGTCAGCTGCTTCTGGAGTCCCAAGAGCCAACAAAGCTCAACAGGACACCAGCTTCTTCAACTTGACGGCATCCCTTACTTCCGGTGTCCACCACCGGGTTCAGGGGTTGCCGCCATGACAGGCACCTTACGATCGCAGCTCCAGGCAGCTGCTTCGACAATGGAGGTGGAGAACATGGTCCACTCGGACTCAATGTCCCCAGCCTCCCTCGGGACATGACAAAAGCTCTCCCGGAGATGGGAGTTGAAAACCCTGCTGACAGAGGGTTCCACCAGACATTCCCAGCAGACCCTCACAATATGTTTGGGTCTGCCAAGTCTGTCCAGTTTCCTCCTCCGCCAGCAAATCCAACTCACCACCAGGTGGTGGTCGGTCGACAGCGCTACTCCTCTCTTCACCCGAGTGTCCAAAACACGCGGCCGAAGGTCAGATGACACGACAACAAAGTCGATCATCGACCTCCGCCCTAGGGTGTCCTGGTGCCAAGTGCACTTATGGACACCCCTGTGCTCGAACATGGTGTTCGTTATGGACAAACTGTGACTAGCACAGAAGTCCAATAACAAAACACCACTTGGGTTCAAATCAGGGAGGCCGTGTGACTCAATCACCCACTTCGAGATCTCACTGTCGCTGCCCACGTGGGCGTTGAAGTCCCCCAGTGGAACAATGGAGTCCCCAGATGGAGCACTGTCCAGCACCCCTCCAGGGACTCCAAGAAGGCCGGGTACTCTGCTCTGCTGTTCAGCCCATAAGCCGAAACAACAATGACGCACCTGTGCCCGACCCGAAGGTGCAGGGATGCAACCCTCTCGTTCACTGGGGTGAACTCCAACACATGGCGGCTGAGCTGGGGGGTTTAAAGCAGACCCACACCAGCTCACTGCCTCTCACCATGGGCAACGCCAGAGAAGTGAAGAGTCCAGCCCTTCTCGAGAGGTTGGGTTCCAGAGCCCAGGCTGTGTGTGGAGAGGAGCCCGACTACATCTGGCCGGTTTCTCTCAACCTCGCTGACAAGCTCGGGCTCCTTCCCCTTCCCCCCCAACGAGGTGACATTTTATGTCCCTGGAGCTAGTCTCTGTGTCCGAGGATTGGGTCGCCGGGCACCCTGCCATCGGCTGCCACCCAATCCACATTGCACCTGGCCCCTATGGTTCCCTCGGCGGGTGGTGGGTCAGCCGGAGGGTTGGCCCACATCGCCCCTTTGGGCTGAGCCTGGCCGGGCCCTGTGGACAAAGGCCTGGCCGGGTGCTCTCCAGCTTCTCTCTCCCCAGGCCTGGCTCCAGGGTGGGGCCCCATCTGTGCCATACCGGGCAACATTATGGACCTAGATTGTGACCTTATCATAGGAGCTGTTGACCTGCCCTTGGTCTGGCCCATCACCCAGGACCTGTTTGCCATGGGAGACCCTACCAGGCGCATAAAGCCCCAGACAACATAGCTTCTGGGATCACGCAGGCATTCAAACTCCCCCACCACTTTAAAGCTCGTGTCCGGAGTTTTGAAAGAGAGAGGGTTTTTTTTAATCCAATGTCTCGAGGTTCCCCCTCCCTCTGCTTTCATGAGCGACCAAGCCACGCCCCTTAATTGTGCACGCAAATTATTTGTCGGGTGAAAATGAGAGCCTCTGAGTCCTACAGCATCCTCCATGTTTAGCTGTTTACGGTGGATGTTCAACAGACAGTGGATATATCCGAAGTAAGCGGGGCAGCTGCTGCGTTGCTAACTCTCCTCTGCCTGGGCCAGCGGCCGTGCTCTCTGGCTGCTCCACACTTTGATTGACAACACGAGAATGCGGAAGCTCGAAGTCTATTGGCTGACGCTGACCGGCGCTTTTTCGGATAACACGGGGGTCTATGAGACGAAGGCGGGGCTCATAAATAAATTTTTATATTGCGTTATGCTAATATTATATTGTAGTATCGAACCAGACTGACACATTTAAGCTCTGTTGAAAAATGATACATACGTTGGAAACAAACGGGAACTCCGGACACGAGCTTTAAGGTGGCAGGTCAGGCGGGAGAGGTTAGACTCAGTTTGTTGAATTTACTTTTAGAAATAATTTTATTCTAGACCTTTGAACTCTCTTGGCCCAGTCTAGATATTCTTGACCTGCGTTTGTCTCTTCAAACTTTCAGCTCTTCTTCAGATCAAACATATTTCATTGGAATGTTGACATTGAACTCAAGCTGCATGATCAGAGGCGAGGATCACTAAAATCTGATGAATATGAACACTCTCTATTTTTCCCCACAGGAGTCCATCTTGAAGACAGAAACCACCCAGCTGGTAAAGAAAGTCCTCAAAGATGAAAAAATAAAGTGAAACTTTGTTCTTGCTAACTTTGTGCTCTTTGCTCAGAGGCTGATGATGAGTTCAGGTTGGTGGGAGGAAGCTCTGGCTGTTCAGGTGGACTGGAGCTGAAACACCTCAGAGAATGGAGACCAGTGGACAGTTACTGGAACATGAAGTTATCAACTGCAGTCTGTGAACGTCTGGACTGTGGCTCAGCTGTTTCCATGAAACGAACATCAGAGTCATCAAGCAGATCTGTATGGAGTGTTAAACCTCAATGTTACCAGTCTCTGTCAGATTTGAAGAATTGTTTCAGGTCCTCTGGAGCTTCCTCTTTCATTAATCTCACCTGCTCAGGTAACACCAGTGAGGTTTCATTAACTACATGTTCTCAACAATGTTTTTTGAGTTTTTAGTTACAGTGTTTGTGTATGAGGTTGTAGCTACAGTGACCTCCTGTCCTGTGTTCAGACTCGGTGCGGCTGTTGAATGGATCCAGTCATTGTTCAGGCAGACTGCAGGTGAAGACTAACCCGTCTGACCAGACCTGGTCCTCAGTGTGTGAAGCAGACCTGGACCTGCAGGATGCACAGGTGGTGTGTCGGGAGCTGGGCTGCGGGGCTCCTTCAGTCCTGCAGGGGGCGCTCTATGGAGATGTGCAGACTCCCAGGTGGAGCCCAGAGTTCCAGTGTGGAGGCCATGAGTCTGCTCTGCTGGACTGTAGAAGCTCAGGCTCAGCTAGAAGCAGCTGCTCACCTGGTAAAGCTGCTGGACTCACCTGCTCAGGTAGAAGAGGAGCTGCAGCTTCCACTCCTCTTCTCGTCACTCTCACTCCATCCTCTCACTCTTCTCTCTCTGCTCTGGGTTCAGGGGGTGATGAGTTCAGGTTGGTGGGAGGAGCCAGTCGCTGTGCAGGAAGTCTGGAGCTGAAATATCTTGGTGACCAGAAACCTGTGAGGGACCATCTCTTCACCCCGAATACAGCAACTCTCATCTGTGAACATCTGAACTGTGGCTCTGCTGTTTCATTTGAATCAACTGATGTGTCACATCAATCTATGTGGAAAATCGACTCACAATGCTTTCAATCCCGATCTGATCTATGGAACTGTGTGAAATCATCCAGTGCCAGTAACAGCCTGAAACTCAACTGCTCAGGTATGTTTTGTTTTATTTAAAAAAAAAAATTCTTCCTGGTTTTACAGCAGATTTATTTTCTGCTTCTAACTAAATATTGGTAAAGTAACTATTGTTTTACCCTTACAATGAAACTTTAGATGTTCAGTTATTCATTATAAAATTGAACATATGATTACTCAAATAAATAGACACTTGACAGAATAAATTACAAACAGGAAACACTACATTAATCTAATTTATTCCAATGTGTGATAATATGAAACAACACACCAGTCAAATTTGGTTTGTAACTGTTGATAGCATCTCCACATGTATTGACATTGATATATGTCAACAGATGTCTGTACTTCTACTTAGTTTAAAAGCTGCCTTTGAATGATGAGGTCTCTATGGCTGTATCTCTATCTGCTCTATGGCTTTATTTCTATCACATCATGTGATACACATTGGATCAATACAGTTTCTTCTTTCTGTAAACAATCTTTATGCTCTGCTGGTCTGCTGGACTCTGGAGGACGAAAAACCAGCTGAAAGCAGTGAAATATTGGAACGTAAATGTGCAGAATTATACGATCAGTAATGGTAATGGAGCTGGAAAAGTAATTAGATTATTCATTACTAAAAATCATAATCTTGTTATATTACAGTATTTCTCCATTAGTTTGACTCATTTCCAAACAACATGGACAAATCTCCAAACTTCTTCCAACTGTTTACAACAGAACAGCATTCCTCATTCATTTTATCCCCTTGGAAATGTTTCAGTCCATGATTTAAAATCAATGAACACAATAAGCACAGTCAGGATGGATTTAGCTCAGTTTCCAGGTGAATAGATCATGTAGATCTAAACTGATCGATTGATTCTCAGTCTAATGGTTGTTCTCTCCAAAACATATCAGCATAATTTCATTGCATCTTGTGCAATGAAATTATGGTGACCCATGAACTGCTATAAGTTCCGGTCTCTAACCCAGGCTCGGCTCCTACGGAATCTTCTTGTGTGACCTCAAGGATTCCGAGTGACAGAGCGCTCTGGCGGTCATCTGGAATTCATAGCCACGTAGTTACATTTGTAACTTTCCTTCTATTTCATCCCTACTGACCGCCAGAGGTGGTGCTTAAAGCACTAGAGTGACGTATGCCGACTTAGTCACAAGGAATCCCAGAGACCAACCTCACTGAGAAGCCTCTGCAGGGCCCAGTACCACCTGCAGTGGATGCGGAGGCACGACTAACCTGTAGAAACCTGGAAAAGGTTGCTCGGCATTGTCCAGACGGTGTCAGCTCATAGTTTGTCCAGGGGTACCCGCTTCAGGGCGACCCATGACGTGGACATCACCCTGGTGGAATGGCAATGCACACCCTCGGGCAGATCCCGGCCTGCGGCCAGATAGAAATGGTGAATGGTGTCCACAACCCAGTGGAACAGGCTCTGCCTGGAGAGAGTAGAGCCCTTACTCCGTAGTAGACCTCCGTAGTAGACGGGCCTCCGTAGTAGACAACCGGCTGGTCAGATGTCTGCACATCCACCGTAGCCACCATGTAGATTCTCAGAGCTCCAACTGGGCACAAGAGCTCTGGCCAGCCCCCCGGGACGTGCGATGGGGGGTCACATCAAGTGAGTCTTATAGGCTGGTTGCTTGCAGCCACAACAACACCCTAGGAAGGAAAGAAACATTACAGCATGACACCTGCCCAATCCGGATGCCGGGGGGAAGACATGTGCATGAGGCATGCCGGGTGAATAGACAGAGCATGCACCTCCCCCACACGCTTCGCCGTGGTAATGGCCAGGTGGAACACTGTCCTACATTACACCCCTGCAGCTCTGCCACTGCCAGGCCAGGAATTCAAAGGGAGGCTGACACAAGATCTCCAGCACCAGATGTAGATCCCAGGTGGGCGCCCGTAGGGTTCTAGGGGGTGAGCCTCAAGCCCCCCTGAGGAAAGCTGACACCAGAGTGTGGTCCCTAATCGCGCCGCCTGCAACCTGTGCATGGTGGGCTGGTATCACTGCCACATACACCCCCAGGGTGAATGGGGACCAGGCTACGTCCAAACAGACTGCAGAAGTCTAGGACCACGGGGACCAGGCAGAGCCCCGGGTCCCCCCCACGGCCGTTGCACCACTGTGCAACCAACCTCCACCTACCATCACACAGCCGCCTGGTAGATGGCGTTCAAGGTGGTCTGCCTGAGAGGCTCCACACAGCTGCTCAGCAGCGAGTCGGGTCCCTCAGGTGCAAGACAGAGACGATGAGGGCGGGGGTGCCCCACCCGGCCTCTGCGCTGAGACAGCAGATCCCTCCTGCTGAGAAAGCACCATGGCCCACTGTAGAACAACGTGCGGAGCAGAGGAAACCAAGCCCATGCTGGCCAGTAAGGGGCCACCAGCAGCAGTACATGTGCCCCTCTGAAGCACCCCTACAAGCATCTGCCAAAGCAGAGGGGTCGGTGGGAGCACATACAGAAGGACCCATTGCCAAGAGTGCACAAGCGCATCCTGGTCCAGAGGCCAGCGGCTCTTCTTGGGGTTTCAAGCGGACAGTGGGTCACTTCTTTAAAGGATAAGTATGGTTTATACAGTTTTCACGTTGTTTATAGAATGAGGTACAACAATATACTCTCCCAGAAGGCTTTTCTGATCCGAACAGTGCTTCAGGATAAATTTTAGTCCAAAATTGGGTGGCACACATCCATATAATGTTAACAGACGGGGCAATGGTAATGCAGCTCCTAAAACAGCTTTAATCGTCCAAAAGCCCATTAGTCTCACCAATATTTCATCATGGTCCGCTTACACCTCTCCTCCACGATATCCCGGTGCAGCGAGATATGTCGTATATGCAGATATATGTTCGATTTGAATTTACCACTTGGCGTCCACGTGTATCTAGACACCTACATCTAGATATCTATGTCTATATGTCTAGGCGGTAGTGTGACGTAAGCAGGAGCTATGGAAGCCGCAGTGTTGTTGTGTGTAAGTAATGGTGTGCTGTGCTACACACGGTGCTTTTGCTAAAGAGAAAATCATTCAAGGTTCTCCTCCACAACATCTTCATCCGACAGATATTCCTCCATTTTACACTAAAGTGGAAAACAAAAACACCGTGTGTAGCCTCAGGTTGCTCTGGAAACAATGAGCCGTACTGCGCATGCGCACCGCAGCCATAAACAACTGAACTTTCAGTTCAGAGGTCAACAAAACAACCAAAACATTTATCTCTGTAATATGCTTGAAAGAAATCCAGAGGCGTTTGGCAGCGTGAGGATGTTTATTCCAAGAGCAGGTATCAGAAACATGCATTAGCATCGGCAGTGGAAAACGCAAATGCAAATCAACGGCCAGGGTCCCAGCTAAGGCCACGTCCAGGAGAGGGAACGGCTGCCCAGCAGCTCCCTCCTCCAACAGTCTCTATAGTCCATGCATGGGTTGTCCGACAGCGCCTCCCTAAGGTAAACAGGACTAAAGCAACTGGGACAGCAGTCTTGGACATCATCCACCTGTAGAGCCCGTGTACGCAGCAGACCAGAGTAATGCAGCATGGGAGCTGAGGGAAGGGGGCGTACGCCACCTGCACAGCAACCGCAGCTGAGCCCGTCGGAGGAATGGGCGCCCGGAGTAGGAGATGCTAGCGCAGTAGGCCGAGGGAAGGGGGCAAACCCAGGGGTGTACGCCACCTACACAGCAGACGGTAGACTATCAGGCCTGTGGGTACCAGCTGGGGTCATGCCCATGAGAGGGGACTGCTTCTCCACAGTGCCCTCTACGTCGTGCCCTCCCTAGAGGTACCACCCACTAGCACATAGGCAGGGGTGGGGGGAGGGATTTGCAGCAGGTTAGAAAAAAATGATGCAGCACACATATGCAGATCACTGGGCTGAGCACATCCAGGAAGGACCTCCCAGTTGTCGTAGCAACACTATCCACCTGGAGCGGCAGGTGCACACAACAGGCCAGGTTCTGCAGCCCGCTGCTGGTAGACATGTTTCCTGTAGCAACATACTGCAGAAGAACAATGGCGTCCTCGCACTTAGTCCCCACAGGAATGGCAACACCACAATACACAAAGACATGTGCAGCTCCCTCAGAAAACTGAGATACACACCTGGCTTGCACTGCAACATGGAGGCTACAAGCAAGCTACGAGCAGGAGGAGGAGCGCGGCGGCTTCCCCGCCCGTCTGCCATCTGCCACCTGCTGCAGTGGGGGTGCGCGTAATAGACCAGAAGCACGTGTACAAGGAGGCTGTGCCTCCTGCCCCTCTTCCTCTTCTCTTCAGGAGTTTTGATGAGGACAAGAGAGGTGGAGAGGTGTTTTGAATGATAGGTGAGCCATAAAGTCCAGCTCTTGATCTACATGGTCGCCCACATTTACGACAGGTGAAATCACTGGCACTTAGAATAGTGTGACGGAAATCATGAGCGGACAGACAATCAGTTCTTCTTTACTCTTCGACACTTTGATGGTTTGATGCAGAACAACACGCCAGTTGGAACTGTCTGGGGCTTGCTGCTCCCAAGTGTCGCTGGCAGATTTCATGTGACGCTTAAGGACATCTAAATACCTAAGGTTCTGACCAGCACGCTTAAGTTTCCCATGCTGCAGCTCACTGTAGAACACTTGTTTGGGGAGGCGGTCATCAAACATCCTTGAGACATGTCCAGCCCAGCGTAGCTGAGCTGCAGTCAACAAAGCTTCTACACTCGCCACTCCCACTCGCTCTAGTAATTGAATATCTGGGACACGGTCTTGCCACTTAAAGGCATTTTCAAGGATTCTCCGCCGATTTCATACAACATGGCTGATTTGCCATTTTTGGAGCACTGCGCATGTGCGACTCCCTCCGCATGAGGACTGTGGGGAGCGCGCATGGCAGCCGCATGTCAGTTTGTTTACATCCATGCAGCTGGAGCATTGTCTTTCCACATAGGATTAAAAAATAGTTGTAATCGCGTTGGACTCTTCTTCCAATCATACATAAGAATACGATCCGTAAAGTAGTGTCTTACATTTATGCAACAGAAACACATTTGAATGGGATAATAAGCATGTTACCTGTCCAGCAGAAACTTCGCCACGTCGTGATCAGTCCTAAATCCCTTTTGTTCTTTGAATGTCCGCCACCTCGTAAAGGAATCTCTGAGTAAAACACGCGTTCTGCCCTTCTTTTCTATGGCGTTTCTGCTATCCTCTGTCATCTCAAACAATGTTCTTTTTTTGTGGCTAGCCATGTTCGGAGGCGTTCGCGGAAGAAGCAAGCCGCTTCTGAATGAGGTGCTTTGGTCGCTCCCACTGCATGTCACTTCCTAAACAATGCTCTGCACATGCGCGGCTCGAAACCAGAGCGTGCATGGAGGAAGCGACTCAACATGATATGTCATCACGCAAACGCGTTCCCACATTGATTGGCATTATGACTGCCCAATTACGATTTGGAACCATACAATTCTGATTGGTTCTAAGAATCCTCCAGTATACCTTTAATGTGCATGATGTGGCGCATGTGGCAAAGTTGCACACGTTAGTTGTTTGATGTGTCGGCAGTAGAGAATCATGGCTTCCGTGCCATATAGAAGTGATGGCAATACAGCTGTGTTGTAGATTTTGATCTTCGTGCAGAGTTTGATGTCGTGTCGGGACCAGAGTCACTGCTGTAGAGACCCAAAAGCTTTTACAGGCAGCTTCGATTCTTCGGTCAATCTCTGCATCAGACGAGTTCCTGTTGGTGACTGTGCTCCCTAGGAAGGTGAAAGTGGCAGTTGTTTTCAAGGCAACACCTTTCACCTCTATGGCTGGTTGCTCAGGCTGTTGGTGCGGTGTTGGTTGGTACAGAAGCTCAGTTTTGGAGGCATTTATTTGCAAACCAAAGCATTTTGCTGCTTCAACAAATAGATTGGTAATCTCTTGTATATCTTGTAGTTTTGTAGCAACTAAGGCAGAGTCATCGGCATAGAGCAATTCTATCACACAGATCAGTTTTGTCTTAGTGGCAGCTTGTAGCCGAGCAAGGTTGAAGAGACTACCATCTGATTGTGACCTGATGTACACTCCTTTCGTAGTTCTGCTACCCACATACTCCAGAACTGCAGCAAGATATATTGCAAACAAGGTCGGTGCCAACACACACCCCTGCTTGACTCCGTGACATACCGGAAAAGAAGCACTGGTGTCCCGTCCAACAGAGACTACTTCAGACATGTTGTCGTGGAACTGTTTGACCATGCTTGTGAACTTGTCAGGACAGCCATAGACTTTGAGCACCTCCCACAGTGTAGCTTGATCAACTGTGTCAAATGCTTTAGAAAAGTCCATGACGACAATGTACAGCTGTTGCTGTTGTTCAAAAGCCTTTTCTGACAGTTGACGCAAAGTAAAGATCATGTCGGTTGTTGACCTACCAGCCCTGAAACCACATTGGCTTTCAGGCAGGACACTCTCTGACACCTTCTTCAATCTGTTTAAGAGAACCTTTGCAAAGACTTTCCCAGTGATTGATAGAAGGGAAATCCCTCGGTAGTTACCACAGTCACTTCTGTCGCTGACCATGTTTCAGGACATCCGAGGGGATCCTATCTAAGCCAGATGACTTTCCAGATCGAGTCTGTTTCAGTGCCTTTTCCACCTCAGCCAAAGTGATTGGTTCATCTAGTTCGTGTCTTGTGGGATGAGCCATCAGTGTAGATGTAGCGTCTCCTCTTGCTGAGCCTTGTTGGTTCAGAAGCTTGTGGAAGTGTTCACGCCATTGGTGTGTTATGTTGGACAGATTTGTGAAGAGACAACTCCCATCAGCTGATTTGACAGGTGTAAGAGTGTTTGTTCTTGGGCCGTAAACAGACTTCAGAGCTGAGAATAGACCATGTGAGTCACCAGCATCTGCAAGCGATTGCAGCTCATCAGCCTTCTTGGGGATTTGCAGTAGGTTCGAAAAAAAATGATGCGGCACACCAGGGCCGGCTCTAGGCATAGGCGAACTAGGCGGCCGCCTAGGGCGCCACGTCCCGGGGGGGGCGCCGTAGTTGTACAAGGGGCGCCACAACGCGCCAGGTTCTGTGTGCCCCGCCCTGTAGCGGTCCGCTCCTCGGCGCTCCTCGGCACTGATCGGTATCGTTCGGCATCGCTCCTCATCATGGTGCACAAGCTTGTCCCGTAACCCTCAAGGTTTATACGTACTGAACACGAGAAGAAAAAAGGGACTAGTAAAATTCTATGCCTGAAGACAAGCAAAAAATTATATTACCATTTTGATGCATTTACAACCGTTGGCCAGCAGGGGCGCAAAGACCCCCCCCCCCAAAAAATACATTTCTTACAAGCACATACTTTTTTCAACTGTCTTGAAATTTTGATAAATTATACACAACATGATGCTGATTATATTGATGTATGAATGACTGTGATGGATGCTACAGCGCCACCTATAGGAGTGTGCAAAGATTACAATGCAATTAAAAAAATTACTTTCACCAATCTTTTTCATATTTGACAGAAATTTCCTTTGTGGCCTCCTGATCAGAAAAGTCAATCAGCTCTTTCCTGCAGCTTCCATGGTTTTGATTCTAGAGGCTTCTCTAAAACCTATTCATTGTCTATGTGGAAATGTTGTTTGGCTTCCAATTATTCAAATGAACTGAACTCCTCGGTGTTTGGACCAAATGAGCCCAAACTCAGTATGCTTCATCTACACACATTGACCTTCAATAATCAGCCAGCGTTTTTTGATCTGTCATCGATCTTTTATTGATCGGTCATCACTCCAGTTGTTGTTGTTAGCTGCTACCACTGGTTAGCGCTTTAGCCCAAAGGCTAACTACTAGACTGGTGTCTAAAAATTGTATAAATTGTAAGGGATCCTGGCATAGTTGTTTTTCAGTGTTAATCCATGGCATGTTTGTTGTTCTGAATCCATCCTATCAAGGGTTTCATTTGTACAGCCCAGAAATATTTTAAATTTGGTAGCTTGAGGCCTCTGCTGGACTTGGATAATTGCACGAGTTTCAGTCTGATTTGAGGACTCTTATTTTGCCGTCTGAATTTTGTTAGCATTTTATCCAGGTTGTCAAAGACAAGCTTGGGAATGTCTACAGGTAGCATTTAGAATAAATAAAGAAGTCAAGGGAGAACATTCATACGAACACTTTCAGTGTGCCCCAGTAGAGAGAGGGGAAGTACAGACCAACGGGCTTCTTTTATACACTGAATTGTTTTGGTGTAGTTGGCATCATACAAGTCCTGCAGAGATATGGGAATGAAAATACTAAGCTACTTAATACTTGTTTTGGCCACCTGAACCCAGTTTGAAGTTTTACATTTTGGGGTATTTTGCCCTTGATATCCATAGCCTCAATTTTAAACTCAGTAATTGAAGTCTTGAGATGTGGTATTGTGAATACCAGTTCTGTTTGGTATAGCAAATACATCATCTGCATAAAGAGATAATTTATGTTCCTCATTATCTGTCACCAGGGACGGCTGTTATAAATGGGCTGGCAGGGCAGCTAACACAAAAAACATAAGAAAATTATTTTGTAAATAACTTACAACAGATTGTTTTAAGTTTAGGTGAAACCAAAGGTAGCAACATCACCAATCAGTCAAAAGAAAAACATAAAATATCTCTAAATGGGCTGATTTTTTACAGCCCAGCAGATACAGATACAGATACGTTCATTTCGTTCTTGTAAATGAATCACAGGTGTCATGTCCTGCCCCCCGTGGTTTACTGAGCAATTTGGGCTAACTTCAGTTAGCCCACAGGCTACTGACTTTTGACCAACAGCAGCGAGTTAACGCAGCGGGGCTGCTATTGGTGCTAGAGTTGGGAAGGAGGGAGAAAAAGTACTGCAATGGTGGGCGTTAGCACGAACCAGGTGGATTATTTGCTTTGATTGAATGCACTTGCCATGCTGTCTATCAAGACGGACTTCATCCAAAAGTTACCCGACTTCAACGACATGGTGATTAACCTGTTTGCATCCCAGAAAGGCGTCGATGTGAGCTTCTTTTCAAATAAAGTAGGCCCATGTCGACTGACACCTTGTTTTTGCTGAGTGAAGGCGTTTGGCTGCATGTCATCAAACAGTTGTAATAAGATAGTTGCATCATATATCGTATACGAGGGTGTACCCAAAAGAATCCAGAATTTGACTGTAACTTTTATTTGTGATATTTCAAAATAAAACATCACTGTCGCCTTCAAAATAATCTCCATCCACATTAATGCAGTGCTCCAGCCGTGTCTCCCACTTCAGACTCGTGCGTAATTGTGCCATTTTTTGCCGGCTGCGATTTTTCTGTCACCTCCTCCACATCTGCAAACCGCTGTCCCTTCAGCTCCTTCTTCAACTTGGGGAACAAGAAAAAGTCACTCGAGGCTTCATCTGGCGAATAAGGCTGATGGGAGAGGAGATTCATCTCATTTCTTCGCCAGAAACTGCGTGAGGCACAGCGCCGTGTCCGCTGGCGCTCTGTGGTGGTGGATCAACTGGGCTCCACTCCGCCACTACGCTCTGCTTCCTCCTCACATCCTCACGGAGCGTCTGAGGACTTCCTGTAGTAGTCCTGATTTACAGTCTGACCTGGAGGGACAGACTCGCTGTGGACGAGACCCTGGACAGCGAAGAAGCAGCTCAGCATTGTTTTCACGGCTGAGCGGACCTGACGCGCGGACATCTGACCCTCTTTAACCCACCCGGACCACCCATGGACCTGAGTCTTCCCCAGAGCATCATCCTTGTAGGCTTGCTGCAACAAGCTGAGTGTTTCTGCTGCTGTGTTTTCCCAGCAAAAAGCAGAATTTAATGTTTGCACGCTGCTCTGGCTTCCCAGTCAATGTCGCCATTTTGGAAAAAATCGCAGACCGCCTCTGCACTCTGTTACTATAATCAGCGCCTGACAAGCATCAGTGTAACTCTCGGAGCTCAGATTTCTCACAGATGTGCACGAGGCTTACCTGCAGCACATCTGATGGCCAGAAGTCGGAACTCATTGTTATTATTGTTTTCTGACCAAACTCCGGTTTCTTTTGGGTACCCCCTCGTATGTGTGCATGCGCACGTACATGTCTGCGTGAGAGACAAAGAGAGAGAGAGAGAGGGAGAGAGACCGCACAAAAAAGTATAGTGTACCTGTAACCTGATGTAACCGTGTGTATCATAGGTGATGTTGCTTTTGCAGCTCTGTTAAGTGTTTAATCGGTATTATGCAAGCATTTGTTAGCCCCCCCAACAAATTTCACCACCAGCCACCACTGTTTGTTACAATTCCTCTCATATTAGTGTTATCTCTAATGAGTTGGGCAAATGGTCCAGTGCTTATGGCGAATAGCAATGGCGATAGGGAGCAGCCCCTGCTGCAGCCTCGTTCCACCTTGAATCTCGGTGATATATAGCCATTGACTTTTAACAGAGGACTGTAGGTCCAAATAGAATGTTTTAATCCAATTTATGAAGTCAGGGCCGAATCCGAAGTGTTTCACTGCTTGAAAAGACCTATATTCGGGCCTGATTACAACAACACACACCTCCTGTATTCAGGCATATGAAGTTGTAATCAGGCGTATCTCAGCTGTAATGCAGGAGCCCGAGTACGCCTGAATACGTACCATCTTAAGGGCTCGCATACAGCCTTGAAAAGGTGTGAAATGTTCACACCTCTTGAGCTCCACAATGGTCAGTTGCCATGGAGAACAATCCCCCGGTTTCTTGCAGGGGGGCATTAGCATCTCACACCTTGGGCCTTATTCTTACATCTGATTGGTTGTTTTGCCCTCACTGGCCCTACCGCCATTGGTCAAATATGTGGGGGGATTTGTTTGATTTGCATATATTAACTTTATTATAGTTTAATTTATCATAAATGATTTAATGTAATTATAATTCATGTAATCTTACACACTATATCATAAATACGAATGACACACTATTAGAGCATAAATGTTTATTTTGTGGTAAAAAAACAAAAAAACCACTGTATACAAATGTGCATCATTACAGTCCAATGCATAAAAACACAATGAAAAAAAAAAACAATATAATAACAATTTACTGTTTACTGACTGTGCTGCAGTGAACAAAAAAAATAAAATACAAAGTATGCACAATTTGTCCCACAGCACAGAGCCACCACAGGTCACTCCTGCGCTGCTCTGCAGGCAACTCTCTGGTGATGGGAGGCCGCTTATTTTGTATCAGCCTCCAGTCTATTTTGCAGCGCAGCACACAGCGCTGACAACTTTGCTTCGACGTGGAAGCCGGACCCATACAGGCTTGTCATCCAAGATGGCGTCCTCCTCCTCTGACATGAGGTCAATGGATGCCACTTCCCATACGCCCTCTTCGTCGCCACGGACGACGCCACCTTTGGTTTTGAAAAGCTGCCAAAGCACAGAGAAAACGGACATTTTAGCACTGTACAAATTAGATTGGGGAGAGTCAAAGAAAAACATGGACAGATGCAGTCTTTACTTACTCTTCTCTTCCTGTTTAGTTGCTGCAGAAACCCTGTGCCTCCCCTTCTCCTCAGGAGTATCATCTTGGTTCCTGAAAGTTAGCCGGAGTGTTTCGAAATAGGTTTTGCAGCAGGCTAAAGAGGAAAGGGTTCAATTAATAATGAAATTGGTCACATATATTAGAACAGCTCAGTAGATAAGGAAGAAAACTTATGTTCCTTCCAAGTTTAGTTATAGTGGCATCAGACAATTTCACTCACCAACTCAGGCTCCACATTTGGGTGGCCAATGAAACGTCCTGTGCCAGAAAGGTGGTCACCTTAGAATTGCGGGGTGAAGACACACTGGAAAACAAGTGGAGTCTGTGATTAGGAGGAGGGAATGGCCTGCTGACTGGCTCAGGCTGAAACAACACTTTCAGAATTTAATATTACCCAAACACAAAATTGTAATCACACCTTATATGTGCATCATAACATTTGCTGGCATCACGTTGAGCCTTGTGGAGCCTCCTCACAGCTTCCTGAGAAAGAAGAATGAGAAAATGTTAAATACTGAACATGTAGTGAAGTTGCTCAAATAATAAAAGAATCACCGTATATCTCTCAAAGGCCACTTACAGAAATGGTGCCAGTGTTGAACCACACTGCAGTTTGGGAGGTATGTTCAGTTGAATTCCTTTTCTTGGTTCTGGCTCGCCTTCGGGTTCCTTGGATCCATCAATTGAGCGTTTTCTGAAAAGCTGCCTGGTATTCAGCACTGGTGTCCTCTCACATCGACTTCTGGTGTTGCCGATGCCCTCTCTCTCGGCATCAAGCGTCACTGAATCAAATCCTCTCTATCACTGAAAAAAACAAACAAAAAAAACCCCTGACCTGTAGGAAAGGCCACATTCATTCATTTTAGTTAAATTCACCACAGGCCATAAATCCTTTGTTAAAATAAATAAAACATGACCTGTACAAAAATTCCAATAAAGGTACAAAATAATACTTTCCACTTTCAAACACATCAAATAAACTTACAAAATAAAATATTTCTTATGAAAGATAACTTTATCAGTATAAATCAAATAACAATTATCTGAAATTCAACCTGTAAGCACCTTGGATAGAATGATGAATAAATGAGCTTTTTTTCTTTCCCACACACACACACACACACACACACACACACACACACACACACACACACACACACACACACACACACACACACACACACACAGCATTACATTAGCAGTTAGCGGCTAAGTTACCTCTGCGGCTAGCACGTGTTAACTCGACACACTACGGCTCAAAATGAACAATAAACTCACCGTGGAGCAGGTCGCTTCAGCTCGAGACTCTGGGGAGTCGGTCTGCAGTGTGTTCCCAGTATTTCACTCTGTTTGCTGCTCTTTTGAAGATGATTTCAGGAGGAACTCTCCCTGAAGCCGGCGTGGTCTCCTCTCTGTTGTCTCTGCAGTGCGCCTGCGTGCAGCTGCAGCCCGTGACGTCATCACGCACTGCTCTGTGGCGCAGTTAACCCCATAAATGCCAGCTCTCACTTTCACACGCAGGTATAGAATAAATAAGACTTTTTCTCTTCTTTTCCTTTAAAATCTCCCTACATTTATTAACCCTGGGTTACACTTGCATTGTTTACTGCAAAATGATCAAATATGATCAATAGATTGCAGATGACCTGCAATAAATAATGGGTTTTTGGGGACAATGATTCTGTCGGGCAGCCTCTTGTACTCTCCATTGACCTCTTTCAGAGAAATTCGTGTGACTCCCCCACCACACCTCCCATTCCAGAGCATTTGCAAAACAAAGTGTGCCCCTGTATCTCCAAGCCCCCCTTCCCCTCCCCTTCGCTAAGTCAATTGACTGATAGCCCACTTTAGTTTTAATATAGATATTTATATCTAACATAAGGTTAAGGGCTAGTCTGTGTAGAGCATGTGAATATAAAGTTACAATAGGAAAACATTGTCATATTCTGGAATACTCCCTTGGAACAGAACTCAAACAGGGCTACAGCAGGGCTATAACTGGCTGTAACCCTTGCATAAAACCATAAAACAAGTTCGAATTAAATTTTAGGAGACATCTTCAAATACAACTAAGTATGTATGGATTCCAGACAGTGTAATGATCCTGAAACATACCACGTTTAAGCCATTTTACTCCAAAGTCCAATAAAATTAAGTGATATTGCTCTTTTAAAGTTTTGGGAGAGTGTATGAAGTATTGAACTCAGTGATCAACATAGAGTAAGAAATTGGACCCAATGGCAATTTTAATTTTGTAGAACTGAAAAAAAAAAATGTATATATTGATATAAATTTTTAAGGATATTTACAATGTTGAAATGCTTGTATATCTTGGAGACCCCCCCACCCCAAAAAAAAAAAAAAGAAAAAGAAAAATGCATATATCTTCAAGTGAATTAAACTATCTCTGCTTTTGGTGCTTGTTTTTGTAAATGAAATGAACCTGTTGATGAGACAAAGAGAGGAAGGATCCATCACACAGCCCCCTGCTGACATTGATTAGCATAAGAAAGACCAAGTCACACCTAGCAAGGCAGACTCCTGAAAGTGGCTGTCTGCAGCCTCTTGCTGGCACAGGAGCTGTATACCAGCCGTATCCTGTTCCTGGGTACTCCTGAATACAGCCCTTTTTTTGCTGTGTTAAGGTTTTGAATAAAAACTTCCAGGACACACGATCAAATGCTTTTTGAGCATCCAGGGAGAAGATCACTGACTTTGATTCCTTAATTTTTTGATGTGATATTATATTTAACAGACATCATAGGTTGTCTCTATAGTGTCTCCCTGTAATGAAACCAGTTTGATCAGGATGAATCATTTCAGTTATTTTCTGGTTGACTCATCTATTCAATATTGCAGTCAATATTCGTACATCTCTATTTAACACTGATATTGGTCTATAAGACTGGCATTTGGTCGGGTCTTTGCCTTCTTTGTGTATCACACAATAGTTGCATCTGTCCAGAATGGGGCCACAGTTTTTAAAATACATTGTGTGGTGGTATGCTTTTGTTGTGGAAATTCTATGATTAAATGCACCAACGATGAGTTCCTTAATGATTCCTTTAATTCCAGTTGCAACAGGAGAGAAGTCACGACTGCTCAGTCAGTGTGAGTTCTGTCGGTCTGAGATACAGGCTGGTATTTATACTCTGTCCTGCATTAACATGTGAAGTGACAAAGGAACAGAAAACCCCAACAACCCAACCCAATTCAACACCCTGTGGCTGCCGATGCATCTTAGAAGAATAGCATACAGACCATCGATACCTTTTGGAAATCAGGGGGCTGCACATCTGTTTAGCATATAACAGGACCCTTCTAGGCTACAGTGGTGTGAGAATCCCAGGGGACCGTCTGCTGGGGAAGTCTACTTAAAGTTGATAACCATCTCATTCATCACACATACAGAGACAGCTACATCAAAAATTTCCATCACACTTTCAACAGCAGAGGGTACAGTAATTCACTAAAAGTCTTATAGAATTCATTAATGTCGCCATCTGGCCCAGGGCTCTTTTTGTTCTTTAGTGTTGAGATCACTTGTTTAATCTCCCATTCTTGAATTGGTTTATCTAATTTTTTTAGCTGTCATATCTGTCAATTCTGGCAATTTAATTCAAGTCTTTTTTTATCATCAGTAGAAGTGTCTGCATTTTTAAATAGAGATTCGTGGAAAAGTGAAAGATTTTGCCGTTTTATCTGGTTTTGTAAGAAAAGTACATTGTGATTTAATTTTCTGCACTATATTCAATGATTTTTTTGTCTTCTTAATTGTAAGGCTAATAATTTGCTTGCCCTACTGCCATGCTCGTAGATTTTTTTTTAATTTATAAATCTTCAATTTCCCTCAATCTTATCTGACAGTCAACTATCAACTTCGCTATGCGTCACATTTACTTTTTTTCAATAATATGGTTGATGCAGACTGCTTATAATTGTATTCTAATTCTGTTATTTTCTCTTCCAATTCATGCTGGTTAGTTTCCTTTTGCCTTTTCAGAGCACATAAGAATGAAATACTTAAGCCTCTAAGGAATGCTTTAGCACAGTTCCATTCGATAAGGGGAGATGATTCAGGCAAATTATTGGTGTCTGTAATTCTTGAGCTCTGTTTTGATGAAGGAGTTAAACTATGTCATTTAAAGGGGATGCAATTAATCTCCATTGTTTCAAGGATGGTCTGTGACCAATGTCCTACTTTAATTCTACGGGTGCATGATCAGATAGTGTAATAGGTAGTATTTTAATATTGGATATGTTGTGTTCGACTTTTCTAGAAGTGAATAAATAATCAATTCTTGAATATGATGCATGTCTGCTTGAATAGAATGTAAAATCTCTATTTCCATGGGAATCTGCTCCTCCATAGATGAACAAAGCCAGTCTTCATGCACTAATATTTGAGAATTTTACTCATATGGGGAAGAGCAGTTTTAGAGTTGCTGCTCTAACATATTTGACATTACACAGTCAATACACCACCTCCCATCAAAATAAGTCCAGTGCTACGTTGTAATGCTTATTACAGTTTTTTTTTTTCCATTGGTCTGACTTATTTCTTAAAACAGAAATTACATTCTCAAAACAATATGGACAAATCTCCAAACTACTCTTCAACTGCTCACAACAGAATGGTCTTTCTCATTCACTTCATCATATTGGAAATGCCTTAGTCGGCAACTGGCAGCCCGCAGGCCAATTTTGGCCTGTGAAAAATATTATCTGGCCCGCCAGATGATTTTTTAAATCTGAAGCACCTACTTCACGGAGGCTGTAAGATCGTCCATTCACCTGTCAGCTCAGCTGTTAGCCACTGATGAACTAGCTGGCTTCGAACGATTAATTCATCCTACAACATCAGTAGGCGGGATGCAATCTAAACTTCTGAGATGGTGCAAAGGAGATTTCAACACTGAATGTCTTGGACAGGATGGGAAAGGTTGTTGTTGATGGACAGTTTTACTTCTAAGAGGAAGTATCTGAGCGGCGTGGCGGCATGGAGAGAAAGAGGGAAACATTGTTACGGTCAGTTTAATTCCTGGGTTTAGCGTGGCTTTTTACTGTTCTGTGTTTGTTGTTTTATCATCATCTTTTTGTTCAGTGATCATGTGTTGTTCACAGGACTGAAGGACGCTGCAGGTGAGCTGTGAGGCATTCAGGTTTTAAAGTCACAATCCGGCTCTTTTCAAATCAGAGGTCTTGTCAAACATTTTAAATACTCACAGTCAGTGCTTCTATATGTTTGTTTCTAAGGAAAAGTAATCATTCACAACACT
Source organism: Salarias fasciatus (assembly GCF_902148845.1). Lineage (NCBI taxonomy): Eukaryota > Metazoa > Chordata > Actinopteri > Blenniiformes > Blenniidae > Salarias > Salarias fasciatus. The sequence goes on along the minus strand of NW_021941373.1, from coordinate 1,042,762 downwards.
GAAATGGTCTTAAATTGTTGGCAATACAGAATTGTCATAGTTTATTATAATGTACTTTCCATATTTCACACATTATTGTCTAAGAAGACTTTTTGTTAAACAAGTTGGTGACTGGAGACAGCAGCCACAAAAACTCCAGGCTGCTATTGTCAGGTATTTCATAATTCCGCTTGTTAATGTTTTTTTTTTTTTTTTTGACTCTCCAGAGTGAAGCAGTAGACACTGAAGTAATTAGCAGCAGTCTGTGACAAATACAAGTTACTTTTTTAAACCACAAAATTTCTGACATCATTGTTTCACCGTTCAAGAGTGGACAGTGATGTAGATTCAAATAAAATAAAAACATTATCTCCGATTATGTGTGCACGCACATCAGACACCCCCCACCCTGCGCCCACGATTCAAGTGCCCAAACAAAAATTTGCCCTAAGCCAAATCAAGTTGCCAACCCCTGCCTTAGCCCATGTCTCAATATCTCAGAACATCTTTCCAACTGTTGTTGAGACCAGAGCAAAAAACTGAAGAAAGGAGTAACCAGGAATGCTCAAAAATTTCAAGTCTCTGCACAAGTTCTTTTAATTCAGTGGGAGGTTGATCAGACAGGGAGATAACCTGAATGAAGCAATAGAAAAAATACAGGGCGCCCCGGGCCTCAGCTATGAAGATCTAACAGCATCAGAATCTCAAGCAGAAATGGTGCCGATGTCTTCTTTGCTCAGGAAGCTATACTCTAGTCTCTGCACGACTCAAGCTGATTGATGGTTACATTTTGATAAAACTCTGACCGTCACAGGTTGTTTTTCTCGGAGACCAATACAGACAGCAATTGTTTCATGAAACAGAGAAGCTTTTTTCTCATGTGGGAAGAGAATAGGAAGTGGGTCTACTCCCTGCTCCTAACCTTGAAACCGGCCTGGGAGAGTCAGAATGCACACATAATTAGTTTTCAGTTCCAGCCGGTTGTACTGAAGGCATTAAAATCATAAGACAATCACACAGAATATATATCACACAATATACATATATATATATATATACATATATATATGTGTATATATATATATATATATATATATATATATATATATATATATATATATATATATATATATATATTAGTGCTGTCAGTTTAATCGCGATTAATCCATTGAGGTCTGCCAGTTGGGTCAAAGAAAAGAACTAGAGGATAATAGTGTTTTTTCCTGACATTGAGACTGATTTATGAGGATTAGATTCTTCATTGCAATTAATCTCAACTTTAAAAAAGTTAATTGTTGACAGTTCTCCATGAATTAATCAAGATTAATTGCGATCAATGCGATTAAAACTGACAGCACTAATATATATATATATATATATATGTATGGTAAAAATATTGTGAACAGTTGAATCAGTACATATTCATTAGAATGTATTTAATACTGTACATAAACAAGTGAATCTCAGCATAATGTTTGAAGTTGAAGTTTTATTAATGGAATGCCCCTTGAGATGTAGCATCTCGTTTTCGAGGGGGTCCATAAACACATACATATCTAACACAATTTACAATAACATACATAAATGCACACATATAAACATGAACAGACACACACACACACGCACAGGACAGACATGCTCCTTTGTTCCCTCACTCCCCAATCCTCCATGAATTGAGAAACAGGTAATACATCATTGACGAAAGTTCAAAGGGGAAAAAAACAAAAAACAAAACTAAAAACATAAGCACGAAGCTTTAAGGTGTGAAAATAATAAGGATTGGAATTGACCCAAAGATGTTATATCACGAATGGATAAAGGTAACCTATTCCAATCAAATGGAGCCCTATACTGGAAGGCTCTGCGACCAATTTCTCTGTTTGTACGTGGAACAGTTAAACTAAGACTATGAGTGCTCCTTAGAGAATATACAGAAGTAACTGGAACCAGAAGTCGTTTAAGATACAGAGGACAATAAAAATAAATACATTTGAAAATGAATAGTATCCAGTGATATTGTCGCCTTTCATATGGTTGCAACCAGTTCAGCTTCTCAAACAAAATACAGTGATGAGTTCTAAAAGGACATTTGAGTATGAATCGACAGAGAGAATTGAAGAGAACATTTAAAGGTTTGAGATATAAGTCATGAGCGTTTTGATAAATTGTGTCAGCATAATCAACAATAGGGAGGACACGTTGAGTCATTATTTGCTTCCTGACTTCTTGTGTAAAACAGTTTGCAGACCGAAAAAGAGGAGTTAAAGTAGCATATGTTCGTCTTATGATGTAATCTACATGAGGTTTGAAGCAGAGTTCAGGATCAAACCAAAGTCCAAGATATTTAGCAGAGTCAACGTTTTGGATAGTTGAACCATTACTAAACGAAATATGTAGGTTAGGAGATGTAAGTAAGTTAAAGTGAGAGCCAAAAAGCATGCAGCACGATTTCTTCAAATTCAGCTTTAATTTATTATTTTCAAGCCAGTTTTGAATCAGATTAAAATCTGCTTGCAGCTGAATCTGTAGTTGTGTGAGATCGGAATGATTAGAATGTGAATGCATTATACAACACTGTCTACAGTTCTCCATTGGTTTGGCTCATTTCCTAAAACTGAAATTGCACTCTCCAACCAACATGGACAAACTTCCAAACTACGCTGTAACTGCTCACAACAGAATGGTATTTGGCATTCAATTCATCACATTGTAAATATCTTCGTTGATGTCTCAATGGCCCAGTTTACATGGGTGTTTTTTTCAATCCGATTATAAACAGTCGTATTAAACAGAGTGTATTCATGTAGTGATCCATGATGAATCCTCGTTTGCAAGGACCCTGGGTGAAGCGGATTATACAGCGTCCTGTGACATGCGCACAAAGTCTCACGAGGAACTTGAAGGTCTTTAGCTCCGCAGCAGCAGTCCTCAGCGCCGAGCAGAGAGTTTTTATCTGCTAATATCTGCTCAAATAATGTCCCAAAAGTCCATGATATGCTGCTGAAGGAGCGGCTGCTCCCCTGGCTGCAGCACCGCTGCACCGAGCGGCACGTCTTGTTGTGAGCTCTGCTCCGCGTGTCGATGTTTTGAATTAACAGGTGCCCGTGTTAACTTGCGACCAATACATGATTGAAACATGTAGTCGTTCTGGCGAACGTCGGTTATCGACAGTTACGGTGAGTGTGTACGTTTAAAGTCATTTGTGAGTCTTTTTTTTTTTTTTTAAATAACTTTATTTAAACAGGTTTTCAGTTATATAAACAAGTAAGCAAACAGACATACAAAATGGCAAAAAAGAACATAATCCCATAACCCTCCCCATATACCCTCCCGTGGGACCAAAAGTACCCTAAAGGAAGAGAGAGAGAAGAGAAAAAAAAAAAAAAGACCCATTGATATCTGGTGAAATTTCAGACTTGCAAGGCCATGATGATCTTGGAAGAGTGATAATGACGATCAATAAAGCCTGGGCAGAGCATGGCATAATTTAAGAGAAGGGGTGACCAGCATCACTGTTACAGCTGTCAGTGTCGAACTATAATCTCGGTGGACCATTCAAACAGGTCAGCTAAGCCTGTCGTTCGGATGACATAATCTAGGAAAAATTTGACTTCTTCACAAACTCAATAAATGGAGACCACACTCTCACAAATTTGTCATCTGACCCATTTAATGTATGCCTGATTTTTTCTAGTTGGAGTAAAGACAGCACCTCCTGAATCCATCTCCTAAAGGGTGGACATTTGTCGAATTTCCAATTAATTAAGATCAACCTGCGTGCTATAAGGCTACTAAATGCTATTGCTCTCTTTTGAGAGTTTGTAGTATGTGTTACCGTAGGTACGACTCCAAAGATAGCCGTTAATGGATTAGGATTGAGAGATGTATTGCATAGAGCTGATAGACAATGGAATACAGAGCACCAGAAATTTGTGAGGCGGGGGCAGGACCAGAACATATGACCTAGCGACACTAAGTTGGCACATCTGGAACAGATGGGCTAAATGGATGGATATATTTTTGCTAGTCTGTCGTTAGAGTAATTAATTCTATTAAGGACCTTAAATTGTAGTAACCCATGCCTAACACATATAGAAGAGGAGTGTGTGTTAGTAATGCATTGAGCCCAAACATTATCTGTAACTGCGGTACCGAGATCCCGTTCCCAAGCTTCTCGTGTTTTAGTTTGCAATGGAGGGTCGATGCTTTGTATTATTTTATAACTCCTAGAAATTAGACCCCTATTCCATGGATTTAGGTTTAGCAAATTATAAGAGACATTTTTGTCCGGGGGCTTTGGGTAAGAGTGAAAAGATTTAGAAGCGAAACTGCGGACTTGGAGGTATCTGAAGAAATTAGATTTTTGGATATTGTGATCTTTTACAAGGAATTCAAAGGAGAGGAAGGAATTTTCATCAAATAGATCATCAAAAAGACCAAACCATGTCTGCGCCAGCCAGCAACACTTGAGTCAGTTTGTGAGGGAGCGAAGAGGTGGTTATGGGATATAGGAAAAAGGCCACTCATCTGATCAAGGTTAAAGTGCTTGCAAAATTGTATCCAGATTTTAATGGAACTTGAAACAACAGGATTGGAAAAAATCTTATTATTGGTGCACAAAGAGAGTGGAGCCGTCACAAAAGAGATTGGTGATATCGATGCATGTGATGAAAGTTCCATTGATGCCCAAGCGGGCCCATCATTGTCAGAAAATGTTGATATCCAGTATGACAATTTGGAAATATTCGATGCCCAGTAATAGTAAAGAAAATTTGGGAGACCGAGCCCTCCTTCAGGTTTGGGTCTTTCAAGATAAGTTTTCTTAATTCGGGGTATTGAGTGGTTCCATATGAAAGCTGAAATACATTTATCTAATTTAACAAAGAAACATTTTGGGAGCCAAACAGGAATTGTCATAAAAAGATACAGGAATTTTGGTAATACTGTCATCTTGAGGGCATTGATACGGCCAGCTAGTGAGATTGGAAGGCGTGACCACCTTTCTAGTTCTTTTTTTGTATATTCTAATAAACTGTCAAAGTTTACTGCTCTGAGTGTTTTAAATGAGCTGGTTACATTCACACCTAGGTATTTAAATGACTGACGTTCAGTTTTAAATGGGAACAAACTATAATTTAATGTTTTACTTATGTCATTAATAGGGAATAATAAACTTTTTGTTAAATTTAATTTATAGCCTGAAAAACTCCCAAATTTCTGTAATAAAACTAAAAGGTGGGGAACAGACTGAAACGGATCGGTGATAAAAAGAAGCAAATCATCCGCATAGAGCGCAACTTTGTGAATTATGTCTCCTCTCTGAATTAATTCCCTCATCACCTCTCATCCCTATTGCACGAGGTTCTATGGCTAAGTCAAACAAAAAAGGTGACAAGCAACAGCCCTGACGTGTCCCTTTAAAAATAGGAAAATATGAAGATAGTAAACCATTTGTTTTAACAGCCGAGGTTGGGTTGCTATAAAGAATTTTGATTCAATTACAAAATATTTCACCAAATCCAAACCTCTTCATGACTGCGTGTAGGTATACCCACTCTATTCTATCAAAGGCCTTTTCGGCATCAAGTGATAGGATTACCTCAGGCAGCTGAAATGTGTGAGTGGAGTACATGACGTTAAAGAGCCGTCTCATATTAAAAAATGGTTGTCGACCTGGAATGAAGCCGGTTTGGTCTTGGTGAATAAGTGTTGGTATCACATCATTCAGTCGGTTTGCCAGTGTTTTAGTCAGGATTTTGTAATCGCAGCAAAGGAGACTGATAGGTCTGTAAGATGAGCAGTCAAGCGGATTTTTATCTTTTTTCAATATCAGAGATATAGTTGCTTGAGTGAGAGTTGGTGGTAGGCAGCCATTTTCTAAAGTCTCCTCGTACATTGCTTTCAGAATAGGTACTAATTTGGGTGCAAATATCTTGTAGTATTCGCTGGGAAACCCATCAGGTCCCGGAGCTCGTCCACTCTGCATGGAATTAATTGCAACTTGTATCTCATTAGCGGTGAGAGGTTGATCGAGTGAGAATTGAGCCTCTGAATTAAGAGTAGGGATATTTAAGGAATCTAAGAACGATTGTATTGAACATATGCTTGCATCTGTGTTTGAAGCATATAGGTCTGAGTAATATTTTCTGAATTGACTGTTAATAAGCTTTGGGTCACATGTAGTTACATCTGGGCCAACGTTTATTTCTGTAATTTGGAAATTACTGTTTGTTTGACGGAGTTGATGAGAGAGTAGTCGACCTGCTTTCTCGCCATGCTCGTAACATTTTTGCTTAGTTTTGAGTAAGTTTCTTACTGCTTGATCAGTGCATAGGTTATTGAACTCCATCTGAAGCAAAGCACGTTCTTTTTGTAACTCTGAAGTGGCAGATACTGAGTGTTTCTTGTCAATGTCCAAAATGGACTGCTCAATTTCTGAAAGACGTTTATTGCGTTGTTTATTTTGATGGGCGGTATATGAAATTATCTGGCCTCTAATGTAGGCTTTATGTGTTTCCCATAGAACACGTCTTGAGATGCCTGAACAGTCATTTGTTTCAAAAAAAAAATAAATCTGCTCTGCAACAAATTTCTTAAATTCAGTACATAATGACAGAGAGGCTCAACATTTTCTGGGAAATGAATATCCAGTTGTACGGGACAGTGATCTGATACCACAATACTGTGATACTGTGAATTAGTGACATGTGGATAAAGATTACTGTTAATTAAAAAATAGTCTATTCTTGAATAGCTTTTGTGGACAGATGAATAGAATGAGAATTGCTTCTTATCCGGGTTTAGTTTCCTCCAGGGGTCTGTGAGGCAGTAAGAGTGCATGAAAGACTCAAGGACGCCACCAGACTTAGATAACTGACTGTTTGGTTTCGGATTGGATCTATCTAGTTGTGGATGTAGTACGCAATTTAGATCTCCAGCTATTATAAGCAGATGGGTGTTGACATCAGGTAAAGAGGCAATTAGCGTAGTAAAGAACTGCGAATCATCCCAGTTAGGGCCATAGACATTTACAAGAATAGTTGGGGAATTACAGAGTTTACCTATTAATATAATGAATCTATCATTGGAGTCAGTAATCGTTTTGGTATGGTTAAATTGAGCTCCCTTCTTAAAAAGGATTGCAACACCCCTGGAGTTATGGTTAAAGTTGGAATGGTAAACCTGACCGATCCAGCTATTTCTCAGCCTTGTATGATGGTTGACCTTTAAATGTGTCTCCTGTAGAAAAATAACGTCTGGGTTAAATGATCTCAAATGACTAAAAATGTTATTCCGTTTAATTGCATTGCCCATGCCTCTGATGTTCCATGAAATGAAGGAGAGAGAGAGAGCCCGGAGCTCTGTTCACCTGTCTTCGTGATGTCATATCCTTTTAAGCTTACAGAGATATGCTATGCCATCAAGTCCTTGCAGAAGATAGTTGGGTCTAGCAATACAAATGCACAATTCAAGCCAACTTAAAAACCAAATACAGAAAACTACAAAACAATAGCAAATAAATACAAACTTTTGGTACCCATCCCAGCAGGCTATCAGCCCATCAAAGTAGGTTGCTCCATCTCCAGGTGAGCAAACCATCAACATGAACACTTCGTACTAAACTAATCCCTAAGAGAGCTATGCATGAACTGAACAATGCAAAAAAGTAGCTGTCCTCAAAACTAGAATTCCCAAAAGTGATTGCTTTAAAAGCTGCCATAAATCGAAAATAAATATTTAAGCAAAAACAGGAGGGAGGAAAGAAAAGAAAAAAAGAGGGGAAAAAAAGGGGGGGGAACAAGGGGGTTGAACAGTGGAAATTTAGAGCCATTACACAAATACAGAGAGCTGAAAATAAGCCAAGGGTGGATAAAATACTGATCAAGCTGCAAATCCACTCTGGATGAGTCCGATATACTGTTACTGAACATAATGAATATAGTAGGACATGATAATTAAAATAACTGAGAGGTTCCCAAAAAAGAAAAAAAAAAAAAAAAAAAGGGGGAGGAAAAAGAGTAATGGAGTAGCATGGTGATTGAGAAAGCTGATTGACAATATATTAATTATTTACGAACTGATTGGCATAAACAGACCTGTGACAAAGGAACTATTCTCACATCTTTAATGTCAGCTTTCCGCGCTGCTGTAGTTTCACACAATTGTCTGAGTCACATAGGCAAATAAAGTCTGTGACAGCATCGCAGCTTTTCCTGTAGGTGTGAGAGTTACATCCTCTCAGTTACCTGAGCCTCTGGTCTGCAGGTGATTGATAATGTACTCCTTTGCTTTGGCCGGGTTATTGAATGATCTCTGTTCACCGTTTGGAGCAGTGATTTTCAACGTCGCAGGAAACAGGAGGCCAAACCTGGTGTTGGGGCAGCGGCTCAGCAGCTCTCTTGCTTCTCTGAAGGCAGCCTGACGCTTTCTCACGGCAGCAGTGTAGTCCGGATAAATGAAGATCTGTTTGTTATTATGCTGGATGGGGCGCTGGTTTGACGCTTTCCTCAGGATATCCATCTTTTCCTGGAAGTAGTGAAACTTAATGACAATCGGCCGTGGGGAATCCCCCTGTTTCGGCTTCGGCTGTAGGCTTCTGTGGGCACGGTCGAGTGTCGGGGTGTAATCCAGACCCAGTGAGTCCTGCAGCAGTTTAGCCACCGGCTGCTCCATACGAACATCTCCAAAGCTTTCATCCACGCCGATAATACGGCAGTTATCTCTGTGTTGCCTGGACTCCAAGTCTTCCGCCTTGGCTGTCAGTTGCTTGACTTGAGAGCTTAATGAGGTGAGCAGTGTTTCTAGCTCAACAACCCGGTCGGAGTAATGGTTGGCCCCGTCCTCCAGACTCCGTATCGATGTAGCATGTAGCTTTAGCTCCTGGTTAGCATTATCCAGTGCATCATGTAGCTCGGAGCTAACTTTGGCTATTTCCCCGCGCAGCTCTTTGGAAAGGTTTTCTGTCTTAGCATGCAGGTCCGACGACAGTGCAGAAACTGAGCCTTCGATCTTAGTCAGGACCGATTGCTCACAGGCTTTGATGGCTTCCATGATGGTAGCGAAGGCCAGATCCGGCGTGTCTTTCGGGGGACACGTCTCAGGGGAGCCCGGGGCTTTTGCTGTAGCTTGTTTGGACTTGGCTTTGTGAGACGTGACGACGGACGTTGCTTGGCATTAAGTAGAAAAAAAAACCCGCTTGGAGAGAAAAAAAAAATGCAGCTATATTATCCGAAGAAGTTTATGGTTTGTTTAAAGTAGGTCTAGTATTGTTTTAGAGGATATAATTTAGTGAAATTGTCGTTTTCATGCGGAGCTCAGGGAATACACGTCTTTACATGTTGCTGCTCTCGAGCGCCCCCCCTGTGAGTCTTATTTTAACAACTGCTGTAATCAGCCTGTGTTTACACAGACCTCCGCTGTCATTCGTTAACACGGGAACCAGTTAATCCATAACACCTGCCGGCGATCGCTTGTATTCTGCTATAGAGCTCTTTATACAACTCGCTATTGCGCGATTTGGTTCCATTTCGCCTCACCAATGTTTTTTCTGTCAGGGTTTTTTACTAAAAAAGTGATTTTTCAACCACCATGACGTTCTTCTGCTGGTTTTTTGACTGTGCTGCTTCCCGTTTACTGGCACGTCACATGTCACTACCTATGAGGGAACGCATGCGCAGAACAAACACTCCCCCAGTTCAATCTGCTCCGCTGTCAGGCTCGTTTATAAGGGACACAGAGTGGATTGTCGATCAGCGTAGACCACCTCATACAATTGGCTCCAAATTACAATCCGCTCCGAGTGAAGCGGATCCACTCGGTCGTTTACATGACACATTTTACAATCCGCTCCACATACAATCCGCTTATACGTGGTCCATGTAAACGTGCCTAATGTCTCAGAAAATCTTTGCAGTAAGCCTGGATTTAGCACAATATCCAAGTGAATATATCATGATGATCTAAACGGAATGATCGATTCTCAGTCTAATGGTTGTTCTCTCCAAAACACATTACCATTATTTCATTTTATCAGTCACCACGTGCAAAATAATGTGTTCATCTGTCAAAATTAGTCAAGAACACTCTTCAATACCATGAAATACCAGACATGGATCTGCTTGCATAAGAGTGAGGAGCCCGACCATAGAGGTGAGGAAGAGGGGGACCAGTGAAGAAGTGAGCTGTGAAACAACACTGTTTATTCATTTACAGCATTGTAGGCCACATTTTTCTTTTTCTAAATTTTCCTTTTTTATTTTTGTTTCTTTTTATTTACTTTACAGAGTGCTGAACTTTGATGGATAGAAGTTAATTTGTGTATGACTAAAAATGACTACAGTTTCCTTGAAAGTACAACAACAATCCATCCATCCATCCATCCATTTTCCTTATCCGGGACCAGGTCGCAGGGGCAGCAGTCTCAGCAGGGATGTCCAGACCTCCCTGTCCCCAGACACTTCCTAGAACACTGTATGAATCAAAACTTGAAGACGAACTGTAATTAGCAAACTAACTAAACTAACTGCAAAATGCTTTTTCTACTACCGCACCCGCTCCATCGGAAGCCCCCCACCACGGCCGAAGGCAGCGCCACCGACACGCGGCTCCCTCAGGAGAGGGGCACATCCGCTCAGCGCCGGGCCCTCTGCTTCCACGCCGGCTCTCCCTCCACGGCAGTTTCGCTGCTTTGCGACTGCGGGAGCGGATCGCGACAGCAAACCGGGCCCGTTCGCCCTCACGCCAGGCAGCCCTGTTGTGGCACACAAGAGGAGCACCTCCCGTGATTTGCCGTCAGCTCATAAGTGCCCCAGGCTGTGTTCCCCGCCTTCATCTCCCTGTGTTAGCGCAGGGGAGTTTCAGGGCGCTGGGATTATACCGGCTCACGTCCCCGCCGTTGAGCGCTCGGACTCCGGCATCATCAGCATGGCTGGCAGCCCGAAGGGTCTCGGGACCGTGCCACCTTCGCCGGTTTCGGCAACAACAAAGCACTGGTGCGTGGCCCCGAGGTGGCCGCCCACGCCGCTTCTTGGGTTGCCCATCTCCTGAGGCCGGAAGGACGGGCGGGCCTCCTCCCTCGGCCATGGTTGTGGTACAGCCGCTGACGCTCCACTTCCAGACATGGTGTGCGATACTGAGTCCGCTCTCACCCTGGCTGTCCTGGGATGAGTGCACTCTTGTCTCGGTTCACCACGAACCCCAGGAGCTGTGGTGCAGGACCAGGGCCGTGTTCTTCGCTGCCTCCTGGTAAGAGGGTGCTAGTATCAGCCAGTCGTTGATGTAGGTGAGGGTCCTCAGACCACGATGACAGAGGGGCTCCAGCTCGGCCTCGACACACTTGCTGAAGGTGCATGTAGCGAGGGAGTAGCCCAAGGGGAGTCGGTTGTATTGAAAACACAGATCTCCCACGGCAAACCTGAGGAAGCTCCTGTGCCTCCTCAGAATGGGGATGTGAAAGTAGGCGTCCGTGAGATCGACTGAGGTCATCTAGTCCCCGGGACGAACACTCTCCAGGAGGTGCTTGACCATTAGCATACGGAATCTCCTGGTGGTCACATGAGCGTTCAGGACCCACAGGTCTAGAATAGGTCTCATTCCACCGTTGTTCTTGGGGACCAAGAAGTAGGGGGAGTAGAAGTCCGAATGCGCCTCCTCTGTGCTCAGTGCCGTTATCGCACCCCAACGTAAGAGTGAGCACACCTCTACTTCGAGAGCGGCCGCCCCCGAAGGGCATGCGAGCCGCTTACGAAGGATCCCGTTGAAAGGAGGCGGGCGACACGCGAAATGTAGGGTCTAACCGCATCTCCTTACTTTTAAAGTAACTTAGTTACTTTGATATTGAAGTAATCAGTAAAGTAACTAGATTACCTTTTTGATGAGTAATCCGTAATCAGTAATTGGATTACTTTTTCAAGTAATCTGTGACAACACTGCTCAGAACCAAGGTGGGGGAGGAGCCCCTCCTTTGTGCTCTTTTTGTGGAGCAGACAGTAGTCACAGAAAACATGATTCCAATCATGTTGGATTTAATATTCCTTGGTGGAATATTTCCATCAATCCGTCCCCAACAACTGTTTTATGGGCATCAGAACAACAGCTGTACTTTAGTTTGCATTGATTATCAGTAGGATAACCCAGGGTGGTCATGCCATTTTATATTTCCATGTTTTTTGTTTTTATGTTGATCCTGATTTTTTCTTGAAAAAAAAAATATTTCAATTGAAAAATACGCATAATCAATATTGACAAATTTAGACATAAAATAACCCCCAAGAATTCAAGTGTGGTCACATGGAATACTGAAACATAAGCAGCCTATTTGTGGTGTAGTCAATTTTAAATAAAGTCCCAATGAATAATGTCATTAAAAAATACATGTTTCTGATATTCTCGCTTTAATTTTGAAAGGCTTTGTGGCAGCTTTCACTCCTGAGAGTGGAGGACTGATGGTGGGGGAGTCCTGACTGTGGAGGAAAACTATGATGTAGTTACTCCCATCACTGCTCATTATATGTCTATGGACCTACCCGATACAGTCATGATTTGTGCTGTGAAGTGTTGCAATGTCTGTGGAAAGCTCATATGTCTGGGATGTTCAATGTGATTTTCAAGTGTAATCCCACTCAGATTTACCTGTAACCAGATTACTTTTTTTTTAATGAACTGGAAAGTATTAGTTATATTTCTTTTGTATCCTAATTACATAACTCTGTTAGATGTAATCCGTTTCTCCTCAACCCTACATGTTTTCAACAATGTTTTCTGACGTTGTAGCTGCAGTGTTTGTGATTGAGGTTGTAGCTGCAGTGACCTCCTGTCCTGTGTTCAGACTCCATACAGCTGCTGAATGGATCCAGTCGCTGTTCAGGCAGGCTGCAGGTGAAGACTAACCCGTCTGACCAGACCTGGTCCTCAGTGTGTGAAGCAGACCTGGACCTGCAGGATGCACAGGTGGTGTGTCGGGAGCTGGGCTGCGGGGCTCCTTCAGTCCTGCAGGGGGCGCTCTATGGAGACGTGCAGACTCCCAGGTGGAGCCCAGAGTTCCAGTGTGGAGGCCATGAGTCTGCTCTGCTGGACTGTAGAAGCTCAGGCTCAGCTAGAAGCAGCTGCTCACCTGGTAAAGCTGCTGGACTCACCTGCTCAGGTAGAAGTGGAGCTGCAACTTCCACTGCTCTTCTCTTCACTCTCACTCCATCCTCTCTCTCTTCTCACTCTGCTTTGGGTTCAGAGGGCGATGAGTTCAGGTTGGTGGGAGGAGCCAGTCGCTGTGCAGGAAGTCTGGAGCTGGAATATCTTGGTGACCAGAGACCTGTGAAAGACGATGTCAGCATGAAGACAGCAGCTCTCATCTGTGAACATCTGAACTGTGGCTCTGCTGTTTCTTTAGAAGCAACTGATGCGTCACGTCAGTCTATGTGGAGAATCAACCCAGAATGTTTTCAATCTCAATCTGATCTGTGGAACTGTCTGGAATCATGGATCTCCTTTGGCACCCTGAAACTCACCTGCTCAGGTAAGTTTTGTTGACTTTAAAAAATGACTATGTTCTTTCTGGTTTTACAGCAGATTTATATTTTCTCCTGCTAACTAATTACTTGGTAAAGTAACTATTGCTTTACTTAGAAAAAGTGCTTAAATATGTTAAAGAATCTGGATGCCCTTATAATGGTACTTTGAAATGCATGTTCAAGTTTTTTTATTATTCAATTCGCCAATTACAACATAGTCATTTCTTTTTTTTTCCAACTTTATTTTTTGAACTTTACAGATACACTAACATACGATAAAGCATTATTTGTATTTGAAGACACAGTTGTAAGTTCATCAATACCCACCCACCCACCCACCCATATAGACGTACATACCCACACAATCAAACAAAATTAAGAAACAAAGGGTAGAAATTATATGACTACCAATAAAAGGTAGAAAAAAAGTCAAAAATATGTATTACTTATTCATCATCAGGATCGAAGGGAACATTCAGAGATTCAATATATCGTAAGGAGGTGTCCCATGTGCCGTGGAAAGCTTTTCCTGATCCGCTCGTTGAACACCTCAACTTCTCGAGTTTAAGATTGAGGAACACCTCTTTTATCCAGCGAATATGTGAAGGGAGCTGGGGAAGCTTCCAATTAAGCAAAATTAGTCCGCGGGCCAGGAGGGTTGTAAATGCCAAGGCTCACTGGAGTGCCTTTGGCAGGCCCAGAACTGGGGGGATACCAAAAATTGTGGACAAGGGGTTTGGGACAATCACACAGTCATAGGCACTACTGAGTGTATTAAAGATATATGTCCAAAATGATCCCAGTTTTGGGCACGGCCAAAACATATGCACATGGTTTGCAGGGGTTAAGTCACACCTGTTGCAAGAATTACATAGAGAGGGATACCTTTTAGACAGTCTGGCATTAGTGTACCGTTCACTGGATAAGTCTGTGACGGACACAAATCGAGGACGTGTGAACAAGAGTTGAGTTCCATTCTTCTTTGGTTAGTTTGACACCAAGGCCCATGTGTTTTTGATGACACTAAAGCCGGCCACACACTACAGGATTTTTTCAATCTTCCCCGATTCAGACACCACACACTACACGACAGCAGAGGACAGATCGCACCCGATCTTCCTCTCCTGATCGTCTAGTGTGCGGTGTCAATCCGGAGCAGACCACACACTAGCAGATTCTTCCGCCGAGAATCGGCTCCTCACTCCTCCAAATCTCACGTCGTCCGACGTGACTTTGTGCTGTTTCCCTTCATTGCTGTTTTTACATTAATCTCCACTTTCAATAATAAGTGGAGAACTCATTCGTTCCCTCAGTTCATTCATTCACATTGGTATCGCTCCTTCAGTGCAGACCAGTGTTGAATTAACTCTGAAAGTGTTAAGAGTGGTCTCATATATACACTGTTGTAGTGTTAAATGTAAGTGTTAAAATGTACACTTTAAAGTGTTCATTCTAAGAATTAACACTGTATAGAGTTAAATAGGAACACTGGTCAACAGAGAAGAATATTAATATAACTCTACAGAGTGTCAGCGTTAGAAAATTAACACTGGTCAGTGTTGAGATTTTAACACTACAGAAGTGTATATATGAGACCACTCTTTAACACTTTCAGAGTTAATTCAACACTGGAAAATTTGTTGTGCCGCCGTGCGCACGGAGCACGGACTGTCAGCACCTTGTTAGAAAATTTAAATGTTCCAGTACAGAAGAGGGAAACATAGTTTCAGATCATTTTATTATAATTTACATTTAATAATAATTCAGCTTATTAGCTAATCTGTTTGTGTGTGTTTTTTTTTGTTTTTTTTTTACTTTTGAGTCCCGAGTGCAGCAGTAGAATAAAGTTATTAGCAGACCGTGTCAAATAAAAGCTACTTTTTTAAATCTTTTTTAAATCATCAAATATCTTAAATCATTCTTTATGTCCACAGATTTGATAGTTTAAATCAGAGTAAAAATACATTGATTAGGAAAGTTTCATTATAGTCCGCTCTGTCTCTGAGGGCACGGAATCAGTGGAAAGTTTTTTTTTCTTTTATTATTTTTTTCTTCCCCATTCTTCTGTGATGGTTAATAACGGAGATTAATTAAAACATTGGGATTATTGCAGGACTGGCGGAGATGCAGATATTAGATCGGAGTTTGGGTCTGAATGGAGGATCCAGTTCATCCAGGAGTGATAGGATTAACCATCACTTTCTGCACGGCTGAGTTTAGAGCTCTGGCTCTTCTGTTTCACTGTCATATATAGTGAATATATTTCACAGACATATATTCATCATCCAGCTCTGACAGCTGTGAGTGGATGTTTTTAATCAGCGGCACCTTGGTGAGACGGAGCTGTTCACCCAATCAGAGAGCTTATTTCGAGGGTGTGGACAGCTCTACTCAGAGCTGATCGGCGCCTCTCGGAGCGCACCACACACTACAGGATTTGCGATCGGAAATATTGAACATGTTCATTATCTCCGATCTCCCCTTCCGACGCCTCCCGAGAGGCTCCGACTGGAAAAAATCTCTCGGAACACACCGCACACTACACGAAGATCGGACCCGAACTCATTTGCATACTCCCGACAATCGGACCCTGTCGGCCTTGATCGGGAGGAGAGGATCGGGGCAAAATTCGGCCCGATTATCCTGTAGTGTGTGGAGGCCCTAAGGGATGACGTGGGTGCTGACCAAATAGCCTTATATAAAACTGAAATACATCCTTTAGCAATGGGATCTGTATTAAGAAGGGAGTCCAGTAAGGTTTCGGGAGGGCGATTGGGAAAATGAGGGAATTTTTTTTCTTACAAAGTTCCTAACCTGAAAAAAACGGAAGAGATGATGTTTTGGAAGATCAAATGTTGACGAGAGTTGCTCGAACGAACAGAAAACATTGTTTATATACAAATCGTGGACGGACTTTTTCCCTTTGTTATGCCAGACTCTGAACACTGGATCAGTTCTCGATGGATCAAAAGCACAATTTCTATATACAGAGGTCAGGGTGGAAGGAGCTGAAAGTCCAGTTTGCTTACTATACTGGTTCCAGATCTTTAAGGAGGATAGTACCACAGGACAGCCCTTCAAGCGTGAAAGTGGGATTGGGAGTTGTGAACACAGAGCGGAGCGTAATGAAAATGGAGATAAGTTATTTTCCAAATGAACCCAGCATGGCAGTGAGTCCGGTTCCTCACACATCCAAAATAAAATCTTCTGTATGTTAGCTGCCCAGTAATAATACCTAAAAGCTGGCAGGGCAAAACCACCTTTATCTTAGGGGGATTGCAATACCGTTTTTCGAATCCTGGCTGGTTTACGCGCCCACAACAATGCTGAAATCTGTTTGTCAAGTTTTTCAAAAAAAGATTTATTGAGTAGGACAGGAAGATGCTGAAACAGGTTAAGAAACCTCGGAAGAATCACCATCTTAATCAAGTTTATCCTGCCTACAAGTGGGAGGGGCAAGACTCACCAGTGGTCAAAGTCGCCTTCCATCTTGTTGATCAATGGGACAAAGTTGTTACGATATCGATCTGAAAGGGAGAGGGAAATATGGATGCCCAAATATTGGAAGCCAGCAACTGACCACTTAAATGGTGATATAGAGGGGAGGATTCCTTTGGCAGAGTCATTAATGGGCAGTAATTCACTCTTCTGAAAATTAAGTTTATAGCTGGACACACTGCCATATTCATTTAAAATCTTAAAAATTGTGGGAAAAGAAAAAACTCAATCAATTTATTTTTGTATAGCCCAGTATCACAACAACAGTTGCCTCAGAGGGCTTCAAGATGTTACATTGGTCGGTAAAAATAAAAACAGCGAATAAGCGACAGTAGCTCAGTTGGTAGAGCGGGTCGTCTTATAACCGGAAGGTTGGTGGTTCGATCCCCGCTCCCGCAGGTGTAACACTGTCATCGTGTCCTTGGGCAAGACACTTCACCCACCTTGCCTAGTATGAAAGTTGTGAGAGTGAATGGTTGGTGGTGGTTGGAGGGGCCGATGGCGATTGGCAGCCTTGTTTCTGTCAGCCTGCCCCAGGGCAGCTGTGGCTACAGTAGTAACTTACCACCACCCAGTATGGTGTGAATGAATAATGCAATGTAAAGCGTCTTTGAGTGTCCTGAAAAGCGCTATATAAAACCAATGCATTATTATTATTAAGCATAATGTTAATATGTCAAATTCACAGTAACGAGACAAAATGAAGCAACCACCCTCACATCCGGCAAGAAAAAACTCCAAAAATCCAGTGGGAAAAGAAGAAATCTTGGGGAGAACCACAGTATGGAGGGATCCCACTCCCAGGGACAGACAGCTTTGGCAACAACGAGCATGAGACAACAAGAAGTAAAGCTTAGGACTCTTTTGAGTACAGTCCGTTGGACGGTCCAGCACAAGAACCACGGATCCCAGAAGTAGAACCGAAGCCAGTCCGCAGGCACAGCACCGACAGGAGTGTCCTCCCGGTCCGGACGGAGCTTGTTCGTAGGCCCTCGTAATAATGGAGTCAGCAACTGAAACTGGAGAAGACTCCCCCTTGAAGGGGGGGACAGCAGGTGAAAAGCAATGAACGGACTAAAGGGAATAACATTCAGACATTAGAGGATAGGGCTCAGCGCACCGTACTTCCCACAGCATTCTAGCTCCTAGGGCAGCTTTGTGGATAGTTTAGTATTAAACTAGTATTTAGTTAGTATAGTTTAGCTAGTTTAGTTTAGTTTAGAGTCCCTAGCTGACCTGATCATAGGCTGCATCGAAGAGAAACGTCTTGAGCCTAACCTTAAATGTGGAGACTGTGTCTGCCTCTTTGACACCACTTGGAAGCTGGTTCCATAAAAACGGTGCCTGATAGCTAAAGGCTCTTCCACCTAGTGTCCATTTAGAGACTCTAGGAGTCTCCAGTAACCCTGCATTTTGGGAGTGAAGTGCTCTGATTGGTTGATAAGGCGTTAAAACATCTTGGAGATAGGTTGGAGCCATGCCATTTAGGATTTTGTAAGTTAGGAGAAGGATTTTAAATCTAACTCTAAACTCGACAAGAAGCCAGTGAAGAGATTTTAGAACGGGAGTAATGTGTTCGCGTCTTCTAGTTCCGGTTAATAATCTGGTGGCCGCATTTTGAACCAACTGAAAGTTTTTTAATGCACTTTTTGGGCAGGCTGCGAGAAGGGAGTTGCAGTAGTCCAATCTAGTAGAAACAAATGCATAGATGAGTTTTTCTGCATCGCTTCTAGGTAGAATGTTTCTTATTTTAGCTATGTTGCGCAAGTGGAAATATGCTGTTTTACAAGCCAGGTTGATATGTGTTTTAAAGGAGATATCCTGGTCAAATAAGACCCTGAGGTTCCTGACAGTAGAAGAGGAGGATACACTGACGTTATCTAAGGTGATAATCTGTTCAGATAGACACTCTCTCAGTTTATGGGGGCCTAGTATAATGACCTCTGTTTTGCCAGGATTAAGACGGAGATAGTTCGTAGTCATCCAGGTTTTAATTTCTCTGATACAGTCACTGAGTCTGTCTATTTGATTAGTTTGATCAGGTTTCATAGATAAATACAATTGTGTGTCATCTGCTTAGTAATGAAAATTGATATCGTGACTTCTAATTATGTTCCCTAAAGAATCAGAATCAGTATTCAGAAGAATCAGAATTGTCTTTATTGTCATCGCAACAAGTTACCGAAGTTACAAGTGCAACGAAATTGCATGGGTTTTTAAGACGCCCAGGCAGCCAATTACGGCGCTCCGTCTTGAAAAGGAAACAGAGTTAAAGAAACTCAGACAGAAATTAGGGGAGGGGCGAAGGGGGGGTGGTAAAAAAAGATACATCAATTCAGATCACGGTTCCGAAGGGAGTCGTGATTAGAAGTGAGAGACCAAAAAAAGCCAACCTGTGCACATACATAGCAAAAAAAAAAAAACACGAGACAAGTTGCTATCAGACTAACGGATCAGCGGTCGCAGCTATACATCAGCGCAACACGTCATCACCACTAGTCGTCAGCAGAAAGGTGTGGTGGACACGTTGAAAATGGGGGAGGGAGTGTGTGTGGCATGTATGTGGCATTTCAGTTCATCAGTCCGTGTACGCGTGTGTGTGGTTTGGCCCGCCTCCCCTTTGCGCTCCAACTCAGATGGTAGTTGCCGGGACGGCCTTGAATGAAGCAGTCCAAAGTGAACTTGGGTTGCAGCTGAGAGTGAGAGAGGGAAAATAGACAAAGCAATCAGTCTTGTCTTGAATCTTCAGGGAGATTTGTTTAGTCTTCCAGGGGCACCAAACACAATTAGAAGTTATCTTGTTTTGGTGTGGAAGGAGCCGTTTGACCTTCCTTTGCTCGGTTTCTCCACATTTCAGACAGAAGCTGGCTTAACCCTCTCGGCGATGGTGACATCCAACTTGCGTCTCAATCGTCCATAACCCAAACTGTCCACCTTTCGAAAGAGTTCGCACAAACGGTCAGTCTCAGCTTTTGCCCGTTGATTTGAAAAGACCGCCCTCCCTTGGACGTCTTTTGTGGTGGCGGTCTTCTTAATCCTCCAGAGGATCAGGTCGCAGCACCGGCCAATCAGCAGCAGACCGATCATCATAAATTCGAAAATGTAATCATCCACAATGACCTCGACGGACAGGGGTGCCAGGCATGTGACACCCCTCCACTTCTCCCGGGCGTCCATCACATACCCAGCATGCCGAATCCCGTCCAGACTGGCAGGATCTCCCGCTCCTGTGCTCTTTGTTGAAAGACTCGTATCAATTGCGTAGAGAGACCAGCTGATCATTCCATAGTTGATATTTGGTTTGTTCGAAAAACCAAGTCAAGTGATTCCTCCAGTAAAACAGACAGACAGAGAGCAGCAAGCAGAGACGATAGGGAGGGAGAAGCAAAGTAGGGAGTGATAGAAAAAGCGTCCGCCTCCTCCGAGAGCCAGCAAAGAATAATAAATAATAAATAAAGGAAGCATATACAACACAAATAAAATTGGCCCGAGCACGGACCCTTGAGGAACCCATAACTGACCTGGGAGCACGGTGAGGACTGTTGGTTAACGTGAACAAATTGGTACCTATTAGATAAATCGGATTTGAACCAGCAGAGGGCTTTTCCTCTGATACCGACTTCACATTCTAACCTCTGCAGGAGAATATTGTGGTCAATTGTATCAAAAGCTGCACTGAGGTCTAGGAGAACCAGGATTGAGACTAGACCTGTGTCAGCCGCCAATAGCAAGTCATTAGTGACTTTAACTAACACAGTCTCAGTGCTGTGATAAGCTCTATATCCTGACTGAAATTTCTCAAATAAACTATTGTCCTGTAGGTGGCGGCAAAGATGTTTAACCACAACTTTTTCAAAAACTTTTGAAATAAAAGGCAGATTTGATATCGATCTGTAGTTGGCTAGAATATCAGGATCAAGATTAGGTTTTTTCAGCAGTGGTTTGATTACTGCGAATTTAAATGACTGTGGCACATAGCCAATTTCTAGAGACGTATTTATTATAGTTATGATCGTATTTAAGATAACTGGAAGAATATCTTTGAAAAGCTTAGTTGGAATTGGATCTAGGAGACAGGTCGAAGTTTAGAAGATATTACAATCAAAGTAATCTCAGCCCCATCTACTGATGAGAAACTATTTAGTATTTCAGGTGGAGGCAGTGGCTGGATTCCCTGAGCTTGATCTGAGGAAAGCGCTTCACTGATTTTGCCTCTGATGGTTATGATTTTATCATTAAAGAATTTAAGAAAGTCATGGCAGTTTAAAGATTCTGGGATTACTGGTTCCACTGCAGTATGACTGTTTGTCAGTCTGGCTACAGTGTTGAACAGAAACCGAGGGTTATTTTTGTTTATTTCTATTAAACAAGAGTAATACAATGTCTTGGCTTAAAAAGAGTTTTTTTATAGCTTAACAGGCTACATTTCCAGCCTTCAGAGATTGTTCCGATTTAGATTTACGCCACAGTCTTTCTAATTGCCGAGTTTTTTGTTTGAGAACACGGGTTTCAGAATTAAACCATGGAGCAACGGGCCTGGGTAGATTGGTTTTCAGCTGCAACGGAGCCACTACGTCAAGGGCAGATTTTAGTGAGTGCATAGCACTGTCAACAAACTGATCACTATTATCACCACTGGTCAATAAGCTCATTTCTGTGAGTTCACAAGTTAATGCAGCAAATGCAGGCTGGATCAATTCTTTGTACCGAGCCACAGATTTTTCAGATAATGTCCGTATCAGCTGAATTTTATCTTTTTGAGCAGAGTAGTCTTCAATCAAAACCTGAAAAGTAATTACAAAATGGTCTGAGAGTATGGGGTTCTGAGGGAGAACATTTAGGTCACTGACCTCTATCCCATATGTTAAAACCAGATCCAGGGTGTGCTTGTGACTATGAGTGGATTCATCAACATTTTGAGTGAAACCGATGCTATCTAATACTGCAATAAACGCATTACTCAAACTGTCACCAGAATCATCCACGTGGATGTTAAAGTCACCTATTATAAGAATCTTGTTATGAGCCAATACTATATTGCTTAAAAACTCTGAGAACTCAGTTAAAAAGTCAGAGTAAGGACCAGGAGGTCGATACACAATAATTAATAGCACAGCTTTTGATTCTTCCAATTTGGACAAGTAAGCGTTAGTATTAAGCTTTCAAAAGAGTTTAATTTAACATTAGTTTTGGGTTAGAAGAAGACTGGAGTGCGATATCACTGCCACACCTCCACCTCGACCTGTTGATCTAGCTGTTTGGAAATTAACATAGGTTGGAGGGGTACATTCATTGAGCCTCACATAGTCATCTTGCTGAAGCCAAGTTTCTGTTAGAGCAAGGAGATTAATGTTATTGTCACCGATAAGGTCATTAACTAACAGAGATTTAGTGGAAATTGCTCTAAATGTTTCGTAGACCACATTTTATGTATTCCTACTGGAAAGTTATTCTGTCTCGTGCAGGTGTTAAGCTTTTTACCCATTGACTTTTTTTAATGCTTTGAGCACTATGGACAGACACAGTCTCTGTTTTCCTAGGTAAACCTCCATGCTTGACCTATTAAAATACGGGAGCAGGATTCGTGACAGGATCAACAAGATCAACAGAGGAGCGTTCTACATGACTGCTCTGCGCCCAGGGCTCATAGCTGGTTTGTCAATTTAGAGTACTAAGCTGATCAGCCATATTGTGAGCTAAGAGGGCTGCACCATCCAACATTTGGTGGATGCCGTCCCTGCGGATGAGCCCAGGCTTTCCCCCAGAAGTTGCACCAGTTGTTTAGAAAATAACTTCGTTTTCCTCACATCCATCTAGACAACCCAGCGATTGAATGATGAAAGTCGATTATACATTTCATCACTGACCAAATTGGGCAGGGAACCAGAGAATATTACGGCATCAGACGTCGATTTAGCCAATTCACACACCGAGGCTACTTGTAATTTGAGCACCTCTGATCGTCTCCACCGGGCATCATTACCGCCTGCATGAATCACGACTCGACGGAATCTCCTACCTTCCTGTTTTAAAAAGCCTAAAGTTCCCCTCGATGTCACCCACTCTGCCCCCGGGTAACACCTAACCTTCACTGCTGGCAGCTTCACGTCTCTAACTGTAGAGCTGCCAATCACCAGCGTGTCCAGTTCAGCCGGTGTGTTGTCGCTGAGGGGAGAGACCTATTGCAGACGTGAAGCGGTTCTTGGAGTGCTACGTGGTGGTGCGTAGCACTAGCCTTCCGCCGGACTATCACAAACCGGATCCTGGTCTTGTCCCGCTGTTCGGACATGCTGCAGGGCTAGGCTTGCTAACACTCCTCTCCAAGACGTAAAGAAGGAGGTCATCCGCATATAAAGAAACTTTGTGAACTGTATCTGCACGCATGATACCTTTATAACTGGGCTCTGAGCGCAACCAGAGAGCTTAAGGGTTCAATCACTAAGATAAATAACAAAGGAGAACGGTGGGCAACCTTGCCTAGTTCCATGTTGTAGAGAGAAAGAAGGTGAAAACATGTCATTTGTCCTAACAGAAGCTATTGGAGAGGAATAAAGAAGCTTGACCCAATGCAGGATTGCCCCGCCCATCCCAAATTTAGATATTACACTGTATACAAAGCCCCATTCAACTCTGTCAAAGGCCTTCTCTGCGTTGAGTGATACTACAACTTCCAGTAATGAGGAACTTTAGAGGGAATGATGTTAAGAAGGCGGTTGGTGTTAAAGGATGACTGTCGCCCAGGCATGAAGCCAGTCTGATCCAAGCCGATGATACTAGCAGAATACACTGTAAACGAGAAACGAGAACCTTAGAGAGAATTTTAAAGTCAACATTCAAAAGTGAAATTGGCCTGTAACTGCCACAAAGTAAAGGATTTTTGTCTTTCTTTAGAAGCAGTGAAATATGGGCCTCCGATAGAGTCTCTGGGATTTGACCGAGGGCGAAGGCCTCATTATACATGTCTCTTAAAAGGGGAGTAAGTGAAGATGAGAAGGCCTTATATAATATTCAACTGTAATACTGTCAGGTCCTGGGGACTTGCCACTTTGAGTGCACAAATAGCCTCCTGAACTTCCACTAGGGTAATGGGGGCACCTAAAGCTTCTACTTTGGCATTATCTATTCAGGAGAAAACAGTTTGTCCAATACAGCATTAGGAGGAGGGCGGACATCTGAGTATAAGGATTGCATATAATTCTGCAAAGGTACAGTTTATCCCACTTGGATCTGTTATAGTTTCCCCAGAAGCAGAATTTATCACTGGAAATAAGTTTTGCAGAAGCGTCAGCCCTGGCCTGTTATGAAAGAAGCTTTTCTGCTTTATCCCCTGATTCATAAAAACGTTGCCTGGATTTCGTAAGCAAAGTTCTAACCTTTGTGTTAGAAGCCAAATCAAAGTCCATTGTGGGTGTGAAGGCAGGAGTTAATTGCCGTCCTGGCGGCGTAACTCGCCCTCACCCATAGACACACTTTATTTGTGGGGTAGCTGGGAGTATCTTTAGTTTGTTTGTTGTGAAGATTAGGTGTGTTTATAGGTTACCATAGCTTATTATATTTGGGACTGGCCAATCAATTTAATCATCATCTTCACTCTTATTCCGTTAAAACGTTCTCCCATCATTGCATCTTTTTTCAGTAGTCATTAAGTTATGGTATGTTAAAGGGGAATGGTTTATTAGTTTACTTTCTGAGAGTGTGGGGATTAATTGGAGCACCTGTGGGGAAACCATAAAGAGGGAGGTGTGGTTGCAGGTGGGGAAGTCCTCTCCAGAGCTTGGAGCTGGAGAGGCAGGTGAGGGAGAGATCTCCGTGAGGAGCTCTTCCTGTGCATCTGTCCTGTGAATGCTGTTTCCACAATAAAGATCTGCGTCCAGACGAACCTGAGATTTCTCGCGCCTGTCTGTTGAGTCGGGGCATGACAAGTGGTGGCAGTGGTTTTGGGAGCAGCAGTGCGCAACAGCAAAACGCACGGACACCATGGAGCCCAAGGAGGAGGAACTGCTGGAATGACGGATCCGGAGCAAAAAAACGCGCAGGGCGGTGAGAGTGGCGGTGGAGCGAGGTGAGCCCGCACAGGAGATATTGTGGAGCGGGTTGGAGACCGCCGCTGAGAAACAGCCGAAACGCGCGGTGGCAGCCGAGCCGATAGACCCGCAGCCCGACCCGCAGCCCGACCCCGCTCTCATGATGTTGGAGCTGGCGGAATTTCTGAAACGATCGATCAGACAGAGTGAGCAACTGGAGGAGAGACGGGAGGCTCGTTTTACAAGTTTTGGAAAGACTTGATGGAACAAAGAGACAGCACAGCTGTGCCGAGTGAGGAATCAGCGTGGTGCAGTGGGATGAACTGTCGGCGGAGGCCCGACTACTGCACCAGTCATGGAGGAGGGCTCGGCTCTTTCCACCAATCGGGTACCTCTAGCGGGAGCTCCGGTGATGTTTCGACCTGACCTGTCTTTACCAAAGCTGACTGAAGCAGATGAAATTGAGGTCTATTTGGCCACTTTTGAGAGACTGCTATGACGTGCGGCTGGGCCGAGAACCGAGTGGGCTATTCGCCTGGTTTAGTTTGCTCACTGGGAAGGCCAGAGAAGCATATGTAGCCATGGATATTAACTCAGTGCACGATTATGATCAAATGAAACGCGCAATTCTGACCAAGTATGAGATAACAAGAGACACCAGAGGCGTTTCAGAAGTGCGAGAATGAGAGCCGGAGAAACTCCTCATGAACTGTATGTGCGTCTTCGGGACATGGCCAGGAGGTGGATTCCTCCAGAAGAGCATACTGTGGACATGGTGATTGATGTGGTGGTTATGGAGCAGTTCCTGCACATGCTCGCGCCGGAGATGAGAGTGTGGGTGCGGGAAAGAGACCCGAATACGGCAAGTGACGTGGCACATCTGGTGGAGATCTACATGTCGGCACGGCAGGATCCAGGGGCACCCCGTAACTATGTGGATGCTGGTTCTGCTAGACCCTGGTTTGGGATGTATACTGATGTACTGCGTAAAGATGGTAGAGACCAGGCAAATAAAAGCCTCTACATGCATTCAGACTGGCACAAAAGGAGATTCGCTGTTATTCATGTGGGAAGTCAGGTCATAAAGCAGCTCACTGCCTGTTACACAAAAGTAAGACTAATTTTTGCTATGTGCCCAAGGCCTCCTTACCCTTGCAGAAAGAGAGGTTGTGTGATGTTGAGGTGAATGGTACAGCATTTAGAGCTTTGATTGATACTGGCAGCACACAAACACTAATTAAAGAGGGGGTAGTGGGTATGTGTGAATGTGGTTCAGAGGTGCAGATTGAGTGTGTGCATGGGGATGTGAGACCATATTCAACAGTTGAAATTGTGCTGACAGTGCAGGGTGAGACATTGAAGCTTCAGGTGGGCGTGGTTGAAAGGCTTCCATATGATGTTGTGCTGGGACTGATGTTCCAATGGTGGCTCAGCTATTGAGAGCAGCACAGCAGCAGTGTATGGTGGTGACACGCAGCCAGGCCAAGGGTTTGGTGCAGCCTCTTCCAGAGGAAGGGTTGCGGGTGGCTGCCATTTTGGGATGTCAGTATGGAGGGTGAGGATTTACCAAGCAGGTACAGTAAGTCGAAGCGTCAGCGAAGAGAGGCGAAACAGATGGGAACAGTCAGGAAGTTGGAGGCACTACTGCCTTCAGCAGAGTCACTGGGGAAGGATTTTGTGCAGCTCCAGAGGGAAGATTGCAGCTCAACATGACTGTTTGACAGAGTTGACAAGGGTCTGGAGACAGAGACTAAGCAGGAGTTCGCAGTTATAGATCAGCGTCTGTATAAGCTCGGGGAAGGAGTGAAGCAGTTGGTGGTGCCGAAGCAATTCAGGATTTCTGTGATGGAGCTGGGCCACACTATTCCTATGCAGGTCATTTAGGCCGGAAAAGACCTTATCACGCATCCAACAAAGGTTTTTTTGGTCCTGGTATTACACAGGATGTGGCTGAGTTCTGTAGCTCCTGTCCGGAGTGCCAGGTCACTGCTGGTGTCAGAGTGTCAGACAGAGCGCCTTTGTGTCCACTGCCAGTGGTTGAAGAGCCTTTTTCTCGAGTTGCTATGGATATAGTGGGACCATTGCTATCTAGCAGTTCAGGAAACCGTTATGTCTTAGTCATCTGTGACTATGCAACTCGCTACCCTGAGGCTTTTCCTCTTTGGTCATTAAAGGCCAAACACGTAGCTAAAGCGCTCGGGCAGCTCATCACACAAGTAGGTATTCCTAGGGAGATCATCACGGACCAGGGAACGAACTTCATGTCCACACTGTTAAAACACACAAATTTCTGGGCATTAAGGCCATACGTAGTACCCCATATCATCCTTAAACAGATGGTTTGGTGGAGTGATTTAATCAGACCCTCAAGCAAATGCTCAGAAGATTTGTTAGTGAACCGAAAGGACTGGGATGCCTGCTTCCATATCTTCCTCTTTGCTTACAGAGAAGTGCCACAAGCTTCCACAGGGTTTTCCCCATTTGAACTGTTACATGGCAAAGCGGTCAGGGGGCCCTTGGATGTATTGAAAGAGACATGGGAGGAACCATCGACTACCACCCCCAAAAATGTGATCTCTTATGTCCTGCAAATGAGAGATCAACTGGCCCAGTATGCAGTGATGGCGAAGGAAAACATGGTGGAAGCCCAAAAAGTCCAGAAAGGGTGGTATGACCACCACAGCAAGAGAGGGAGTATACACCTGGCCAGAAGGTGTTATTGTTACTACCTTCCTCGGAACACAAGCTGCTGGCAAAGTAGCAGGGCCCGTTTGAAGTGGTGCGTAAAGTGGGGCCTGTTACGTATGAAGTTAACATGGAGGAGAAGGGGAGAGCCAATCAGGTGTTCCATGTGAACCTCCTCCAGGCGTGGAAGGAGAGAAAGCAGACTGTGGGGCTGGTTTGCAAAGTGGAGGATGAGGAAATCACGGAGAGTTGTTTCCCTTCTGATGAAGAGGTGGAGTCTAAGCTGAGCCTGGATCATCTGTCGGAGGGGAGGAGAGCGAGGTCGAGCAGGGTGCTGAATAGGCCTGCATTGTTCACCAAGAAACCAGGACTGACTTCGGTGGTGGAGCATAAACATACATCTGCAGGACTTCACACCAATCCGGCAACACCTGTATCGTATTCCAGAGCGTTGTTGAGCACATTAAGAGAAGAGGTTGATGCTATGTTGCGATTGGGGGTGATAGTGCCCTCAGAGAGTGCTTGGAGCAGTCCCTTGGTGCTTGTACCAAAGAAAAACGGCGAGATGCGCCCCTGTGTGGACTTTAGGAAAGTGAACAGTGTTTCCCCGCTTTGACTGTTACCCCCTTCCGTGCATTGATGACCTCTTGGACCCACCTTGGTCCTGCTAGATTCCTGTCTACATTGGACCTCAGCAAAGGTTACTGGCAGGTGCCGTTAGCCAAAGAAGCAAGACCGCTGACTGCCTTCAGGACCCCCTTTAGACTCTTTGAGTTTACAACGATGCCATTCGGCCTGCAGGGGGCGCCAGCAACATTCCAGAGAATGATGGACAAGGTGTTACGGGGCTGTGAGGAGTTTGCAGCAGCATACCTGGATGATGTGGTTATTTATAGCCGCTCGTGGGAGCAGCACCTGAAACACCTTGAGACTGTTCTGGATCGGATTCAACAAGCTGGACTAATAGTTAACGGTTCTAAATGTGCTGTTGCCCACAAGGAGATCCAGTATCTTGGCTACAGCATTGGTCCTGATGGTTTACGACCACAGGTGGACAAGGTGGCGGCAGCTCAAAACTGTTCCAGTCCCTCGTGCACGGAAGGCAGTGAGGGTCTTTTCTGGCCTCATTGGCTGGTAACCGTCGTTCGTACCAGATTTTGCGGACATTGCCTATCCTTTGACTGAACTGACCAAAACAAAAGATCAGAAACCCTTCCGGTGGTCCAAGGAGTGTGAGGTGGGCATTCCACAGGCTCAAGAACGTGATATGCAGCCACCCAGTGTTGGCAAACCCAGACTTTTCAAAGACGTTGTTGTGCAGACTGATGCTTCTCAGTGGGACTTGGGAGTTAGCAGGCACTCAATAGAAATTTCCACCACATTATATAATGGTTCTGAATGTTTGGACATGTGGGTAAAAAGGTTGAAAGAATGAGCTATTGTCCCAATTAGGGCCATACCCACAAACTATTAAGAGAGGAAAGCCTTGAGTGCCCCAGAAAACCATACAAACCTTCCTTTGGAGTCAGAAACAGACTTATCCCCAAATTCCACAGCGTCCATTTGCGCTCCGCTCCGGTCCGACCGCCGCAGCAAATACGTTGCTATTTTAATGATTGTAGCTGATTCCACAGCCTCCGTTCGGCTCCGTCTGGGTCCGCTCTGCTCCATTCTGCCAGTCCAAAATAGAGCCAAGGTCTATTTTTCTCTCCAGTCCGGTCCGACCAGGTCTCCGTACACATAAATTTCCACAGATCAGATTGCACCAAACAGGAAAAGAGAACTCCAACAACCTCTGGCTTTATACAAAATAAATCATTTTGTCTTATTAAAAACTTTAAAAACTGTTTAACACTAGATACCAGGATTTTCTGGCCTCCTGGGAAACCCAGAGAGGCCAAAGTGGTCCAGTGCTTTTGAATACACAAAGTCGTTCTCCTACAGCCAGCCACCTTTCATTTGTAAATACAGCCGCTACCTTCCAGCTAGTTGGTTCATGAATACCTCTGAGGGGGAGGAGGAGGCTTGAAAACAGCCAGGGACTACTTTGAGATTTCCTCCTGAGTTTGGAAGAGAAGATTCTTTCCAAACACAATGAACTTTCTTGCTCATCACAAATTGTGATGTAACTCCCAGGGTTTGACTGGGACCCAGTTGAGACTGACAGGTTTCCCACAATCTCCAATGTTTGGAGTTTCTTTGTTGCAAACTGCATTTTGTCCTACAGTCCAGGCAGGCACATCACCATAGAGAAACAGCTGTTCCCAACAAAATCTCAATGCTGTTTCTTGCAATACATTGCAACAAAACCAGACAAGGTTGGGATAAAGTTCTGGGTGGCATGTGACCTGAAGACTAAATCTGTGTGCAGCATGAGCCCCTATGTTGGGAAAGACCCCAGCCATGCCAAGGGAGTGAGAGTGGTAGAAGATGTGGTGACAAAGCTGATGGAGCCGTTTCTGGACAAAGGCAGAACGGTAACAACAGATAATTTCTTCACGTCTCTGGCACTCGCCCAAACACTCCTCTGATGGAGACCACCATCCTTGGCACAAGGAATAAGATTCGTGGGGAGCTGCCCTGATCAGCCAAGCAGACTGAATTCTGTGCATCATCAATATGTCACAGGAAGAAATGAAAAACATAAACTGCGTCGACCTCTTACTTTAGTTTTACATTAGAGTGCTGATTCAGTGTTATATTTCTATAAGCACATACAGCACCTTGCAAAAGTGTTCATTCCCCCTTGAATATAAAATATATATATATAAATTGCAAATCAGCCAAGAAAGGAAGATTCTTTCCAAACTCAATGATTGTTTGTAATCCCAGGTTTTTCTTTCCTGCCTATGAAACTCTTCCCCTTTTCCCCTGATTTCAGTGCACAGCTCAGCGGCCGATCGCTGGCCTGCTTTTCTTTTGTAAATGCAGCCGATACCTGCCGGGTTGGTGGCTCATGCATACCTATTGGGGGGGAAGAGCCAGGAAGGAAGATTCTTTCTCCAAACAATGGATTTGTTTTTTGTGGTGGGGGTTTGGGGGCCAGAGGGTGAGGGGAGGAAGGCACTTTAGTGCAGGGGTAGCCTTGTGAAAAGGCCACCTCAAACCTCCCCTCACAGAAGGACTGATTTTGTGGCACAGAGAAGAGTATAGTTTTGCGTTTGTTTCTCTGACAGACCATCGGGACCATTGCAGACCAGCTGCATCTGTTCTAAGAGTGGATTGCACTCAGACGCTGTTAGTCATTAGCTCAACATTTGATCATTGAGGAAACAATCAGACAACTTCTGAAGCCACTATGAGAAAAGAGGGTGAATATATGGCACATCCACTTTTCAGGGTTTTTATGTCTAAAAACAGTTTAAATGTTGTACAAATTTCATTTCACTGCACAGTTGTGTCCCATTTGATGTTGGTTCCTCACAAAAAATGCCAATTTATAACTTAATGTTCAAAGTATGAAATTAAGAAAAAGGGCAAAGAATTCAAAAGAGGTGAAGACTTTTTCAAGGCACTGTACATACTATGTTATGACAAATATTGTTTCATACACAGCACCCACAGATGCACTGTAAAATATATCTTATTTTTTTAACTATGAAATACACACACTAATAAAATGTGCAAACTCCCCAATTCTCGTGCAAAATGATACCTTACATCCACAACAAAATTTTCTCTTCTGAAAATGGTCATTTGTGTCAAACTGATACAAACTATTACATGAAGAGAGTTTTAGAAGCATCAGCTGAACATTGGCGTGTGTGCTGCACTTCTCCCTCTGTTTGGGCCTCATTCCTGCATGATGCATTGCGTAGTGGCTGCATTTACAAATGAAAGGTGGCTGGCTGGAGGACAACGACTTGTGTATTCAAAAGCACTGAGCCACTGTGGCCCCTCTCTGGGTTCTGGGATGGGTTGGGCCAAACCGGCCCCTGCTTGGTAAACCTAGTGTTAAAGACGTTTTATTTGTCCTCCCTCCCTCCATTAACCCCTTAAGCTCAGACCTCCAATGCATTTATCAAATATCCAGACGCATTTTGCAAATTCCACAGACGCACTATGTACCATTAGAAAGCTGATATTCTCATGAATCCGCTGGTATAAACCACTTTCAGATGTGATTACCACAGCGGGTAATATAAAACACATTTGTCCAACATACAGCAAATTAAGTAACAGCGCAACTCACCTTTGGAGGCTCATAACTGATCACAGATGATCCATAATCCAGATAATCCAGCAAAAACTGCCACAGTCCAAACGTATGCATCCAGATAAAGCTAGAAATTATAGCCTTTTGTCCAAAACATGTCTTGAAATAAGCAAATAATTCAGAATTAGACGCGCCACCACGCGCGCACGCGGCGCGTCTCTTCGCGTGCGCGTCTGATAATAATCCTTTTTTTTTATCAGATAAAAACATCCAGACCTCTCTCACTCGTGCTGAGGATATCCAATATGGCGACTGATCGGTTTCAGTTGTTTATTCATCATATTTCAACCAATCAAGTGACTCATCCCTGCCTCCGATGGCTAACCAGCCAACCGCTGCCGAAACTGATGGACCCACGTCATCGGTCGTCATCACTCGTCATCACTGAATTCTGAGCCAATCACGTCGGTAGAAACGTTTGACTGACAGGGCTGGTAGCCAATGAGCTTGCTGAATGGCTGGCTGGCCCGCTAGCAGGGTTTGTGACTTCTCAGACATCTGCTGAGGGATGCACCTGCTGTCTGTCCCTGCTCCTCTCAATCTGAGTGCCTTATCCCACACTGAAGCCTATCTGAAGTGATTTTTTGAGTACTTTATGAGTTTTTGGAGTGAAAATAATGTAAAAACGGGCCAAAAACCAACATATACCATTGTACAGAGGGCATCCAGAGGGTATACAGAGGATGTTCCCAAAATTGACCCCGCCGTGGCATAGCAGTACAAATACATGTTGAAACACTCATTTCTTGTAGTACTGCTCTGACATTTTGACCTGAACTATGTAAGACCCCAGGCTTTAGCAAAATTGGTGTTTTCAAGCTCTTTCAGTGCTTCCAACGCTTATTTCCAGGTGTTTTATGAGGGAAAAAATTCAGGCGAAAATTAAATTCATCCTAATTCAGTGTGCTGCAAAAACATAAATAAATCTGTGCCAGTAGCACCTAGAGTAATTCTGACTGCACTGGTAGAAAATACAGGTGTCAGCTTTTAAAATGAGACCCCAACCATGCATGTACTCCAAACAGTTCAAGAAACAGCCTTCAGTTTATTTTGGGTACATCTTTAGTTGGAACTTTTAGGCGAAAATGGCCCCGAGCTTAAAGGGTTAAATTACATAGATGCTTCCGCGTTGGTGTCGACGTGTCCCCATTTGGAGGTGGACATGGGTGGAGTGAAGGTTCCCTGTCTGGTGGACACTGGCTCCATGTCTCTACAGTTTCTGAGAGTTTTTTCCACCAGCATTTTGAGCCCTGGGGCCAGGAGCGCCTCCGCTCCTGTCATTGGTTGGAGTTTAGAACTGCCAATGGGTTAACCATCCCTTACATTGGGTATTTGGAGCTCGATGTGCAACTTTGTGGTAAGCATATGTCACGTTGTGGTGTATTGGTGGTGAGTGATCCCCCTGGCGGTTGCCGTGCTCAAGTGCCTGGTGTTTTAGGGATGAATGTGATTCGCCCGGTGTTACCAAAGACCTCTTCGGACAGCATGGTGCGCTGCTTGTGTTCTCAGGTCTGCGTTTCTGAGGGCCCTGACAAGTGGTGCAGGCGCTGCAAACATGTCACTGTGCTGGTGCACGGGCCCCGCACGACAAGCCGGAAGGGCTAAGGTCAGGGGTAAGACGACTTGGAGGATTCCTGGTGGTGTCATGAAAAGAGTGGCTGCCACATGTTCTGAGTCAGTACTCTGACCGTACTGTGCTGTTTGAACCACTGGATTCAGGTCTACTGCTGGGTTACTTGCTTCCCCTGCCATAGTTCGAGTCATCAGGGCAAACGGCTTACATACCTTCATTAATGTTGGCTCCAGTGATGTTGTGCTGCACCCACGCACTGTTGTTGGCACACTGGATGGTGTGAATGTTGTCAGTCTTCCTTCAGGGATCACTGAGGTGCCTTCAAGTGTAGCCACCATGTCTACTCAGACAGCGTCCCCTAGCGTGCAGCAGCAGGTGGAGGCTATTGACTTGTCGCCATTATCTAATGAGGAACAGGGCCGGGTGAGATCACTGCTTATGCAGCACACTCCAGTCTTTTCTGCCCATGATGGTGATTTGGGGTGTACAGACCTCATTTCCCATGGCATATCCCTCTACTGATGATGTCCCAGTGAGACAACGCTATAGGCGTATTCACCCTCAGAATATGAGGTTGTGAAGGAGCACATCAACCAGCTGCTCTCGTCACAGATCAGCAGCAGTCCCTATGCATCCCCATTGTGTTGGTACGGAAGAAGATGGTAGCATACGCATGTGTGTCGACTATAGACAGCTGAATAGTAAGACCCGCAGGGATGCCTTCCCTCTGCCACGCATAGAGGAGTCTCTGGATGCATTGTCAGGTGCTTGTTGGTTCTCCACTATGGATTTGGCTGGTGGCTACAATCAGGTGCCAGTCACAGCAGCAGACCGGCCGAAGACAGCTTTTTGTATACCCTTTGGCCTGTTTGAATGGAACAGAATGCCCTTTGGGGCTTTGTAACGCACCCAGCACCTTCCAGAGATTAATGCAGCGTATCTTTGGAGACCAACAGTGCCAGTCGTTGCTGTTATATCTGGATGATAGTGTTGTGTTTTCTTCCACAGTAGACACATCTGGAGAGATTGAAGGTGTGCTGGGGCGACTACAACAAGAAGGTCTTAAAGCCAAACTCAGCAAGTGCTCCTTTTTCCAGAAGGAGGTGCACTACTTGGGTCATGTGATTTCTGGCCATGGTGTTTCCACAGACCCAAGTAAAATTGAAGTGGTTGCTAACTGGCAGACTCCCACCAGTGCCTCTGAGCTGCGCTCATTTCTTGGGTTCGCTAGTTATTACCGGCGCTTTGTAGAGGGATTTGCCAAATTGGCAGCTCCTTTACATAAGGTGGTAGTGGAGTGTGGTCGTGCAAAGATTGGTGAGAAGATGGATCAACAACTTTCAAAAACTTTGGACTGCTGTGTGCCAGCAGAGTTTTGAGACTCTGAAGTCTAAGTTAACGACCGCAGCCAGTGCTAGCATTCGCAGATTTTCTCTCCCATTTATTCTGGAGGTTGACGCCAGCCATGGGGGTTTGGGGGCAGTCCTTTCACAGGTACAAGCTGGCCAGATGAGGCCCATAGCTTATGCAAACCGAGGCCTGCGACCCACTGAAAGGAACATGGTGATTATAGCTCCATGAAACTTGAGTTTTTGGCCCTGAAGTGGCCCATGACTGAGAAATTTTGGGAGTACTTGTTGGCAATAAATGTGTGCTGTACACTGATAACAACCCCCTCAGTCACTTGTCCTCTGCAAAATTAGCCGCCACTGAGCAGAGGTGGCAGCCCAACTTGCCTCTTTTGATTTTGAGATCAAGTATCGATCAGGGAGAGAGCAACGTCAATGCCGATGCCCTTTCACGTCAACACCCACCCTGGCCCTCCAGATGTGGAGGCTATGCTTCCAAGTATGGCCATGCCTAAGCCATTACAGCAAGCTTTGGGGTTAGGGAAGTTGACCCTACCCAGGCCTCTATTGCGGTCATGCCACAGCGAACCACCTCTGAGATTGTTGCTTCTCAACAGGCTGACCCAGCGATACAAGAACTACTGGAGTTCTGGAGGAAGAAGCAGCGTCCCAGTCGCGAGGTGCGGGCACGGTTGTCCCACCCACACTTGCTCTTCTGCGGCAAATGGGACCGTCTTGTTGAGAGGGATGGTGGTCTTGTACCGTAAGGTGTTTCGGGTCGGAGGGTGCGGAGACCGTGATGCAGCTGCTGGTTGCCTAGTGCCTGGACCAGTGAGGTTTTCAATCTAGCCCACCAAGAGCATGGGCACCAGGGGGTGGAGCGAACGTTGGCACTCCTCCGGTCCCGATGTTATTGGCTGGGCATGTCCTCTGATGTTGCACAATGGTGTCACACATGTGAGAGATGTCAAGTGGCCAAAGATGCCCTCCAAGGGTGCATGGCTTCATGGGTCATCTGTTGGCTTCACGCCCCAATGAAATTCTGCCATGGACTATACCACTTTAGAGCCTGCCCAGAGTGGCGTAGAAAATGTTTTAGTCCTGACGGATGTTTTCAGTAGTACACCGTTGCTGTGCCAACTCGAGATCAGAGAGCTGCCACGGTGGCCAAGGTTCTAGTGTAGAATGGTTTTACAAGTTTGGTGTTCCTGCTCGTTTACATTCTGACCAGGGCCGTAATTTTGAGAGTTCTCTCCTGCAGCACTTATGTAGCTTGTATGGCAATTGTAAAATCCCGCACTACCCCATACCATCCACAAGGGAATGGTCAGTGTGAGCGATTTAACAGGACACTCCATGACTTGTTACGGACACTGCCAGTGTCCCGAAAACGGGATTGGCCTGTGTGTCTGCCCCATGTCCTTTACTGCTACAACACACTCCCCATCAGTCTACAGGAGAGACCCCCTTTTTCTTAATGTTTGGCCAGGAAACGAGACTGCCACTAGATTTCTTGCTTGGTAGAGTTGAGAGTCCAGTCGGGCGGGTCCGTTCATGAGTGGGTTCAAGAGCATCAAGCCCGCCTTCAAGTGGCCATTGAAGGTGCAAGGGAGCGTTTAGAACAGGCTGCTGCCCGCCGTAAGAGGGGGTCATGATCAGCATGTGCGGGACCTTCCACTGAGGGAAGGACAGCTGGTGTTTTTACGGGACTTCAGTGCAAGGGGGCCTCATAAGACCCAAGATCGCTGGAGCTCTGAGAGGTATCAAGTACTGAGGGCACCAAGTGAAGGTGGCTCGGTGTACACTATTGCACCATGGGATGACAACACCAAGGTCAACAGGTCCACCGCACTATGCTGAAGGCTGTCCTTGGAGTGGACCCGCTTGGTTGTCCCCCTCCCCATGAATCACCACCAGCAGAAAAGGCCCCTCCTGACGAGGGTTTGTTGGAGTATGACCTGCTTGTTCTCAGCCAGCCACCTGCATTGGCAACTTCTGCCTGGCCCCCTTCCACCATGGCCACTGGCCCATTTCCAGGTCCATCCTTACACCAACTTCCTCCTCAGTCTGACCCTGTGATGACTCCGTCCCCGGGAGCTTTGACATCATCAGCTCCCTCTTTGGCTAGCTGTCCTTCAAGTCAGGTGACCCTGCGCCGAAGCACACGGCAAACGGCTGGCCAGCACTCAAATGTACATAACCTTCCACGGTCAGTTGTAGATGTTCAGGCTGCTAATCCTGCAGCCTCAGGCGCCAATGCCGTAGCTGCTCTGTTCAGACCCTGGAACTAGCTTGTCGTGCTGACCTTGTTGATCGTCAGGGACGACGATCCAAGAGGAGGGGCAGAATGGAGCAGCATAGAGGTGTCTGCTCTATGTGCTGCATGCAGGCCAGTGCTGATTGGCTGCTGATGAGCTGGCCCAGTATAAAGCCGAGCTCCTCCCTCCAATCTTCCTTTTGCTCCCCTGCGGCTGACGTGTCATTTCTGGGTCAGAGGTCGCTGACTGACAGGGTGCTGCTTGTATGCTGCTGCAGGTGTGGCTTTGGGTACTGCTCCATTGTTTGGCTGTGGTGAGGTGCTGCTGGCTGGAGTCCTCACGCCCTCCCTTAGTGTTTGTGTTCTCCCTGCTGTGAAAGGTGCTCCCGTGATCTGTTCTGAGGCCATTCCTGCCTTGTCTCCAGTGTGCCTTGTCTCCAGTGTGCCTCGTCTCCAAGCCTGCTCGTCGGGAGCCACTCATCCCAAGCTCCTCTGTATCACGGCAGCAGCCGTGAGGCTACTGTGGGCCAGCAGCTCCTTTATTTACTGGGTGGAACGAACCTCCAGTTTGGAGCGTTGGCTGGGACAGCTGGCTGGGCACGC
Organism: Salarias fasciatus; assembly: GCF_902148845.1. Taxonomy (NCBI): domain Eukaryota; kingdom Metazoa; phylum Chordata; class Actinopteri; order Blenniiformes; family Blenniidae; genus Salarias; species Salarias fasciatus. The sequence continues at coordinate 1,005,073 of NW_021941373.1, read as the reverse complement.
TCTTCATTTGGGGGTTGCCCCCCCCCAGCATGAACGAATGAGTGAAAGTGTGTGTGTGTGTGTGTGTGTGTGTGTGTGTGTGTGTGTGTGTGTGTGTAAAGGTGCGGGTTGCATTTTATTGTATCAGCAGTGTGTTTATTTATTTTTTTTTTGTTAATTGGGTTTGTTTCACTTGTCAACCCGTAAGTGTTTTATTTTCCTTCCCCCTTCAGCGGCAGGAGGTCAGTGGTGGCGCGTTGGTGCCTGGAAGGTGGCATCCATTGTTGTTTGCCGTGTGCGGTGGTGGTTTGCTTCACTGGGTGTGGTTTGATTTGCTTTACTTTTGTTTAATGGATCGCTCCTCTCCGCATTCATTAGCTTATGCCCATCCACTAGGCCTCAGCCGAGAGTAAATCCCCCCCCTTCTTCCCTGGGTTCGGTGTGAGTTTTAAAGTGTTGTGCGATGTACTTCTAACATTCATGTTTGAATAAAAATAGTATTTTTTTTTAGTTGGAACCACATCTCTGTCGTCAGTGGGCAACGAACCTGTGTGCCTTCAGTATTCAATTCCCTGGGTGAAAGTCCCAGGGTGGCGTTGTCGGGTCGTAACAATTGATACTTCTCCTCCCACCCTAACTGAACTAGTATTATTCCTCGCCGCGCCACACTTACATTAGCAGACCTGCCAACCTGTATGCATTTTGCGTAGCAGGTACGCAATTTGACATCAATATACGCTGGTACGCTCCGCCTCATTAAACTACGCAAAAAGCTGCAGACGTCTGTGAGCGCTGTTATAAATGTGGACCGTGGATGTTCTCAGTCTGACAACACGATGCAGCAGCAGGGCTCTGACGTGTCACGCATTTCGGTGTGTTGTCACGCAGTCACGGCACACATTGTATTTGTCACGCTGAAAAAAATACCGGTAAATTAGGCTGGTGCGCTGCAGCGATGGAACCGGGAGGAAACACATGTGCTACCCTCGTAGTGCTGCGACGTTCAATGAACGAGTCGTTCGTTTGAACGGCTCTTTCAAGTGAACGACGAGAGCAGATTCACAGCTGTCTGAGAGCCGTTCCTTTGTGCAAATAGTCCACGCTTCCTTCAGATGTCTCCTGAGTGTCTCCTGAGTCCAGTTCTCTCCGCTGCTTTTGTGTGAAGAACCGAGTTTCAGTTTTCCGCAGCAGCTCCAGTCACCTGAACGCAGCAGCTAGCTAGCGGAGGAGGAGTGTCGCGAAACCGGAGAGGAGCCGGTGTTTTGGAAGAACTGATTCCCTATTCACTGGCGACTGGGTTTCTTTCACGTCCTTTGTTGCTGATAGATGTTAAAAACCAGACAAAAAGCCGTGTTGGACATTTAATGAGTCTGATTTCAACATCCGCTGCTACTAGCAGCAGCAGGAAGTGCTAAAGGTAGTCAGTCACCAGGTAACAAGGAAACCAGTTCATTTGAAACACTGTGTTGACGGCTTTATAAAGGTTTTAGTAATGGAACACGCGCACGCACGCATGCGCACACACACAGCATAAAATGCTCAGTTAAAGGACACGTAGCAGCATTTTGAAGCTCTTTTCTGGGGACAACGTGCAAGGTCAGCCGCAATGTAACGTGTATCAGAAAAACAATCTTTGCCATTAAACAAATACAACAATAAAAAAAAACAACATGAAAACTTAAAAACTGACAGTGAACATCCCCCCCGCCCCCCCATTCCACCGTGGGGGGGGGGGGGGGGGGGGGGGGGGGGACATTCCACCGCCTGGCTGGACCATTGTGTTTGTACAGCAGATGCCCCATGCATCACTGAGACATATTGATATCTTATATGGTCATGCTTTATGTGATCATGTACCTATAAGTATTGTTGTAGACATGGACACTATACCGGTGCTTGTGGAAAAATCAGAAGAGTATTGATTGGTCTGAAGTGGTATACCTGATTGGTCTATAGTGTCAGAAGACGATATTAACAAATATGCAGCACTGATGTGCTGCTGCAGCACATTGCACTTCCCAGAGAGGCACTGAAGTGTCCTTGATCCAAACTGTAAGGATGAACAGCATTATAATACACTGTGTGCCACATATAACAGCATTGTGGATGTTCTTAAAAAGAGCGCTGTTTCTTTTCAGAGCAGGAAGTGGCATAAGTGATTTTGTTAAACCTGGCTGGAATGATTTGTGGCCCAGCATCATGAGAAGGCAAGAGAAGCCTTTAACCTTTGGCATGAAGCAGGGAAGCTTGACAAGGATCTTGTTCGAACTTAAAAAAGCCACTAATGCCAGATTAAGAATGCCCTTCGTTATATTAAAAGAAATGAAAATAAATTGAAAGCAGATGCTGTTGCTAGAAGACTACAGGTCCATGATTACTACGGGTTTTGGAATGAGGTCAAAGTCATGAACAATGTTAAAACTCCACTGCCATATAATATAGAAGGTGTACACTCTAATGAGATCAAATATCTTTGACACTTTTTGACTGACGATTGCTCTGATGACAGACAATAAAAGACAATTTTGTAAACTGTACGCTCAGGCAAATATGTTGTTGCGCAAATTTCTCATGTGTTCTACTGATGTTAAATGTGGCCTGTTCAGAGCCTTTTGTACTCCACTGTATATTGCCCCTTGTGGTGTAACTATAGGCAATACACCCTGCACAGACTGACTGTGGCCTATCATGACTGTTTCAGGCTGTTGATGAAGGTGCCGCGGTGGCATAGTGGAAGTCAGTTGTTTGTGGAAGCCAACATTCCCACCTGTGAGGCTCTGCAGAGACACTTCATGTTTACTTTTATGGAGCGACTGGACGAGTCAGAGAACTCCATCATAAAGACTGTGTGTGACCCTCAGAGGAGCAGCAGTCCTTACACCTCTTTGCTGAGGAAGCACTGGATGAGGACATTGTTAAATGATTGCATATCGACTGTTGTCTTTGTATAATATACATTTTTGTATTTATTTAATCTATATGGACCTTTATTGTGTCTGGCTTAATAAAGAATGAACGGGCTCTCTTCATGTGGCACAATGCAAAAGACACAAAGACACCACGCATGGTGAACATGGTGCCAGCTCAGTCCCTTAGAGAAGAAAGAGTAATGTTGTTTGTTCCAATGTGGTTGCAGCATGAGTCCCTACAACAGTGGTGCAATACCACCCCACCACCTCAGGATGGCACACGTGAGGCCTACTCCAAACAAAGTAAGGAACCTCAGAACATGAATGGTAGTTGGATAGTTGCTGGCTGGAGGCTGACGTCCATCACCACAGCTATAAAGATCACGGCAAACCATCAAATCCTCAGACGATGACTACACCAGAAACCAACTTCAGGACTTCTCTCCCAGTTGAGGTGGCAGAGACTCAGTCCCCCTTCCACGTGAAGCTTGTTGAACCAGATCGATTCATCTTTTCTCTCCCCTTTGATGCATTTTTTTGTTCTTGAGAGACTGATCAGCCGCTACACATGGCTGCACTTTGCACCATCAGTCTAAAGCAGTCTAAAGTGAGCCCCAGACCTAGAACCATTGTAATTAATTTCCTTTCTTCAGAAACCTTTCAAAGAGGCACAACATGGCTGATCTCACTGGATGCAGTGAGTTTTATTTGTCATCCATCTGCAGACACACATCGCTGTGCCAACAAACTCCCTCCTCTCGTCGCGGAGCAGCGATCACATCGAAACAGGTTCAGTCCTCACAGGTGTGTCTGGGCCAAGCAGTAGTTTGTTGTGTGATTATTAATCTTTAGGATTTCTGAACTCAGAAACTTTAAAGTTTGTTCCGCTGCACGTTGTTAATTGATCTTACCGTCTGAGTACAGTAAACACGCGTTCACTAGCGAACACCACCTAACGCCGTGCTGCTTTCTCAGAGCTGCAGAGAAGAAGCTCCACGCTCATCTTCTCTGCTTGGGACAGCAGCCTTGACATTAGTTCCTCTCTTATTCCTTGTCTCTGTCTCCTTCCACTAACTTCCGAATTTTATAAAAGGAGCGCGCAACTTGTCCGTCGTGAGCGCGCATTCGTCTGACTACAATTCTACAATTCTACAATTTCATTAGCAGATGCTTTGTCCAAAGCGACGTAAAACACAAGCAAGAATACAGACATAAGAAAGAAAGAAACCATTAGTAAATGCTTCAGGTTGCTTCAAGTGCGATTGGTCAAGGGAGTTGCCATCAAGTTGCAGAAGAGGAGCCACTACCCCCCCCCCCCCCCCGTTTTTTTTTTTGTGTGTGTGTGTCACTCAGTCAGTGGTACATAAGTGCTGGGTTTTAGAACACCCTGATCTATTCTTCCCCGAACATGGGTCGGATTAAGGACCCTCGGTGTTCTCTGAACAATTGATCTTCAATTGTCTCTTGAAAGTAGAAAGAGACTTGGTGGAACGCCAGAGTTTGGTAGTTCTTTCCACCATTTGGAACAACAGAGGAGAAGAGTCTGGCTGGAGGTTTAGAGCCGAGCTGGGCTGGAAGCTCCAGACGTCTCTCACATGCAGAGCGAAGAGGGCGTGAAGGAGAGTAGACCTGGATCAGGGAGTCCAGGTAGGCCGGAGCCGTTCTTGTAAGCGATTTGTAAGCCAGGAGGAGAGATTTGAATTTGATTCTGGCTGCAACTGGAACCCAATGAAGGGAGATCAACAGAGGAGTGACATGAGCTCTTTTGGGCTGGTTGAAGACCAGACATGCTGCTGCATTCTGGATCATCTGTAGAGGTTTGACTGTACATGCAGGGAGACCCACCAGAAGAGAGTTGTAGTAGTCAATGCGTGATATCACGAGAGCTTGAACCAGAAGCTGTGTGGCCTGTTGGGTCAGGAAGGGTCTGATCTTCCTGATGTTGTAGAGGGCATAACGACAAGACCGAGAAACTGAGGCCACGTGAACCTTAAAGGTCAGCAGGTCATCAATCATGACACCCAGTTCTGGTTGAGTTAGTGGGCACAAGTAGGCTGGAGTGAAGTTGGACACTGATCTGAGGCTGGACAGATGGACAAGCTGGAAAGGACCATGAGTTCAGTCTTAGACAGATTAGCTGAAGGTGGCGTTCCTTCATCCAGGTGGCGATATCAGCCAGACATGCTGATATCCGAGCTGAGACTGTCATGTCGTCAGGTGGAAAAGAGAGGAAGAGCTGAGTGTCGTCAGCATAAGGAGGAGCCATGGGGAGCCAATCACTGCACCAAGTGAAGTGGTGTACAGAGAGAAGAGTAAGGGCCAAGCACCGACCCCTGAGGGACCCCTGTTTGATAGGCCATGTGATTTTGACACCTCCCCTCGCCACGACACTCTGAAAGATCTGCCTGTTAGGTAGGACTTGAACCACAACAGGACGGAACCTGAGATGCCAAGGTCAGAGAGTGAGGAGAGGATGATTTGATGGTTCACGGTGTCAAAGGCAGCAGACAAGTCCAGCAGCAGGAGGACAGAGGACTGACCAGCAGCTCTTGCAGCTGCAGAGATTCTGTGACTGAAAGGAGTGCAGTCTCAGTGGAGTGGTCGCATCTGAAGCCTGACTGAAAAGGGTCAAGTAAGTTGTTGTTCCGCAGGTTTTTTTAGTAGTGGGGTGACGCGGGCTTGTTTAAAAGTAACAGGAAAAATGCCGGTTTCCAGGGAGGAATTGACAATGTGCGTGACTGCAGGTGTGATTATGGGCAAGATGGTCTGCAGAATGCTGGTGGGTATTGGATCGAGAGGACATGTTGTCGGTTTTGAGCTCAGAAGAAGTCTGGAGACCTCATCCTCACTCAGAGGAGCAAACGAGCAGAGAGAAGGCGCAGTAGTGGGTTTGAGCTGACTGGGCCGGTCAGGCTCAGAGAACTGGTGCAGCCACCTTTTCAGTGAAAAAGGAGGTGAACATATCAGGAGTCAGCTCAGTGGACGGCTGAGCAGCTGGAGGAGGAAGCAGGGAGTTGAGCGCCATAAACATTTTTCTGGAATCAGAAGCTGCACAGATCTTGTTCTGATAAAAAGCTTTCTTTGCGGACTGCCAGCGGGTAGGTAAAGGAAGCAAGTTTCTGTTTGTATGAGGACAAATCAGCGGGCTCTTGGGATTTACGCCACTTTCTTTCTGCTGCCCTGAGTCCAGCTCTTTGTTCTCTCAGAACTTCTGAGAGCCATGGACTTGGTTGTTTTTTTCTTGGCTGGTTTGGACACCCGGGGGCAGAGTTTGTCCAAAGAGGACGCCAGAGAGGAACAGAGGTTTCTGTAGCCTCATAACAGGAAGCTATGAGAAGTAAGAGTAGTCCAGCAAGACACAGCTCACCTCCTCAGACAGCTGAGGCTTGCTGTGAGGGACTTCAGGTTTCTGCGGAAGGAGACCATCTGTGTCGGTGTCTGCGATGGCAGAAGGCAGCCGCAAATTTTCCCAAGAAATGGTCAGATTAGATGTAGTGGAGTAACTGTCACCTCTGCTATGGAGCAGTTACGAGTCAGCACACCAAGTCAAGATTTTGCCAGCTTTGTGGGGGGAGGAGACAGAGCCAGTCAAAGTGCAAGGAAGCCATCAGTGCCAAAAAGTCCTGTGCCTGAGGTTTGTCAACGTGAATGTTCATTGCTCCCATGACAGTCAGCAGTGTGCCATCATCAGGGATGTCAGAGAGTAACATGTCCATTTCAGAGACAAAGCCATCCAGATTACCCCCTGGTGGCGGTACACAACCAGAATATATGCTTTGATGGGGAGTAGTGACTATTAAGCATGATATTCAAACGTTGTGTTGTTGTTTGACGGGCGCAGTGAGGAGAAGGACCAGTTGTCCAGAATGAGAATGCCAGCACCGCCTCCTCGGCCAGTAGAGCGAGGGGTGTGGCTTAGCGCAGCGTACGCAGAGAGTGCAGCTGGTGTAGCTGAGTTTTCTGGGCAGATCCATGTCTCAGTCAGGGCTAGGACCTGAATGTCTGAGAGTTTCATCAGAGAACTGATGAATTCTGTCTTATTAACTGTGGACTGACAGTTCCAGAGACCGAAGGTGACTGAGTGTGGGCAGGGACCACTTCCAGAGAGAGCGGACAGGTTGTGTGGATTGCGTTTGCGGAGGACTACGCGTCTCTTCCGGTTGTCGAAGATGACTGGGATACGTAAGAAACACATTGTGCGTTAGACTGGGACAGACAGACCTTAGTGAAGCCGGTGGACTCGTGCAGGTAGACTCGCAGGTCTTCACACTCTGTGGCTGACGCCAAAGCGCAGTCTGTTGCTGTGAAGTACCTGACAGAGTCACAGCTGTTTCCAACTTGACTGATTGCGCCAGGCTGACTCGCCCCTGTCTGATGTCACTTGAGGCCAGACAATAGAAGGTGTGACCCGCGTCAACGACCTCTCTACTGGGCAGACAGAAACCGAAACTGCAGTGCAAGCACCTAACCACCCCCAACACAGCAACAACAACACAATAAGCAATTCAAACTCACCAAAGCTGGCTCTAACTTCTGCAGTCTAAGATTCAGTGCTTGATTGACTGTGTCCACTTGTATGCACACGCGTACATGCCCGCATGTAGCCATACAGCCTCAACCCACGGGAAACCAACATTGCACAAAAGTAGCTCTACGACCGGAGCAGCTCTGTGTTGCCAGATTGGGCAGGTTTGTGCCAAATCAGGGTTCTTTTGAACACGTCGAGTGGTTTGATGAAATGATCAAAATACTGTGTGATCTGCAAATACATATTTCACCATATCAGAAACTTTACATATGTCACAGTTTGGGTCCCAACACTGAGCCCTGAAGGACTCCCCACACAATAACCAGATGCTTAGGGGAACAGTCTCCCATCTTCACAAACTGTTTCCTGTCCTCCAGGTAACTTCTCTCCCAGTTCAAAACAACTCCTCTTACTCCATAATGCTCCAGTTTATTGATTAATATGTCACGATGATATGATCAAATGCTTTTTTAAAATCATGAAACTCAAGCAGTGAGTTATTTATTGTCTACAGAATTTGTGATTTCCTCCATAAAATCAATTAGAGATGGTGAAGTTGACCGGTTAGTTCTCAATCTATATTGGCTGTCAGAGAGTAAGTTGTGTTTGTCAATGGATTTATCCAATCTGCTATGAAATAATTTCTGGAGGGTTCTGGAGACTTGTGGGAGAAGAGAAACAGATCTGTAGTTTGTGAAGGGGTGTCTGTTGCCATCCTTGCACAGATGTGGCACTTCTTCAACCCCCGTTGACAGGTCAGCGCCCCAAGTCTGAATCTTTTCCCCTTTGTTTGGATGTGTTAACCCCTTACACATAAATCAGTCAAGTTTCTTTCCAAAAAAAATACTCTTAAATTTACGAAACAGAATTAGAGAGAGAATGATCTGATTGAAAAAAATAAAATGTAAACAAAAGACTCTCTTTGATTCAATACCAAATGTGATAACCCAAAACAAAAAAAAAACAAAAAAAAAAACAAAAAACAATGCACACCTTTGCCTTGTGACACTTGCTGGCTTTTTAGAATTGAACGGGCAATAAAATGAGCCAGTTCTCCACATAAAATCAGTTGAAATCACAAAATTTGTATCCCTGAACATTTTAAGTTTTGGGCCCACAGTACTAGAAACACCAGCTGGTGATTAAACAAAATAATATCAAACAAAACCCTTCCATTGCAGGCTTGAATGATGCTGGAGCACGTAGAAGCCAAAACAATGTAGAGGCCCTTTATGCAGCTTGAGCAAAAGAGAAGTTGCAGTGTTCACTCTTTCTGAAGAGTCAATGTCAGTGTCTTTGCGTTCACAGCCAGACAGCTTGGAGTGGAAATGTTGGCTGAAGCAGCATGAGGAGAGTAGGAGAGATGTTCACTGTGGGAATCTTGCTGATTCCCTCACTGCCAGAGGAGCAACCAGGCTTTTCTAGGTCACCTGGAGTGCTATCTGGGCTGCCTCGTGTGTTCGCCGTAGTTAGCCGAAGCAGTTAGCATAGCTTGCTAACTCAACAACGAAGTCCTCTCTGGACATCCGTTTAATGCCGGGCTCACACTGGATGCGTTCTGGCTCCGGTACGTCTCCAGTACGGAATTATTGAAGCACTGTCACTCACACCACCTCCATTGCATCTGCTGGAGAAGGTTGCCAGATCCGTCGCTCTCTCAGCCCAACAATGTGAGACCCGTTTAACTCAATAGAAAGCAGCCCAAACCTCCAGCTCTGTTAAAAATGCACATTGAAACCATAAAAACCGTATTTGCATAATAAAAACATGTCACAAGCACAGAACCATTTCATCAACCCGCCGGACGTGTTCAAAGAAGCTTCATTGTGCAGAAACCCACCCAATCTGGCAACACTGAGCTGCTCTGAGCCGCTAGCATTTTTTGTGCCATTTTGGTATTGTTTGACTTTCCTGCAATGACGAAATACAAAGCTGTTCATTCTTTTAATGCGTATAATGACTATATTGGACTTTGTTATATATTCTACCAGAAGAATTAAGAAGATAGAATATTAAGGCAAAAACATGACACAGATTTCATTTTGAAATTATTTATTTTGGAACATGTATCGACTTTCCTTCCGGTACCCGTCTTGCTTGAGTCAAGATTGACGTGGTAGGGCTCCGGCTCCCGGAAAAATGGGATGCTAGCAGAAAGTTTCCGGAGCTCCGGATGGGCGCGCAGTCAGACCGTGGCCGGTGTGAGCCACAGCATTGATTTTAATGACTACTGATTAGTTGCGGTGTCTGAACCGCAGCTGGAACGCATCCAGTGTGAGCCTGTAAACATAAAAGTTTCCAAAATGCTGCAGTCTCTTGCACTGTTGCAGGTAAAGCATGGCCACTTTTCAGCCCAATATCCTCGGGCTGAAGTTGTATCGTTCGCCGTTAATTCCTCCGTGACTGCAGCCGCGGCCAAGCTCCGCCTGCTCCACCAGCTCCCTCACACCGTTCTACACCGGAGTCTTCTCATCCAACCTTGCTCCCACCCCCCAGCCAATCAGAAACACCAACACTGACATGACAACTTCACAGCCAGTCATAGCTCATGAATCACGCAGTGCTGGTTGAACTCCAGAATAGAGCTGTCACGATATCAAATTTTCTCTTCACGATTATCATGGGCAAAAAATATCACGATAACGATACTATCACGATATCAGCAAAAATTTAACTAATAATGGTAAAACATTCAGATTCATCTTTAATTTTATTTTTGTTTGTTTTCTCTCTTTTCCCAGATGAATTACATTCAGAATACCTGTCAAATGAGGTGTTGAAACAATATGAGAACAGTAACTGTACAACTGGATACAGAAAGTGTAGTTACACTCAACTAATTACATTCTGATGAACTGATTAACAGAGGATCCACAGCAGAGGCGTAATTTACGTTGGGTTGGTGGGTTATGAAAACCCTCGGGCCCTGTTGGGGTGAAATCCTGTACCACCACCACACTGCCCAGAATTTCTGTTAGTTTAAATCCGAGGCGGAATGAGCAGCAGCTGCTTCTCTCCAGCCAGAGGCGCCGCTACTGGCTAGGGCCCCGAGCTGAAGGGGGCCCCGAGGAAGGGCTGACATCAGTCAATTTCAATGACAAATTTAAGGCGCTACGCTAGATGCTGCAACGACAACGTGTCGAAAATCCCCCGCATGGGGCCCTTTTCCGAGTACTCACCGGTCAGTTGCTAGAAGGGGGCCGGCGGAGAAGACGGTGGATATCAGTGACACAACTTGAAACCCCCACGAACACATTATAATGACACGTCTGGAACCTACCTAATGGGGCCCCACTGCTACCCGGCTTGCATCAACGTGCAGTCAGTGTTGCTAAACACACTTTTTTTCGAGTTAGGATAGAGCGTCTCGCTGTCGTTGTCGACCACTGCCGACATGTTTAGTTCACTCATGACGCTCGCTAACTGGGAGCCACACTAGCTAGGAGCCGCGCCGCTTCCGCTGCTCTGCTGTGTTTATATGTGAGGGGAGGGGGAGGGGGGTGCTGCAGGAGGGAGACGAAGCAGGGAGCGGATTTTGAAAATACACTTCAACACGTTTCAAGTGGCACTAGACCCTCTTTACGATATTATCGCGTGCGCATTTTGAACACGATATTGAAATTTCCTTTTTTTTAATACCACGATTATCATCAATACCGGTTTACCACGACAGCCCTACTCCAGAAAATGAGGTTTTTGCACTGTACACATGCACAAAAAAACAATAAAACATCTTCATGGCAATTAGAACATAAACATAATGAATTTCATTTATAATAAAAATCCCAAAATACGAAATGCTAAATTTCTCAGGGGTTACAAACATGTCAAACATTTCAGTGGAATAATGCTGAACAGATAAGAAGACTGCAAACAATATTATTCCATCCATCCATCTTCTGCCGGTAGTCCTTTTAAGGGTTGCAGGACCCAATCTCAGCTACTTCGGGCAAGGTACACCCTGGACAGGTCCCCTAACACATACAGGGCTCTATTTTCGTAGACTCTGCCCGGTCTAAGGGGAGCACAAAGCGCACTTTCAGTGCAGGAAGACAACAGAGCGTGTCCAGAACATTTAGCTATTTTCTTGAACAGGCGCAGAGTGGCAGAGTCATGCCTCCATCCTACCCAGAGGAGCCCGATCATTCCAGGCCATTGCTCCCAGGCTCTGGAACGATCTCCCGCTCTCTCTCCGTGCAGCTACGTCTGTTGACACTTTTAAATCACAGCTTAAAACCTTTCTGTTTGCTCAAGCATTTGCTTAGTTTTCGGGCCAGATTTGATCTCCTTTTTAAAGTTGACTATTTATTTATTTATCTATCTGACTATTTATTTGTATTTAATTGTTGTCTTTATTGTTGTTCATTGTGTTGTGAAGCACTTTGTGACTCTTTACCTGTGAAAGGTGCTATTTAAATAAAAATTACTCACTTACTTACTTACTAGGGGTGGGATGAGACACAAATTCCACGAGACGAGATGTCTCACGAGATTGAGTCCACGAGATCGACACGAGACGAGACCGGGGTGGGGTTGTTGGGGGGGGGGGGTACTCACATGCAGCATCGGAGCACAGAGTGTCAGGTCGGGGCACCCCTTGTACGGCCACGGCGCCCTCCACTGTACACTGCGCCCTAGGCGGCCGCCTAGTTCGCCTATTCCCATTCAAACCGCGGCGCACAGACAACGCTGTGACTGCATTTGCACTTCATGCCACTAGGTGTGCTGTTTGCATGTTCAACCTTATTTTACACAGACACCACAGAGGAAGAAGGGCGCTGCAGCGCTGCACGCTGTCTCTGCATGTTGTGAGAAAAAGAGTGTGACCTGGCAAGACGTGGTAAAATGTTCGTTGATGCGATGCACCGTTTTTTCAATAAAAGAGAAGAACTGAACGATCGTTTCCGCACATTTTCTTTGCATCGTATCAATTAAACTGTATCACAAGTAGTTTGTGTACTCAAAAGACCAAGATTCCTTGCGGATAGAACATGCGCAGAACAGTAGTTCATGTCCCTTTTGACCGGGTTTTTAAATATGAATATGAGCATATTCGGAGTTTTGCACGTGTTTATATGGCTGTGCGCCATGTAATGTACTATTTCGTCAATATTCCAGTTAATAAAGAGTTTTTGCCTTTATATAAACGTACTCAATACTCTCGGCATTTCGATCTCGTCCCATCCCTATTACTTACCCATTATTTTTTTTTAATTAGATCAATCAACTGAATGAAGCCGCTGTCAATGCGTGGATTGCGGTCAGCTCTAGCCACAAAGTGGGTTAAAAATGGCGGAGCAGAGTGTTGATCATTTTAGACTCTTTCATGATGACAGACTTCCTGTCAGAATTCTATGGAGACAATATATCCTACTTTGGACTCAGCCGAATTGTGCATTGACCTACTTTTTTTGCCCGAGGAAGACCGACAGCAGTCGAAACCTAGCGCTAAAAAATATGCATTTTAGGATTAGGCTACTTTATTTTTTTTCAGATTTGCACCATTTTTTTTATTTCTTTCCTTTTACAATCCCTTATTATTTTATTTTCCAGCGATTTCAGCTTATGCCATGGTTGAAAATAATGGAGAATAGACCGTCGTTCGCTGCAGGAAGTGCCGCGAGTGAGTGGCTCACTTGGGGATGGACTGGAAAAACACAGCACCAACAGCTGCGGGTTTGATGAGTCATAAGGCGGGTGATAGATTATTACATGATGCATGGGTGTTTTTTTCCAATCCAATTGAAAACAATTGAATTAGAAGCATCTGTATTCAAAGCGATCCAGGTTTGATCCTCCCAGGTGAAGCACATTATTCAGTATCTGTGGCATGATGAAAAGATCTCTCCCACTTTTACAGGTTCTGATGTTTAGCAGTCTTCAGCCCCAAGCAGAGTATTTTTATCAAGTGTTCTGCCATCGTCTGCTCCAAATGCTGTGGGCGCAGAGCTCACCCCGCCGCAAACACGCTGAGTGCCCACTGTCAGCACATGAGCCTGTTACTGAGCTGCTGCTGCACATCCATGTCGCCAGACAAAGACCGGATCACAAACACAGGTCCAAAAAAAAAACTTCTTGTCAGAAACAATAATTCAAAGTTATTTATGTGCATTTATGTTTTTCCTAAATTGTTCGGCGATCCCAAGATATCATCTCACACTTCACTTGGGGCCGGGGCGCTTGATGCCACTTCAGTGCTCAAACACAAGTTATTTTTCTTTATTTATTTTCTTTCTGTCTTTCTTTCTTTATTCATTCATTCATTCATTTAATTTGTTTTCAACGAGAAATAGCTTCTAGACAACCATAGGAGCTCCTCAGGCTCAAATCCAGCAGTCCAAACACAGAAAGAGGAGGGAGAAGCATTTAGAAAGAATGTATTTATTTCATGAGGGATTTTGTGTATCTTTAATAGCACTGACAAGCTGGAAACCTGCCTCTGAGGTTTTCTCAGACAAATTATCACCAGACCGTCTACTCCCCAGCTGGTCCACACCTTCTGAACGAAATTATCACTGCGCCCAGCTGAATCTGTCGACACCTCCTCCTGGTGTGTGGCCACGCACGTGTGGCCATCTCAGCACAAGTGCAGCGTACCGGTCAGAAACCCTCTTCTGAGCTTGTCGAAAATAGGAATACAAGGCCTTCGCCGGCCTCGGTGAGCCGTCAAAATAGAGCATATAGCAGGGGCGAGCGGTCATAATAAGCTATAAATGCAGTGCATGCCCAAGCCCTTCAATAAAATAATTGAAAATATTCATCTGTCAATGTGTTCTATAATGCAATACTTTTGTTCTACTGTTTTGGTCTGAAATTCCTGCCTTATCTGTCCCGTTTTGTTTGCGAAAAGCTGGAAAGCTGACAGCTTGTTTCGCGCATGTACACTGCGATATTGAGCAGTCCTTGCGCTCGAGGCTGTGTTTACTGTACATGAGCATTTTGAAAGGCAAAAAAGCTGTCAGTAAAGCAGCTTCTGCCAACGCGCATGCTCACAACTGGAGGAAAGTGGAGGAAAGAGCAAGAGAATGTTTGCGTGGCTAACGCTAGCAACTGCTAACACCGCAACACGTTAGAAATTTAACAGAACTCACCAGTCTGGACATGCCGTGAACACACCAACATGTGTCGGGTGACGGCGTTGAAAGTGATGTTTCGTCATGACATACTCGCTCTCCGTGGTGCCGAAGCTTGTAAGTCCCGCGTGTATGTTGTGTAATGATGTTATTATGACTTTTATTGTTTGGATTAAAAGGCCCAGTCATTTGCCCCGCCCCCGGCCCGGCTCTGATTTGTTCCACTAGTGGCGTGGAAGGAACACTTTATTTATCCCGGTCCCTCACTATAATATAGCGTGGAGGGAACGCTTTATTAACGCGTACCCACACTATTGAAGGCGTGCCCTCGCCTTAATAAAATATTCTGCAGCCTGACGGCCCGAACGCACTGGATGCGGAAGCGCCGCGCACGGTAGCGCCGCGCCTGGCACTTCTGATCGCCTCCCATGTTAACCTATCTGACCGGACGCACACAACGCGCAGGAGAGCGCCGCGCGCGCCGCGGCTCGTGCTCTGCAGTGCGCCCGCTCCGCTTCGTTCTATTTTTCACGCGAGCCGCGAGTGCCGGGAGCGCCATATGTCAAGCTGGATCAAGCAGATCGGACCAGACAGGAAGTCGGAAGCAGAAAAGGCAAGAGAATCCGGTCAATTTTCAAAATAAAATAAAATAAATGACAATTAGTTACGGATTGTGTTGCTCGTTCGTCTATAATTTGTCACTTGAATGAATGAATGAATGAATGAATTTATTTCGAACATGCAAAGGAAAATGGAAAATAGGTTATCACCAAAAACAAAAACAAACACATGCATAATAAAATTAAAAGAAAACGAGGACTGCATCAACGCCCTACATGTGTTGCAGATCTGCATGTTCGAAAAGGAGTAGGAAGAAGTTAAAACTTATTTAATCCTACCCCTTATATCCACACCCCCTACAGTGATATTATAACTTAACACACATACACACTCCCCCATACACATCCATATATATATATATATATACACATACATACATACATATGCTTACATACATCCATACATGGACACACACACGCACACACACACACACAGACACACACACATATGTATATACACAGTCATACACATTTGTTTGCTTGTTTGTTTATTTTTAATTGGCTTTCATTACCGCCCTGGGTCAAACTGCTGTTCTTCATCCCTGTATTTATTTAAAAGTTGTGTTTTTAATATTCTTTTAAATATGCCTATGGTTTTACTTTTCTTTAATTCATCTGCTAAACTGTTCCATATTTTAACTCCTGATATTGACAAACACATACTTTTTAGTGTTGTTCTAGCATGATGTATTTTAAAGTTCAGCTCCCCTCTTAAACTATAACCTCCTTCTCTTTCCGTAAACAGATTTCTTATGTTGTCTGGAAGTAAATTATTTCTCGCTTTGAATATTATTTGTGCTGTTTTAAACTGGATCATATCTTGAAGTTTGAGTTTGTAATTCTAGAAAAAATCTGTTTGTGTGGTCTCTGAATCCTGCTTTATGGATGAATCTGATGGCTCTTTTCTGCATTTTAATCAGTGTTTGGAGATTACTTTTATATGTGTTTCCCAGTGGCGGACCGTGCATTTGACACTAAGGCCTTCAGAACAGATCCGCCTGAACCAATCCACCTCTCAATAACTATTTTGTCTACAAAAAAAAAATCTTATTATGCAGATATGCACATAAAGAGTTGTTGCACAGCAGATAGATACTTGTGCAGCCAGAATAAATGCCTTTGCTGAAGTGCACAATTCTCCTACTACATCTGTGCACATACAATGAGCATCAACAACTTAATAAAACAGCAATATTCTTTAGGAAAAGAGGAACATTTTACTCACCAAAATCCCGATTATTTGAAAACAAAATCCATCCTCCTTTCCTTCCTCAAAAAGAGTTCAACTGCTCTGTCATATAGATTATCCGTGCGTTTCAGTTCCATAAAGCCAGAGCTGAAAGTCCAGCTGCCCTGTGGGATTTCTGGCCTAAGTTTTATTTCTCTTCAGGTCTTTTTCTTCCTTCTTTGGAATAATTGAGGTAGGCGACCAACAACTTAGGTGCATACCGCCCCCTACTGTATCTCTTGGTGAATGTAAATCAGAGGGCCTGGATCTGCTGTTGTTAGAAGCTAGAAGGCGCTGAGTCGCCAACTCGAAATCTGATTGGTTGAAGCAGCGGTCTGCTTGACGCTTCACTTTACTTCACTGCGCCATCAGGAACGGATAGCGAAGGCCTCGGGCAGATTTCTTTGACCCTAGCAACAGATGATGCCTGAAATCTGATTGGTTAAATTATTTAATATGAAAAAAACATGTCTGGAAGCAGCGCAACCACGGGAAAACTATGAAAGGAACTGGAACATACCGTTTGGAATCATTTAGTAAGTATTCATGGACAAAATATAATTTACATCAGTCTGTAATTCAGATAATTTTTAGGCCAGCAGAGAAGGCTTTGCAGGCCCTGACGGCCCACCACTGGTGTTTCCCCATACCTCTAGGCAGTATGACAAGTATGGCAAAGTTAATGCACAATATAAGATATAAAGTGCTCTCTGGCTGAAAATTTGCCTTGTTTTTCCCAGGACGGCAATGCTCCGTGCCAACTTCCTCTGAACGTATTTGATATGTGGCTTCCAGCAGATTTTGTGGTCTAGAATTACACCAAGGAATTTGATTTCATTAACTCTTTCTATGTTAACATTGTCAACGTTTAATTTTACATTTACATTTATACTTCTATGTCCAAATAACATAAAATTTGTTTTGTTCAGATTTAAAGACAGCTTATTTGCTTTAAACCATCTATTAACATTATTAATTTCCGTTGTAATTACCTCCAAAAGCTGCTGTAATTCCACACCACAGTAAAAAATATTTGTGTCATCTGCAAATATCACAAATTTTAATACATTGGACACACGGCAAATGTCATTTATGTACATTATAAATAGTTTTGGTCCCAAGACTGATCCTTGAGGGACCCCACAAGTAATGTCCATAAGATTAGATGTAGTCCGATTAATATGTACAAATTGTTGACGGTTTTGTAGATAGCTCTTCAACCAGTGCAAAACATGACCTCGGATACCATATTTCTCTAATTTTCTTATTAGTATATTGTGATTAACTGTATCAAATGCTTTCTTGAGATCTAAGAACACTCCCAGTGCGTACTCCTTTGTGTCAATAGAATCTGTTATTTCTTCTACCAGTTCTATAAGGGCCATTGTTGTTGATCTATTGTTTCTGAAACCATACTGACTATCAGTCAGTAACTTGTATTTCTCAACAAACCCATCAAATCGTTTTATGAATAATTTCTCTAGTTTTTTGGAAAACTGGGAGAGTATTGAAATCGGTCTGTAATTACTGAAGTTATGTTTGTCGCCTTCTTTGAATATCGGAATAACTTTTGCAATTTTCATCTTATGTGGGAATATTCCTTTTTGGAAAGACAGGTTGAAAACATACGTTAGTGGTTTTGCAATACCATCAATGACTTTCTTCACAGTTACCATGTCAATATCATCCCCGTCTGTACTGGTTTTGTTCTTAAATCCTTTAACTATTTCATAAATTTCTCTTTCTTCCACAGCCTTTAAGAACATTGAGCTTCTATTTCCTTCTACATAATTAGTTGGATCTATTTCTGTCCCATCCACTTTTATTTCCTCAGCCAGTTTTGGTCCTATATTTACAAAAAATGAATTGAATCCATTGGCTACCTCCTTCATTTCTTTAACACTGCTACCTTTGTCTATGAAATACTGAGGATATTGATTATTTGTTGTTCCATTTTTAATTACACTGTTTAGTGTACTCCATAAACCTTTTGTGTTGTTTTTATTATTTTCTAGCTTTTTACAAAAGTATTCTTTTTTACAAGTTCTCATGATATTAGTTAGTTTATTTTTATATGTTTTATACTTCTTTTCAGCTTCAATAGTTCTATGTTTTATAAATTCGCGATAAAGGGTATTCTTTTTTTTGCAGGCATTTTGTAGGCCTTTTGTCATCCACGGTCGTCCTGCATAATTTTTATTTATTTTACAAAGTGTTACTGGACAGTGTTTATCATATAATATTTTAAAAATTCGTAAGAATGTTTCATATGATTTGTGAACATCATTCTCATCATATACAGCTTTCCAGTCTTGCTTTACTAACTCATTTCTGAAAATATTTAATGTCTTCTCTGTTCTAATTCTTCTATACATAGTAGTTCTCTCGTTTTTGTTGCTCATGTTTTTACACTCATAAATTGCAAAAATGGGTAAATGGTCGCTAATATCGTTGATTAATAGCCCACTTTTTATATTATTATCCATTACATTTGTAAATATATTATCTATTAAGGTGGCACAATGTGTGGTTATTCTACTTGGCCTTGTTGTGAGGGGAAATAGCCCAATGCTGTACATGGTATCAATAAATTCATCCGTGCTTTTGTTGTGATTTGGATTTAGCAGGTCTATGTTGAAGTCTCCACAAATAAACACCCTTTTCTGATATAAGGTGGTAAATAATCCTTCCATACTGTTAACAAAAAAGTCAATATTAGATCCTGGTGTTCTATATATGCAACTAAAAATTAAGTTTTTCTCTTTTCCCATACAAATTTCAATAGTAAGACACTCCATCACATCATCAATTAAAGTTGTCATGCTTTCAACTTTTTTAAAGTGCAAGTCTTTATCAATGAACAGACCAACCCCACCTCCCTTTTTATTTGTTCTATCCAAATGAAGGAATTCATAGCCATTTAATCCGAAATCTCCGGTCTTTTCAGGGGTTATCCATGTCTCGGATACAGCTATTACACTGAACGGTCTTTTAAACTGTCTAAGATATTCCTTGATGGCTTCAAAGTTTGAATATAAACTTCTACTATTGAAATGAATCATTGTTATACTATCTTCAAGCTTTACATTTGTGACAAATTGATCATCTGTGTAATATGTGCAGTCATGTATCAGTTTGTTAAATAGATTTTTTTCTGGGTCAATGTTATTTTCGTGATCCATTATCCAGTGGTCTGAGTCTCCATAGGTTGTAGTATGTATACTTTCAAAGTTGTCAAAATATACTCTTTACTTAACATGATCCAATATCGTTGGTGACCGCCACTGATCTCGCAGATCAAGGCATTACTGATATTTTTCTAGTTCGACTAGCTCTCTAATTAAAACTTTTGCTTGTTCTGGAGTGCCGTTTAGCTTGATGAATACTTTACACTTTGACGTCCTTGTTGATTGTATTTTTTTCTGCTTCCTTAGCAGCCGAGCCTGCCGTGCAATGTCTACATTTTTCTTAATGAGGTGCTCATTGATATAAACATTTGTCCCTTTCAGCTTTCGTCCCTGTTTAAGTAGTTCTTTCTTTTGTTTCCTGTTGACAAATCGAACGATTATGGCAGGTTTCTCATTTCTATTTTTCTTTGGGAGACGGTGACACCCCTCTATATCCCTGCTCTCCACATTGATATCCCTGCTTTGAAAGAAGGCATGAACCTGGCGCTCTAAGGAGAGGAGCTCTTGCTCAGGTGGTTCGCCATCTGCTACTGTTGCCCTCGCATATGAAAGGTGTGTAGTTTCTAATCCATTGACTATTACATCATTTATTCTGGAGTACTGCTCTAGGTCTGACATCCGGGATTCCAAGGCTGCAATTTTCTTGTCCTTTTCCTCGTTTTGCCTTCTAAGGTCTTTGATTTCACCCATTAAAGGGCAACTCCGGTTTTTTGACACCTGGACCTTATTTATAGGTGTGTGCATGCTCATATACTCACTCAGACAAACATCGTGCAGCTCGGAGTCCTTCAGAAGTTATTTAGATCCAAACGATGTAGCCGCACTAGCGGGGGTGCCACAGCAATGGAGCGTTAGCGCAGGACATAATCTCTGCAAAGTTGCTCATTTCGGCTGTATTTCGTCATCCATCGCCAGTGTTATCATAAAGTCAGCTCGTCTACCGTCTTCAGGTGGGTCAGCTGAAGAGCTGACAGTTTTCGCTAACTTAGCCACAATTAGCTCGGATGGGAACGTTGCGGCGCTCCTCTCCCCAGCAGAGAGGCACTTTGAGTCGGCCTCGGCTGTCACGGTGCCCCGGCGTCTGACTTCCAGGGAAAACGGCCCTCAGCTGCTCCACGGAGGCTCCGGACACCGGCGAAGACGCACGGCTCACGCGCGGCCGCTGGGCCGCTGGATGTCTCTCCTCGGCGGGAGGAAGCGTATCTCTGCTCCCCGGCGGATGCGTGCTCCACGCCGGCCGCAGGACCCACGACGGCCCGCCGCGACGGCCCGGAGCTCTCTCCTTGCCGGGAGGAAGCGTATCTCTGCTCCCCGGTGGATGCGCGCTCCACGCCGGACGCGGGACGTGCAACGGCCCGCCGCGCTGAGGCTGGAGCTCTCTCCTCGCCAGGAGGAAGCGTATCTCTGCTCCCCGGCGGATGCGCGCTCCAAGCCAGGCCGCGGGACACCGCCGGAGGCCCCCCTTCCGACCGAAAGGCAACCCAGCGCCGATAGAGGAAAAATACAGCCGAAATGAGCGACTTTGCAGAGATTATGTCCCGCGCTAACGCTGCATTGCTGTGGCACCCCCGCTAGTGCGGCTACATCGTTTGGATCTAAATAACTTCTGAAGGACTCCGAGCTGCACGATGTTTGTCTGAGTGAGTATATGAGCATGACACACCTATAAATAAGGTCCAGGTGTCAAAAAACCGGAGTTGCCCTTTAAGTCCATAATCATTTTGTGCTGTTTAGAGATTGTTGATATTTCATCCGACATGAAGTTGAGTGACTTCTTTATCTCCTCCATTTCCTCATCATTGACGGTACTTCTTTTCGGCGGCATCTTGCAGACAACTCACCAGAGTTGGAGCTTGAGCTTGACCTGGTGACTGGCGCCAGTCCCTGGGCTGGCTGATGCCGAGCTGCTGTAGTTGTTGCTCGTATGGCGGTGATCGTTGGCGATGATCTTGACAAGCCCCGTTAGCGTCCCTGGATAGCGGCGGCTAGCAGCAGCTAACAGCGGCTAACAGCAGTGGAGCACTTGGGTCTAATTACAAGAGAGATGGACACACAAACAGACATACGCACGTACACACCCAATCAAACAAACACACACACACACACACACACACACACACACACACACACACACGCACACACAGCGACAGACATTCACGTGATGCAGAAAAAAAGAGGACAGGAGGAGAAAAAGTCTCTCCACAGGTCACCAAAACACACACATCCATCCTGGCAGAGCGAGACAGAGGGAACAAACGTGAAAACCGAGAGCTGATGGAGCCAGCCGACTGCAGTTGATGTGTGACCAGCGCGGAGAGTGCAGGCAGCAGATACGCCTCCAGTGCGAACAGCCAAGTGCCGGCGCGGAGACGCGCGCGCTTCCGCGTCCAGTATGTTCCCGGCGTAACACCTCCGGGGCTCCGTAAAAAACATATGACGTGTTTCTATTAATAAATAAATACCCAATAATTGGGCGCTGGCTGTAGTTGACACTTCAGCATGACCACTGTAACAGCCACTGCCAGCTCGCCACTGGCATATAGACATACAACATTCACACCTAGAGGCAATTTAGAGTTACCAATCAACCTGACATGCATGTTTTTAGAACATGGGAGGAACCAGGAGTATCAGAGGGAACCCACGCACACACGGGTAGAGCATGCAAACTTCACACAGAAAGGCCAAGAACCCCAGTCAGTACTAGAACCCCAGACCTTCTTGCTGTGAGGCTCAATATTATGCCATCAGACTTGAATGAGACTTTGTTCTCACATTAATCAGGGGTTACAAGGAAGAATGACTTTGGCTGTTTTGATTTTATTTGGAAATTGTCCGGTTTGAAATGATAATTAAAAAATGTCAGTTAGTGGCTTGGAAAGCCCCGAAATAACTTTTTTAACGACAAACATGTTAGGGCTGGGCGATATGGACCAAAATTCATATCCCGATATATTTAGGCTGAATATCGATACACGATATATATCCCAATATTTTTTTTCCGCAAAGGAAGAGCAAATGTTCAGTCAAAGTCAAAGCCAAATATAACAAGTCACAAGTAGTTTTATTGAAACCGGCTGTTTCAGTGAACGGTGGCAAAATCATGAATAATCAACAGGTTTCTTCACCTAGTTCATGAAAAATGCTTAGTTGTACAAATAATGAAAAGTACACATAAATACCGTATAACAACAGGAGTACCTTTATCAAATTAAAGCTCTGTCAGGTACATATTTAAATGAAAACATATCTTAAACAAAAATAGCTTATAAAATAAAATAGGTCCGTCTTTTTTCTGAAATAAGTCTATTCATGAAAATACAATAAGCATTTTTTTTTATTCTACAACTAAAGCTTATTGAAATCAAATGACTAATTTTCTTCTCCTTTCTAACAAATCTACAGATGCAAATAATAAAAAATTGTATCACATTATATGACAACCCTTTGTAAGAGCAGCATTTATATATAAAGAACAAAATAAAGTGCTCAGTTTAAGAAACAAATGCAAACATCCGTTTTAGATTACCTTTTCCTCTTGTTCCTTTAGCAATTTCTTTTCCGAACAGTCTCAACCAGTTGCACAAGAAACAGAATATCAAGTCAGTCAATATCAACAGAATATCATACATTTTGGGGGGCAGTGCAGCAGAGCGAGGATCACAGCGCAAATTTGAACTATATCGATATAAACGATATAGTCTAATTCCATATCACATTAAAAAATATATCGATATAATTTTAATATCGATATATCACCCAGCCCTAAAACATGTCAATGCCATCGCAGTCTGTGGATGTTTTGTTTCATTACATTTTAATTAAATATAATTATTCACAGTTTCTATTATTTCTTTTTAGTCAGTGGCCTGGGGAAACGTGGAGTTTAGTTTGTTATCTATTATTATGCCATCATCATCTATTTGAAAAGGATTTTTTTTTTTTTTCTGTCAGGTTTGGTCCAACATTAACAAAACATTAATTGAACTTCTTCACCATCAGGTCCATATTATTTATCTTTATATAATTTTCAATAAAATAATTTGGGAAACTTTCCTTACTGGGAGCAATTCTAATAATACTATGTAACACATTCCAATTGCCTTTAAAGCTAGGGTCGGCGATCTTGGAAAACTAGCATGTAGCACGAATGTAGCATCTCCCCAAGGCTCCGCTCAGCTCCCACCCCATTGGAGGAGCTCCCATTGGGAGCAAACGCACTGGATGCGGGAGCGCCTCACGCACGGAGTTTGTGATGGCCTCCAATGTTATTAACCTTTCTGACTGCTGCACACAACACGCATAGCAGCGCAGCGCGCCGCTCCGCTTCCTTGTATTTTTCCCGCGAGCGCCTTAAAGAGACTTAAAGGAGACAGCGCCCTCTTCTGGTGAATGTATTAAGAGTAAAGCGTTCATCTACATTGTGCTATTGATCTGAACTGATGGATTTACCAATAAAAACAACAAATTGAGGCTAAGGCTATGGTGGGTTTATTATATATTAACCAGAATAGTACCACACGATGCAACATAACATGCCAGTTACTTATTTTGGCTATTGGCAGCATCATCAAACAAGGGAACATGAACTATAAATAAATGTAAACAGTCTCTGACTTGAGGTGTCATGTATCATGTGTAAACATTGAATTTGAAAAGGTTAACATTACACACTGTAAAATTGCAGTTGTTTTTAAGTTAACATTAACAATGTTTTAAAACTCTCAAATAAAAATACAGATAACAAAACTCTTGGTCTAACAAAATATATCTCCTCATATATATAGAGAGAGAGTCTAAAATGTAAATATTGCACACATTTGTTAAGTAAGTATTACATACTTTTTAGAAACTTCATTTAAAACGATTCTATTGCACACATTTAAGGAACATATTTTACAAAGAACAATAAACGCTTCTGCAAGATTGAAAAAAGCAGAAGGTAAAAGTGTCAGAAGTAGTGCGGCATGTGCAGTAGTGCAAACACTCAAAGGTTTTTGGCCAAAAATACCAACATGTCCACCATTGCTGGTTTCAGACATGCACAGTCACATGTTACAATGTTCCCACTGGTGCTGAAGAGACGCTCTGAGGGGGAGCTGGTTGCTGGTACACACAAGTACTTACAAGCCAGTTTCCCAAGTATTGGAAAGTTAATGTTGTGGACTTTCCACCAAGCAAGGGGATCACAATCTCCTTCAATGACTGGAGCCATCAAGTAGCTGTGTAGTTCTGCGTCAATCACATCCTTCATCACCTGCACAGCAGTGGATGGGGGTGTTTGTCTGGTTAACAAACTTCCCAATGAGCGCAGACCCTTCTTTCCAGCTGCCGCAGCAGCTGTACCTTCACTTGCTGAGTGTGTGCTGCTGACATGAGGCCTCTTCTCCTGTAAAATATAAAACGGTAATGATGTATTAATTGATGTGCTTAATATTTTGAACTTCATATAAATCAAAACAGAACTTACCATTCGTGCAATTTCCTCCATTTCAAGCTTCACTCTGTCTTTGATATCCGTAACCTTCTCTGGACGGATGTAGTCCACTTTAAATCTTGGGTCCAGTAGAGACACCACATCTAGGAGCTCCTGTGTAGCTCGGTCATTGTAATGATTCTCCAAGTAGGATAGAATTTTTGACTTGATGGTTTTGGTCAAGTCGGTGTCTTCCTCTTTTTCAGCCAGAGTTGTGTGTTTCAGCAGATGGAGGACTGGTTTCAGGTATGACACACTGACATAACCTTCACCTGAGAGGATGTCTGTGAACTCTTGGAGAGGTTTGAGGACACAATTGATGGATTCAAGGACCTCAATATCTTGCCAAGTGGGTACCAGGTGTCGGGTTTTTCTGTCTTCAGACAGAACCTGGGTCAGTGCTTTGTTTTGCTCCAACACTCTGTCTACCATTCTTTGCCTGGAGCCCCATCTTGTAGGACATTCCGTGACAAGGGAATGCTCAGGAAGGTTCAGTTCTTTCTGGACTTCACTCATTTTTGACTTCTTTTTCCAGCTGTGGAAAAAATGGCCCACCAATTCTTTGCAAAGGCCTGTGGCCTGCTTCACTCGTGGCTCGTTCTTCACAGCATTTTCTAAAAGAAAAAAAAAAAAAGAAAAGAATATTAGTTAGATTGACAAATGTAACAGGAACACATGCTTATAAAGTAAAAATCTTACCAATAGCCAAGTGCATCCGGTGACCAAAACACTGCAGCCTCAGCCAGTCATTCAACTCCACAGCTTTAATGATGTTAGCAGCATTGTCTGTGGTGATGCATGTCATATTTCCTTTGTCTAAGTCCCAATTGTACAAGCATTCTTTTAGCCTGTTGGCTATGTTTTCGAAAAGTATGTAAGTTTCAGAAAGTATGTTGTCGTCAGGCAGCGGCTCTTCAAGTTGAAATCATTGTCAATAAAATGCACTGTTAGGCTGATGTATGGCGCACTGGTCCTGCTTTACCACAAATCAGATGTTGTTGCGAAATGTATATTGCAGAGTTCGGCAGCGTACATTTCAGGGACAGCCACTTGACTGAAGTATGTCTGGGAGGGAACGGCATAACGTTTATCCATTGTGCGCATGAGACTTTGGAAGCCTTCTCCTGATACAGTGTTGAGCAGAATCATCTCTTTGACGATATAACGGGTTACAGTTGCGGTTGTTTCTTTGTGTCTTTGCAAGCTTTTTTCATAAGGGGTTACTGAGGCAAACGCTGCTGTGATGGATGTTTGCTTACTTGCATGGCCACTCGTTGTCACCTCTTCATCTCTTTTCGAACCTTGACAGGCGTCATACTGCTGTCGGTGGTGGTTTTTAAGGTGTTGGTATAAGTTTGTAGTGTTGCCTCTGGATCGGGCCACGGGACGCAGGCATATTTTGCATTTAGCGCTTCCCTTCTGTTGAACATCAGTTCTGTCGAAGCCAAAGTACGTCCAAATGGTCGATGTACCTCCCTTCTTTGGGACCAGCTGCTCCGCCCCCTCTGTAAGCCCCGAAGCAACTCCTTCTGTCATTTTATGCGCGTATTAGTCATAGCAGTACTAGTTATGAGCAAGGTCCACGTGCAGTTTGTTTGATCATGGTTGATCACAGCAACAGGAGTGCAGACAAACTTGTTTAATACTACGTCACTTCTGATTGGCCAGCGGCATAAAGACCCGAGCTACGGCAATTCTGGTTGGTTAACATATCTATCACTCTAACACCAAAGCCGGGAGGCCGCAAAAAAAACAGCAAAAAATAAAAATGCAGGGTCTTGCGATTCCATAATTGCACTACATCAAACCTCAATGTCAATTAGATTTAGATTAATCGTGCAGTCCTAGACTGTAGCTGGTTTTTCAGTTTCTCCAGGGACTCTTCTGTTCTGACTCACCTGCAGTGAAGTTAATTTTCTATCTCATTGTTTCTGTAATTGTTATAAAAGATGGTGAAAACTGGCAGGTGGTCACTAATATAATTTATTAGTAATACACTCACTACAATATTGGCTATATCACTAGTAAATATATCATCAATTAATGTTACAGAGTGAGTATTGATCCTGCTGGTCTGGTAATTTTTGGGAATAGCTTCAGACTGTGGACTGAAATCAACTGTCTTCTGGTGTTTGCTTGGATTGAGAAGATCAATGTCAAAATCTCCACAGACGAACATAAAATAACCTTCTGATTTGCTTTTGAGACGTAGTCCTCCAGCCATTGACTGGAAAAGTCTATGTTTGAGCCAGGTGCTCTATAAATGCAGCTCATCATGACATGTTTCCTCTTCTCCAGAGATTTCAATAGTGATACATTCAGTGATACATAATATTTTGTATTTGGCTGCTTTTTTCCACCACCTTAAAATCCAGATTCCAGTCAATGAACAAAGCCACACCACCTCCACTCTTGTTCTGTTTCTGTGAACCATATCATACCTTCATACACAAAATCACTGCCTCATTCATTATTTAACCACATTTCTGAGATTGAAATAATGTCAAAATGAAATTTTAACTGGCCTTTAAAAGAGTTTTTTGTTTTTAAAGTTGGCATTCAGGCTTCTGCTGCTGAGGTGAATTATTGATAAACTGTTAATACCGATAAACCGGCATGTCTGAGAATGACAAATGAACAACCCAAAGTCTTCCAGAGAATGGGGAGTGGCGGTGTTCATGCTGCAACACTTAGAAAAAGGTGCCGGCATCACCCAGAAGACAGAGGCACAAACAAAATCACCAGCCTACCAATGTGGCTGGAGCCACATCCAGGAAAGGAAATGACCTAGCGGTTCATTCCATCCGCCGCCCTATAGACACCACCTGCCGGGAGCGGGACAGGTGCAACGCTGTCTACACCGGACACGGCCAGGCTGCCATCAACAGTGTCGCTCAGTGGGTCAGAAGACAAGGTCAGTGCGATAAGCAGCAGGGCTAACAAGGCTTAGCTGAGCTATGCTCAGGTTAGGAAATGAGGGAACGGCCATGCCCTCCCCCTCCTGCCCTCTGGCCAGAGGTGCCATGCGCCAAGAGGCACAACCACCTCCTTCTCTCGTCATGGGCTGAGCTGGTCAAAACCATGCCACACAAAGACAGAATCAGTACCAAGAAGTCGGGGGAGAGCAAACATGTTCCCCCCCATGTCGTGTCGGTAAATGGCGGCTGGCACCAATAACCCGGGGAAGGGTGCAACACAGACTTCCCTGGTCATGCGCGCCAAAGCCGATACAGACAGTGTTACTTTCCATGCAACAATAAGTCTGGAGAAGGGGTTTCAATGTGGCTCTTAAAAACAATGGACAAGTTAGCACCAACCGCATGGCCAACAGCCATGGCTGACTTTGATCAGCTTGGGAGGAGCACAATACATTCCCCGACAGCAACCAAAGTAATCAACGACTACGTCGGTGAGCCCGATACCAATAAGCCAGGAAAGGGCACACGAACAGCGCCCCCATCGGCAGTGGCTTAGATGGACATGAGCCGAGTCACTAACGACCAGGCTAGCCACCCATAAGGCTGGAGAGAAAATGTGCTGATGGCACCTCCACCAACAAAGACCCAGCTACATGAGCAGCACACCAGCCAGAGTAGGTACCAACAAGTCAGAAAACGCACAATAGCGCTTCCACCGGCAGTGTACAAGCCAACACTCATCGCATGGCAACCACCACCGCGGGGCCCATTTAGCAGGGGAAGTAGCACGTGCGGCCGCTGCTGTCAGCCAGAATCGTGCTGACAAGCCGAGCAAGGAGAGCATGAATTGTGCTACACCCAGGGGAGGGAACCGGAGCGGTGGGTGCACGCAACAATGGCAGTGCAAACAATGGCAGTGCAATAAGCTGGGGGAGTGGTGCACACAGTGGATGCCATATTACCGAGCCCAAGGAGGGTTACTTGGGGGATTGGACAACTGCCTAGCGGCATCCTCTTTATTTTGTCCTCGTAACAGTACCAGGCCAGAAAAAACAACAGCATGCAGTAAACCGAGGGAACGAGGCGTGTGCCACCTCCAGGAGAGGGATGGCTACTTGGCAGTCCCCTCCTTCCTCAGCCGCTACCAGTTCCACTGCCAGGAAAATCCAGGAAAATAAAGAAGAAGGCATACGCTGCAGGCACAGTAAACGCCAATCACCGGCCAGGGTCCCAACTAAGGCTACGTCCATCAGCCTCCATTGTGGCGCCACCCACCAGGAGCGGGGAGTGGGCACTGCACATCATAAAAATCAATAAATAATAGTGATGCAGTAAGCTGAGGGAAGGGGGTGTACGCCGCCTGCACAGCAAACTCAGCTCACTGGTCCAGTACCTCAGTTGAGTCATGTCCAGGAAGGGGAAGCCTGACAGCTCCCGCTGCCTCCTGCCACCGATGCAGCGCTACCCGACAGTCAGAGCGGGTCCGTGCAACAGGTCAGAACAGCACTAGTGCGATAAGATGAGGCAAGGGGGCATACACCGCCTACACAGCAGACGCTACACTACCGAACCCGAACCCAAACCCAAACCCGTGTGTCCCCTCTCATGCCCATGACAGGGGACCGCTGCTCCACGGCATCCTCCCCTTCCTGCCCTCCACAAGGCACCATCCCACCAGAATGTGTGTGTGTGAATGTGTGTGTCCGGGGGGGGGGGGGGGGGGGGGGGGTCATGCAGCAGGTTAACAGAAACCGAGGTGGAGCACCAAGGGAAGGGGGGGGTTATAAGGGGGGGGTCCGGTGAGTCTTTCATTAAGGCAGCCGTCCAGAAACTAGGTTTGATGAAAAACCTCCAGCACTATAGGCTCAACCTGGCAAAACCCCAGCCGGCTCACAGCAGCGGCTTCAAACAGCGGCTTCCTCAGTTGAATATTCCTGTTCTGCTTCACTGGACTGCACTGGACAAAGGGGAGAAGCCAGGAGAAACAGCGGGGGCTAACAGCGAGATCGGCGGGTCCCCGCTACCCCACGCTCGCGAAGACGAAGCTAGCGGCGGCTAACAGCGAGATCGGCGGGTCCCCGCTACCCCACGCTCGTGAAGACGAAGCTAGCGGCGGCTAATAGCAAGATCAGCGGGCCCCGCTATTGATTGCTTGCGAAGGCGAAGCCAGCGGCGGTTGACAGTAGACCGGCGTGCCCGGCGGTGGATGACAAGACCTGAGCTACCCCCCGCTAGCGAAGACGAAGCTAGCGGCGGCTAATAGCGAGATCGGCGGGTCCCCGCTACCCCCCGCTAGCGAAGACGAAGCTAGCGGCTGCTAACGGCAAGATCTGCTGGCCCCGATTCCACCTGCTGGCGGTGGAGAAGCTAGCGGTGACTGACAGCTGCAAATGTCCCTGTAACATCTGCTGGCGGCGGGTAAGCTAACGCGGGGGAAGCTAACGACATGGGGACGTGCCTGCGGCTCAGAGGCTAGCAACTTGAGTCCTAAACTATTTTAATCACTGTGATTAAGTGGCAGCGCCAGGATGCCTCCTAAGTCTAAACATGATACTAAACAGGAGGATGACTATGTGTCACTTACCCAGGTAACGGACCTTCTCCAACAACAAAGAGACATGTTCACTTCATTACTGCAGCAACAACAGGAGAATTTCAAAGGCTTTGTGAAATTAATACTGGAAACCTCCAACACAAGATTGGATGGTTTGTCCAGAGAGCTACAAGAGATTAAAACGAGTCTCCAGTTCACCCAGAAAGAAGTTGATGATATTAAAGTTGCCGTAGCTAAGACATCTGAAAATCATAACTCCTTGCAGAGTGACTTTATGAAAGTATGTGATAGCCTACTAACGTTAACTGACAAGATGGAATATCTGGAGGGCCTGTCTAAACAAAACAACTTATTGTTTGATGGGATTGAGGAAACACCTGGTGAATCAGGGGCTGACTCTGAAAGGAAAGTTAAAAATATCATAGCTGAAAAGCTCAATATCCAGGGGAACCCTGAGATCGAACGTGTGTTCAGAACTGGGAAACTGAGGGATGCGAAGGACAGACCAAGATCTATCTTGGTGAAGTTCCAGAAATACAAAGACAAAGTAGATGTCCTACTGAAAGCCAAGTGCCTTAAAGGAACTAAAATATTTATCAACGAGGACTTTACGGAGGCTGTCCGTCAGAGAAGGAAAGAGTTGCTGCCAAAAATGCGTGCTGCACGTGAGCGTGGTGACATTGCCTTCCTGAAACATGATCAACTAATCATCCATCCTCGAACCAGCACTCCGAAGTTCCCCAGTGACACCTGATATGTGATTCTATGTGAATATCTTCTTTTAATGGCTGAATTAAGTTTTTATCCTTGGTTTTATCATTGTATTGCTTATTATTATTATTATCTTTTAACACCTCATGGTTTTACCTAAAAAAGGTTTATTAATCGCTCATTTAAACATTTGTAGTTTAACTTCTAAGGTTTCTGAGTTGACCAGATTGATCTATTTACACCATTTTAATATTATTGCACTATCTGAGACACATTTGGATGGTACAATTGATGATTCTGAAATAGATATATCTGGGTATAGCATCTTTAGGAAAGATAGAAATAGAAGAGGAGGTGGTGTTGCCATCTATGTCCAAAATAACATCGCTGCTAAACTTCGACACGATTTGATGCCTTCTTCTCTTGAAATACTGTGGTTACAGGTTCAACTTCCTTATCATAAACCTATGCTGATTGGCTGTTGTTATCGACCTCCGAGTGCTGTTGTTCAGTATACCGATGATATATGTCAAGAGCTTATGGATGTTACTGACAAACCAGGTGAAATATATTTGCTTGGTGATTTCAACATTGACTGGTTTACTCCATCTGCTCTGAAAGACAGATTAATCACCAACCTGATAACCTGTAACCTGTCTCAAATTGTCAATGTGCCAACCAGAATTTTTACTAGATCTTCCGGTGAGAAATCCAATTCATGCATTGATCATATCTATACTAATGTTGGTGAACTTTGTACCGATTTCGCTTCCCTCCCGATTGGTTTCAGTGATCACAACATTATTGCCTTTTGTAGGAAAGTTAAGGTACCAAAGAGTGGCCCCCGGGTTTTGTTACAAAGGTCATATAAATCTTGGATTCCAGAAAATTTCATTTCAAATATAAAGGAACTAAATTGGCAGGCTATATACTCTGAAAATAATACTAATGCTGCACTTGAAATTTTTAATGATTTGATCCAGGAAGTTGCTGATAAACATGCACCTCTTAGGAAAATAAATATTAAAAAGACACCGGCACCATGGCTAAATAAAGATTTAAAAACCTGCATGGCCCATAGGGATGAGTTAAAACGTGCGGCTGTTGAAAGTAATGATCCTAGCATATGGAATAAATATCGCAAAATCAGAAACTCTGTAACTAAAATGAACAAACAATTGAAAAAGGCATATTATATTACCAAAATTAATAATGCAAAACATGATGGCAAGCAACGTTGGAATGTTCTTAACAACTTACTGGGTAGACCCAAAAATGTTGACTCTGCTATTATTGAAATGGAAGGAAAGTATATAACTAAACCAACTGAGATTGCAAATTATTTTAATAATTATTTTATTAATAAAGTAAAGCAAATACGGACTCAGAACCTAAACACATCCAGTAATCTATGTGGTGGCATATCTGTTGAAGTAATCAATAATGTAATCATGAAAGGCAAAAATTGTACATTTTCTTTTGATCCTATAGATCAGGATGAGGTGGAAATACTGTTGAAAACTGTCAAAAATAGCAAACAATTTGGGCTGGATTATTTAGATGGAAAAATGATTTCAATAATGGCAAAATATATTGCCAAGCCGGTTTGTCATATATTTAATCTGAGTTTAAAAGAATGTCTTTCCCTAATACTTGGAAACTGGCTAAAGTCATCCCTCTACGAAAAGATAATAAGCTTGCTCTCAATGGCACTAACAGCAGACCCATTAGTATATTGCCTGTTCTGAGTAAGATTATGGAAAAGCTTATATTTGCACAGATTTCACAATATTTTATGAATTTTAATCTTGCCTCTGATTCTCAGCATGCTTTTAAAGACTGTCACTCTACTTCCACTGCACTTGTTCATATGACTGATGACTGGCTGTGTAAACTTGATGCAAGAAATTATGTTGGGGCGGTCTTCTTAGATTTTAGTGCAGCCTTTGATATGATCGATCACAACTTGTTGTTGGACAAACTATCCGCATATGGTTTTTCTGGTTGCTCTCTTAAGTGGTTTAAGAGTTATTTATCAAATCGATCTCAGTCAGTATACTTCAATGGTAGCTTTTCTTCTGTACTGGGGCTAGACTGTGGAGTTCCACAGGGTAGCTGCCTTGGTCCTCTGTGTTTCTCGATATTTACAAATGATCTTCCTTTTATCTTAAAGAAATCCTCTGTTGCCATGTATGCTGATGATTCTACTATATATTACGGGTCGGAGAACATGCGGATCCTAAATAATACGCTTCAAAGTGAGCTAGACCAGGTATTTGAATGGGTGGTATCTAACAAGTTAGCATTAAATATAAGTAAAACAAAGTGCATGACTCTAAATTATAGAAGGCAATCAATGAATAGTAATCTTTTGTCCCTCGCCTTAAATAATATACACCTGGAGCAGGTGCATAAGGTTGATCTCTTGGGCTTAACCATAGATGAAAATTTGAGCTGGACTAGTCATGTAAATAAAATTGCGACAAAAATGGGAAGAGCTCTTTCGGCTATCAGACGATGCGCCTACTTCATGACAGACTCATCTGTCAAATATGTCACCCAGTCATTAGTTTTATCTCATTTAGATTACTGCTCAGTCTTATGGTCGGGAACCACTAAAAAAGATATTGAAAAGCTACAAGTACTACAGAATAAAGCTGCACGGCTGGTTCTTCGTTGCCCACTCCAAACACACATTGGATATATGCATCGCTGTCTCTCATGGCTACCTGTAGAGCGGAGGTTACAGAAGAATCTCGTCATTTTCCTTCAGAATATACAGATAAAAATGAAACCTAGGCCTCTTTTTGAGAGAATCATGTACATTCATCAACGCCATAACCATTTCACCAGGTGTCATGCAGAGGATTACATTTCTCTCCCTAAGGCTCGGACAGGTGCTATGCAGAGTACAGTGATGTACAGGGCAGCTAATCGGTGGAATAATTTACCTGCAGCAGTAAGGAAAGAGAACAACATAAAAAGGTTTAAATCTGTGATCGCGGAAATTTTTAAATCTTGATTTAATTGTTGGTGCATTTTTAATGTTGGTTATGTTTTAATTGTATTAGGGTCTTGTCTCACTCTATATCATTTGTGAATATACATTCTTTTCACCCTTTTCTATATTATAACGGGTTTCTGCACTGCTTCTTATGCTTATTTTATCTTGTGTATTCTGTTCACTATTTCTCTGTTTTAATCTTGTGTACTTTGATATGTGATGTTTGCTTTTGTTATGGACCCCAGGAAGACTAGTTGTCACCTAGGTGACAACTAATGGGGATCTAATCTCTAAATAAATAAAAAATAAATAAATAAATATACCCACCTGCCCAGCATACGCAGATCACCAGGCTAGTACCCCGGCTGAGGACGCCCAGGAAGGGAACTAGTAGCTCCATCTTCCATCTGATGTTATAGTAGCACCACCTGCCTGGAGGGGCAGGTGCACATGACAGGCCAGACAACAGCAGTGCAATAAGCTGGGGGAAGTGGGCGTATGCCGCCTACACAGTGACACTACACTACACTTCACACTACCAAGCCCTGGCCCGGATCACCATACGGGCAATCTGGGCATGTGACCAGGCGCCTCAGGCTCAGAGGGACCACCTGCTTTCAGAAATGTTCTCTGTAGCAACATCATGCACAAAGAAGAATGTAGTCTTTGTACTTAGTCATCATAGGAATAAAAGAACACCACAAATGCACAAAGATGCTTGGATATAGACTTGGTGTGAGTGGGAGGTCGGAGCGGTAGGGGGCCCTGTGAGTATGGCCCCCTCTCTCGTCTGCCTCGTCTGCATGTAGCACACCACCCTCAACTCCGAAATCGAGATGGGGGGGGTGTTGCATGCAGCCAGCCACAGAAAACAGTGATGCACACCTGGCCTACAGCGCAAACACAGAAGCAAAGCTACGAGCAGGAGGAGGAGCGGAGGAGAAAAGTCAGTAGGATGCCCTCTGTCATGTCTTTGTAGGTGCAGTAGCCGATTGTCTGGAGTAAAAGAAAAAAAAAGATTGTCGTATCCTTGCACTCTCTTCCTTATCTTCACCCGAAAAAAATCTCTCTGAACACACTGCACACCAGATGATGATCGGACCCGAACTCATTAGCATACTCCCGACAGTCAGACCTGGTCAGCTTCGGTCGGGAGGAGAAGATCGGGGCAAAATTCGGCCTGATCATTCTGTAGTGTGTGCTGGACTTAAACTAACCCACAGGTTGATGTGACCAAACTGACCTGCCCACTTTCCTGCCGGGCAAAAACCAAAACACAAAAACCAAAACACAGACGATAGAACTTCCGGGTCATGGAGATCGAAGAAATTGAAAAATCACATTAAAGTCTGCTTTGTGGCCGTATTTCAACTTTCCTTTATTTGATCTGTCTTAACAAACGGGATATTGAAAAACAAGCCAATTTTCATTTATTTGTTTTTATTTTAAAAACAAAAAAAGGAAAAACTGCTCATTTTTCAATATTTTGCTTTTTTGATTCTTAATTAAATATCAATTAAAGGAATGATATATGGATTCTTCTCCTTCTTCAACATTATTTTACTGACCTACCAACTAAACGCAAATTTGACCCCCTGAAAGCCTCACCAACTGAAAGACAACAAATTTTCCTATCAAACGTGATAATTTTAGTTCACTTTTGCCCAAAAGGAAGGAATTCTAGAGCAGGTGTTTCCGAAACAGAAACAGATTTTTTCTGCTCTCTTACTTGCTTGCTTGTAGCTAAGCTAGCCAGTTCAAACACAACGGCAAAGCTTCATCCACACTCTCCACCTCTAACCTATCAGTCACCATAATCACACAATTTGTCCTGCAATCTCCCAAACGGGGAGCCCGGCACGCGGCTGCACAGCCCAGCCAGCGGAAGCTCCTTTACGAGCAGCCTGGCGTCGCGGCAAGCAGCTGGCCGTGGGCCCGCTCGCCCCAGGATCACGGTGAGCAGCCGGCCATGGGCCTGCTCGCCCCGGCATCATGGTGAGCAGACGGCCAGCGGCCGGCGGTTTGCCCCGGCAACGCGGTGAGCGGCTGGCCAGCCGGCCGCAGCTGAGCTGTCAGTGGGGGAATTCACTCAGGAGACCAGCCGGCCTCAGCAGCTGGCTGGACTCGTGCTTATGTTTTTAGTTTTTTTTTTTTTTTTTTTTTTTCTCCCCCTTTGAACTTTCGTCAATGATGTATTACCTGTTTCTCAATTCATGGAGGATTGGGGGGTGAGGGAACAAAGGAGCATGTCTGTCCTGTGCGTGTGTGTGTGTGTGTGTGTGTGTGTGTCTGTTCATGTTTATATGTGTGCATTTTTGTATGTTATTGTAAATTGTGTTAGATATGTATGTGTTTATGGACCCCCTCGAAAACGAGATGCTACATCTCAAGGGGCATTCCATTAATAAAACTTCAAAACTTCAAACTTCAAACTCTGGTGATCAAGCGGGTTAGACCAGTTGTGGCCGCGTGTTGCGCTACATGTCCGTGAAGAGGAGCGTCCTCAGTCAAACTCGCTTTGAAATGTCACTTTACTCACGACTGAAGACATTTCAACCGAGAATGTAACCACTTTGATTATCAATATGTATTTCGGTCATACAGAAAGTGGATGAATTTTTTTCTCCCTTTTAGTATTGGAATGGATCCTATCACAATATTTCCATATGAACTGTGGAAAGCTCTGCTCCTGGACACGATTCAGTAGATTTACGTGACTCATAGCACAAATTGCCGTGAGACGAGGTTGTCTATTCTATGCGCCTTATACTGTGGTGCGCCCTAAATATGAAAAAAAGTTTTTGGAAAAGCCATTCATTGATGGTGCACCTCATAATCCGGTGCACTTAATAGTGCAGAAAATATGGCATACTCTTTATATATCTATGGCCTCTACTCGTTATATATCTATGGTATAGTCATGGTTTGTGCTGTGAAGTGTTGCAATATCTGTGGACAGCTCATATGTTTGAAATATTCAGTCTGATTTCAAGTGTATTCCCAATCAGTAATTTGTGTTTTTGTCAGATATGATTACTTTTTTTTAATATACTATAAAGTACTACAGTTATATTTCTTTTGTATTCTAATTCCATAACTCTGTTCCATGTAACCCATTACTCCCCACCCCTGTCCTGTGTTCAGACTCGGTGTGGCTGCTGAATGGATCCAGTCATTGTTCAGGCAGACTGCAGGTGAAGACTAACCCGTCTGACCAGACCTGGTCCTCAGTGTGTGAAGCAGACCTGGACCTGCAGGATGCACAGGTGGTGTGTCGGGAGCTGGGCTGCGGGGCTCCTTCAGTCCTGCAGGGGGCGCTCTATGGAGACGTGCAGACTCCCAGGTGGAGCCCAGAGTTCCAGTGTGGAGGTCATGAGTCTGCTCTGCTGGACTGTAGAAGCTCAGGCTCAGCTAGAAGCAGCTGCTCACCTGGTAAAGCTGCTGGACTCACCTGCTCAGGTAGAAGAGGAGCTGCAGCTTCCACTGCTCTTCTCTTCTCTCTCACTCCATCCTCTCTCTCTTCTCTTCATTCAGGGTTTCCTGAAATCAGGCTGGTGGGAGAAAACAGTCGCTGTGCAGGTTCTCTGCAGATCAGAAGCTCTGGAGTTTGGAGACCAACATATATCGAAAAGTGGTCTTTGGAGAAAGCAGCTGTTTTTTGTTCACATCTTCGCTGCGGCTCTGCCGTGTCTGCAGATACGACATTTTCAGTCAACTCCACACTTACAATGGTGATCGACGACGACTGCTTTCAGTCTGGATCTGATTTCATGAAGTGTTCATTTTTCCTTGAACATGACTCCAGCAGTAATCTCATCTGCTCAGGTAAGTTCATCAGTGGTGTGTTCCTCACTCACCACAGTCAGAGTTAAAGTTCTGTGAATGATGTGTGTGTGTGTGTGTGTGTGTGTGTGTGTTCCAGACCTGCTGCTCCATCCAGTCCTCTCCGTGTCCTCCTCCTCCTCCATGCTCGGGGTCTCTGAGGCCCAGCAGCAGGGGCTCCAGGTGGTCTGGGGCTCCACCTTCACCATCAGCTGCTCCATCCAGCCACAGTACCCAGGAGGCTCCTTCCAGCTCACCTTCACCTCCTCCAACACCTCCTACAGCTCCACCCAGCCGGCCGTCAATCACTCTGCACACTTCCTGTTTCCTGCCGCAGAGCCCGCCCACCGGGGAAACTACAGCTGTGTTTATCACCTCCATGTTTTTGGACACAACTTCTCCTCAGAGAGCCGCCTGCTGTCTCTGTCTGTGTTCGGTAAGAAGAAGCTGACTCCTCCTTTACTCCACCCTTCAGAGAACATGTGTGGGTTTTCCCCCCTTTAGAGGTCCAGCAGGAGGTCCCACTGGGAGGAGGCCCCGAGGGGGTCCAGGACTCTCTGCTTTGGTCTGGGAGAGACTTGGAGTCCAGCCAGCAGAGCTGGAGGAAGATGGAAGGGACAGACATGTCTGGAGGGGTTTGGTCTCTGTAGCGCCACCCAGACCTGATCCAGACCAAGAGGGAGCCCAGATGGAGGACTCTGATGGTCTCACTCCCAGCAGCCCTCAGACAGACGCTGACTGTTCTCTGTGTGTTCAGATCCAACAGCTGTGGTGGTCAGATGGGTGGTGGTGCCGCTGTCTCTGCTGCTGCTGCAGGGGGCGCTGTGGCTGTACTGTAAGGTACTGTTCTCCTCTCTGCTGATGCTCTGGAGCTCTGGGTGGAGCCAGACTCTCCTCACTCCTGTGTCGTCATGTCTCTGCAGGCCAGCAGGGGGCAGACCGGCAGACCGGGCGGACGCTGAGCGGAGTGCAGTGGAGGGATGAAGTCGGTCCTCTGAACCTTCCTGCTGTGAAGACAAGATGGTTTTTATGAGCTTTTTCCAGAAATGATGAATTTGATCACGTTCCTACAGACAGCGGAACAAGGTTCCTTTTCCTTTTGTGGACCGAGGTGAAAAAAAAGAGTGTTGTTTTTGCCGTATACTGGACCACTGTAGATGTCCTTTTTTAATCTCCCTTTTTACACTTTTGTCTCCTTTTCCATTTGTTTTTAAGTCATATCATGTGTGCTCATTTAATCATATATTATCAGCTGCTCCGCTCATGCTGACTGTGTTTAACTGAGGAGATATTTTTGTGATTGTAATCCAGCTTATTAGCTTTTGCAAAAGTTTGCTTTTTCAGCACAAAGGTGAAGCAGGATGTGGTTTGCAGCAGGTGTTGAACCGTATGGAACCGGACCAGTCTGTATTCCATCCTGAGTGGTTGATCTGGGCCTGAAGAACTCACGTGTGGATCTCACATGGGCTGCGTGCATCTGTTGTTTTTTTGGTTTTTTTTGACAATGTTTTTTTCCTTCTCTCTTGTCTTTCTCTCTTTTTTTTGAGACCTGAGGCTGTGGTTGGTTTCCTTGGTAACTAAACAGATGCACAGCATCAGAGGACGTGTCCATGGGACCGGAGTGTATCAGTAGACCCTGTTTTCCTGTGGGTGGTGCTCGCTCTCACTCAGAGAACCCCCCGGAGCTCTTTGGGTGATAAGCTTCTGAAATCTGGAGAGAGTTGACCTCCGAGGTTGAAGTCAGCCAGACACCAACTTTAAGCTAATAACAGATTATTATGAGCAGCAAAATCTAAAAAACCACTCACTTAAATTGACAGTATTCAAATAATATATGTCTGAAATTTGAGACAGGAAGAACCAACCCAAAATCAGTTCTTTTTGATTTCTTCTTTTTTTTAATAATTTACTTTACTTTAATTTACTTATCAGTTTTGAGTTATAACCTGTAATCCTTTGAGCGAATAAAAATCAGTCTCACTCTCCATAGAGAGAATCACATGACATTCCATCGTCCTCCGTAGAGAGTCTTGAGCAGCAAGGTTGTGGATGCTCCTTTTTTGTCAGACAGTCCACAAGTTGGAGTTTTGTTTCTGCCCACAACACTTGGTGAATCTTATTCGTTTGAATCGTTCTTTAATTGAACTGATTTCCAAGTGCAGTCTTTTCTCAGCAACAAACTTAGTGGATTTCAGTGCATCAACAAGTGAGAAATGATCAGTCACACAGATTATAGGTACAGGGTGAGCTGTATCACCAGCATGACGTTCAGAGAAGAGTGTCGACAGAAAAATGGCATTATCAACCCCCTCAGACAGCCAGTGTTTCACCTGCAAGTGTGCTTCTGACAACTCTCTGGATTCTCTTTGATTGCCATGAAATGGGAGAGAACTGCCCCGTTTCACTCATCAGAACAGTGAAGTGTCCACCTTGGGTACCCCCATCTGAAAGATTTGTAAAAGATGCATCACTAAATGCAACCATCTCTGACTGTCTTTTCCCAGATGTTGAAAGTTCAGCTGAACTGACTTGGTCTTGAGCTTACAAACAACTCTGTTTGCTTCACTGATGGTCTGCACAGCAGCTTGTTTGAGACTAGATGCCAAATTACTTGCATCAAACATGACATCTGGCCTGCTCTGTCTGGCAATCCACAGAAGTTGACCTATCTTTGACCTGAGCAGTTCTCTCTCCTCCTCACTGAGGGGGGAGGTTGACTCTGTTGCTCGTGAGGGAGTGAGATGTCTGGGCTGCAGGTGCTGAATGGATGTCTCTTGGTGTAATTGTACCTTGTTGTCCAAAGTAACAAAATCCATCCCCACATAGGAGAAGCTATTGTGAGCTTCTCTGCCAACACTGAACCTCCACCTGAGGTGAGGCATGACATACTCTGAAAACTTGTGTGATCCACCCCATATGAAATCATCAACATGACAAGCAAGCACACCTGTTACATTCTTATCCTCATCAAGCCAGTAGAAAACAGCCGGATCAACCTTAGACACAGTGGCCCTCATTTATCAAACGGTCGTACGGCGGTATACAGGCGTACGCCCGTCGTACGTCCATATGAAAGACGGGTTAGTTATTTATCAATTTGATCATGATCGTTTGGAAAGATGAAATATCACGACAGCTCTGACATCCTGTAGCAAGTTTGAGTCAGTGTGGATCTGCGGTGCAGTACAGGAAAACCTGGCAGAGCATGAAAATAATTATAAAGCACATCTCAAACATGCCATAAAGCACAAGCAGCACACATTCAGGACAGATTAAAAAGTAAAAGAGTAATAAAATGAATGATGCCCTCACAGAAGATCTAATAAAATCCCCCCTTGTGGGATTAATGAAGGATTTTTAACTTTCAATAACTCTGCTGGTTCCATCACGGAGAGGAGCAGTTTTAACAGTGTGAAAAGAAGCACGCTGATGTGGAGCAGCTTCAGACGCTCAGACCCAGCGGGGGAAACGATGCTGTTCAGCCCCGAAAAGGTGTGTGACTTTATTTTGGCCTGTGCAGATTTACACAACATTGTATTGGCTGATGGAGTGACTTTTGATGCGCCGGCGCTACAAGAGGATGAACCAGCAGAGCCTCCATGGGTCTGGAGGAGGATCAGGACCTGAAGAACCGCTACTGAAATGTAAATAAACTCTAAAGTTTAGCAAATGATTTATTGAATCACTGATGTGATGCCAGCAGCCTGGAAAATAACATGAACTAAAGGGAGGTCAAATACAGAGGATGTTTAGTCAAACATTTAATTAGGACTTCTATAAATTGTCTTTAATTTAAGCAGCACCGGCAGCGGGGGGCACGCGCCGCCCTCGTACTGAGTCCCGGGTCCTGTTCGGTCCGGGTTCCTGCTCGGCACCAGGTCCGGTGCTGGGTGTGTGTGTCTCGGTGGGACCGTCCCCTCTGTGGGGAGGAGACCAGGCCACGGTGTCGCTATGGTCTGACTCTGAGACATAATGAAATGAAATAACAAAACTCTGAGCTGTATAACGTGAGTCAGCCTCATTATTTGTAACATCAGGGTTAAATTAACGGACCAATAATCTGTTCAGACCTCAGCCAGTATCCGTACGTCCAGGCGACGATGTTCACCGCCATCGCGAGCGTCCTCCAGACAGCGTTTTTCTATTCTCCTTAATTCCAGTTTTTATTCTTCCAAAGAGCTCATCCTGACTTACCTCCACCTCAGACCTGACAGGACCGATTTCCAGCTCCAGCTGGAATGCTGCATCTCCTCCTCCTCGACGCAGGAGAAGGTGAAGGTGGACAATTGAGAGAAAGTGGCAGAGCAAATGGGCCACAAAGTGTGATCTGAAGAGATCAGGTGGAGAAATGACAGGATGAATGTGTAGTAAAAAAAAAAAAAGGGCCACAACATGAGTTTTATGAGCAACACCAACAATATTCTTTAATGAAGCCCTATTTGGGTTGAACCCTAACCCCAACTTCGAACATGTACACCAAAATATTTCCAGGGAACATTAAAAGAAGTTCATACACACAACAAAGGGAAACATATGTCAAACGTATACAGGAGAAAAAATAAAAGGGTTAATGAGGAAGAACCCCCTCCATTCCGGTGCAGCCGCCGCAGCCGGACGTGCGATGAAACTGGAGCTTCTGCTCCCGCATGGCTTGGCGGGTGACTCACCGCGGGCATACTGTTGTTGGTTGGGGCTGGGTGGAGTCTGAGGGGGAATTCTGGGGCTCTGGGGATGCCGGGAGAGGCAGCACCAGGGGGCAGTCTGGGGGGAGTTCTGGGGAACTTACACCAGCATGTAAGTTCCCGAATGTGTCCCTCCCACTAAAAGCCTCTACAAACTCACCCGGCAAATTACCGGGTCGATTGCAGGGTCAACGACCCGGGTCGAAATCCTGGGTCAAACCCTTTCCCACTGCCATGACTTAGCGGGTTTAAACGGGTTTTTTGGCCAGTGGGAAAGGGGTATTAGAGACGTAAAAACGATCTGCCGTCCCCTCATCGTGGCACATCTGCCTGGCCACCTCCCTCCTCTCCTCGACCCAGAGGAACTGGCTGGCCTGTGTGACGACAGAGAGACAACAGGAGAAAGAGTGACACCTGCAGCCCGTGGCTCCGTCCAGCTGGTGAGGTGGGCGGGTGAGCTGGTGACCTGCCCGCAGGTCAGGCTGGTCAAGACCACCGAGCGATGGCCTGTGGTGATGGCCAGATAGACCAGCAGCTAGCCCACCAGCAGGACATGCGACGCCTCCAGGCTGACGTCGTCCTCCACGAGGCCTGAAAGAGAGTGACAGGAGGACTGTAAGTAGACCTTCAGGACATCGCCAGACACTTTGGGCTCTGCTTGTCGTGTTGTGGTCATACCGAGTAACTGGAGCACTTTGTTCCTGGCCTCTTGGAGGAACCGGTACTGGTCCTCCGGTGGAATGGACCGTTCTGGGACCAAAAAGACATGAGATAAGGAAAGCACAGTGTGTCATCACAATGGGTGGGTGGGTTGTTGGGTGACGCAAAACCCTAAGCTGACAGCATGTGGGCCTTGAATAGTTTGTGTTGACGTGTG
Organism: Salarias fasciatus; assembly: GCF_902148845.1. Lineage (NCBI taxonomy): Eukaryota > Metazoa > Chordata > Actinopteri > Blenniiformes > Blenniidae > Salarias > Salarias fasciatus. The sequence continues at coordinate 961,504 of NW_021941373.1, read as the reverse complement.
TGTGTGTGTCTGTCAGTCTGTGCATGTGAGAGTGCGTGTGTCTGTCTGCTTGTCAGTCTGTGTGACACTGCGTGTTTGTGTGTCTGTGTGTGAGTGACTGACAGATTGAGTGTGTGACTGAATGTTAGAGTTAGTGAGTGAGTGGGCGAGTGACACCGTGAGATATAGAGTCCATACGCACCGAGCAGGGTCGACTGGTGCCGCCGGAGAAGTTTCTCCCCCTTTTGGGGGGAGGAGCCAGAGGACTGGGGGGGAGGCCCTCGCCGAGGGGTTGTTCTTTGGCAGGACTGCTCCTCCAGCTCCGTCACCCGAGCCATGAGGGCGGCCACCTTGGCGTTGGTGGCCCGCTGCTCCTGCAGCAGGAATCCCACCTGCTCCTGCAGGTTCCCAACAAGCCGGAGAAGCTCGGGGGCTCGGGGTGCCAGATGCTGTGGGCCTGGTCGTTGGCGGCGGTGGTGTGGGTGGCGGTGGTGTGGCCGCTGGCGCAGCAGGATGCGCTGTGCGCACACTCAACAGGGCGGTGGAGTGAGTGTGGCTGGGTGTCCACTGTGGAGAAATACACAGATATATGATCATGAGTGAGACAAACACCAACCAGACAAACATGAGACAAGACGTGGCGAGCGCTGGCTGTTACGCAGCCTGTGACAGTCCCGACCCTGTAACAGAGGGTTAGGGTCTGTATACCTCAGCGGACGCCGGCGGCTCCGCTGTCCTCGCCACCTCAGGCTCCTGCTCCCCGCTGGGCGTGGACTGGGGCACGGACTCCTCGGGCTCCGGGGCCACGGCTGTGGCCGAGGGCGCCTCCTGCTGGAGGGGGAGGTCCCTGCTGGCCTCCTCTGCATCCTCCTCCTGGAGTGGGACCTGGTCCTGCTGCTGGTCTAAAACCTCGTCCTGCTTGTCAGGGAACGTGACGTGTCCCAGACCCTGTGGTGGGCGAGCTAAAAAGAGAGCACGGGTGAAATATGATTCATTTTGTGTTAATGGTTATGTTCACAAAGAGGTCAGCGTAAAACTGACCGACCGACCGACTGAGTGATTGTCAGACTCACCAGTGCAGAGTTGCAGGTCCAGGCTAGACACCATTGCTGGATGTGGATTGCTGGCCCTGAGTTGGGCCAGCAGCTCGACATAGTCTTCAGGAACCAATCAAATCCCTTCGCTGTTCTACCAGCCCCCTGTGCATACATTTCAATGGCGTGCACTGGCCCTGGTTCAGAGCGCGTTGCCAAGGAGCTCTCGGCGCTCACGGCTCACGTGAAAAATAGAAGGAAGCGGAGCGGCGCGCTGCGCTGCTATGCGTGTTGTGCGCGGCAGTCAGAAAGGTTAATAACATTGGAGGCCATCACAAACTCCGTGCACGTGGCGCTTCCGCATCCAGTGCGTTTGCTCCCAACGGGAGCTCCTCCAATGGGGTGGGAACTGGGCGGAGCCTTGGGGAGATGCTACATTCGTGCTTCATGCTAGTTTTCCAAGACCCCAGCTTTAAGCAATATACACTTCTGTTCTCGGACTGGCAGCTCTGTAAAAACGGTTCAGTGGTCGATTACATGTGCATTTCAACAAGAAGACAGTTAGTATAACATTACACCCACGTCACACATAGGACTCTGGGTAACGGGGTCCATGTTGCCACTCTGCATGAAATGTGTGTTTTTTGTTTATTTTTATTATATAAACAATTTGAAGTAAATGCAAACACAGACAACATGAAAATAAAAATGAAAGAAACAGCTCCATTTCACTGTTTCCTTTTGAGAGTCACTGTGACAAGTGTCGGTTTGTAAATAACACCATGCTGATCACAACCCCCCAAAAACAGGCCACAGTAACACTGTTGAAGGCATAGCCACGTGTGTGTGTGTGTGTGTGTGTGTGTGTGTGTGTGTGTGTGTGTTCTTGTATTTCTATCCTTGTCGGGGCCAAATGTCCCCACAAGGATAGCAAAACGTGGAACGAGGTGCCTTGTGGGGACCTTTTTCCGGTCCTAAGTTGGAGAAACAGTGTTTTCTTGACCATGTTGTTGTTACTGAAAAAAGTAAAAGTGCAAAAACATTTCTTTAGGGTTAGGCTTTGTTGTGGTGTGGGTTAGGGTTAGGGTTAGGGTCAGGGTTAGGGGCTAGACATGAATGGGAGTCAATGGGCGGTCCCCACAAGGATAGAAATACAAGACTGTGTGTGTGTGTGTGTGTGTGTGTGTGTGTGTGTGTGTGTGTGTGTGTGTGTGTGTGTTTGTGGGTCAATTTGTAATTCAGACATACATACAAAAGGAAAAACACTCATTCGACTGGCGGTGATCCTCCCGTCCATTGCCAGTGCGTCATGTTTTTTCTGTCCTTAGCGACTGTAGGATGACAACGCCTTTGACACGCCCACTTTATCTGTGAGAAATGAACTAAATTCCTGTTTTTGTCTGTCACTTGCAGGAAGGATTCATGGACGTGGTGGGTGTGTCTACATAGCACAGTAACACACACACGACACGCAGTGCTTCTTCATCCACAGTCACAACCTGGAAATGACTTCCTGTGTCTCTTCTCCAGGGGAAGCCGTGCCCCATTTGTGGGAGAATGTTTGTCCGGCTCCCCGCTCACCTGCGGTCCCAGCACCGCCTAGAGAACCCAACTGAGGAGGAACTCCTCATCAAGTGGGCGCACGGCCGGTGAGAGTCCGCCGCACGCTTTTTTGTCATGACATGTGGCGTACAAGTCGTCACGACCGTCATCTTTGTCTGTTGTGTAGTTATAATTTATGACATGTTACATGTGGACTGTCACATTGCACAAAGAAAAAAAAAAAAAAAAATGAAACCAGGTCTTCACGAGGTTGGGATGTCATCCCTCGTCTCGCCCTGATCCGGTGGACTGTCTGATGTGTGACAGGAAACATGTTGTCCTCATAGACAAGCACCTCAGAGACACACATCATGTCCGTGGCAAGGTGGTCAGTGGAGTGTTTTCATGTTGAAGCTAAACTGTGTGGTGACATTAATGGACGCCACCCCGGTGGCGCCCGGTTCATGAGGGAAGGGGTCACGCTTTTTGATCATCTCTGATTTGTCTCCCATATGAGATTCAGTCGAGGTCCCTCCAGGCCAAAAGGGCACATTATGTGGAGCAGCTGGCACAACTCCGAGCCAGCAGTCCTCAGCAGCCCATGGTGTCCCACCTGGACCTGGACCTGGACCTGGACCTGGACCTGGACCTGGACCTGGACCTGGACCTGGACCTGGACCTGGACCTGGACCTGGACCTGGACAGTGGTGAGCCCTGCAGGCCGGGGGAGCTCAGCTGGTAGAGCCTCAGGTTTTTAATTTGAGGGTCCAGGGTTCAAGTCCCTGTCCAGGTGCTTTCAGGACAGATACTTGATTGAGTTCTTTCTAACAAACTGTCATAGCAGAGGGTCACAGTGCTTTAAGGTGTCTGTTGCCAAAACTCATATCCTGGTGAAATGCTGTGCTTCATCCTTTATGTTGTCAAGTGTGAGAAGTCTCTGAGGTTCTGTTGACATTGAGAATCTTCCTCTGTGACTTCTTTGACTGCCATGAGCTGGATGTGATGTTCCTGACAGAGACGTGGCTGCTGGAAGGTGAACTGGTCCCCTGATGGAACTCTGTCCCCAGGACTGTGGCTTCTTCAGTTCTCCCAGCATGCCGTTGGGCTCACTTAGGGCCTGTTTATGTCCAGGAGGACTGTTTGAAGTGGTTGAGGTCAAACTGACCATCATTCAAGTCATTAATGACTAATTTTTTTCATTTCATTTTGATTCATGACAATCAGTTGAATCTTCTTAGTTCAGCGTGTTGGCTCGTTGGTCTAGGAGTATGATTCTCACTTAGGGTGTGAGAGGTCCCGGGTTCAATTCCCGGACGAGCTCTTCAATTGTAACTGCTCTCTTCTACCAATGATTTTCAGGTTTGGTCAAAGAAGAAGTCTGTCCACCAGAGTATAGTAATGTGATTAGTTTGATATATTCCAGTTAAAAGTGAGGGTAACCAGTGTGGAAACCCTCCTCAGATTCAGAGTGATGATCTGGTTGGTGGAGGAGCGACCGGCCCCCAGTGACGTGGAGGGAAACCCCGTAGCGTCAGCACAGGTTCAGACTGCTGAACGAAGCCACACCTGGCTTTACCAACGTGACACAGCTGCTGAAGGAGCTCCGGCTCCATGCTGCTCACTCAGAGGAGGAAGAACCAGATGTTGGACTCTGCAGGCCAGGGGCCTGGTTGATCACACACTGTGGAGGATCCACACTAAAAGTCTACCAGCACCAAAAGCAGAAACATCCTCTGGTTTATAAAGCATGCAGCTCTTTCCCTTTATAAATCCAGTCCAGCTGGAAGGCTGTGCAGGTGGATTCACCTCATATCACCCTCCACACACACACTTTCTACCAGGAATGGTCACAGTACCTCAGGAAGGTTTGATCTCAATAAGCTGCTGATCGCTGGAGTTTTACTCTCAATCATGGCAGAGAAGACGAGGAGAAGGAATTTCAACAACTTCTACATTGACTTGTTGAGGGAAAAATAATTTCAACAGAAATTATTCATGACAACAACTGAAGGATCTCCGCAACAGTTCTGCTGACAGCAGTTCTATGTTCTGTTTGGCTGGAAGGATTCTCTGGGATGTTCAGAGCTCTTTGTTTCGAGATGGATTTTAACACTCAGCCTCTGTTCATAAGCTTGATGATATTGGTGTTAGACATGAAGCCTGGAGATGCTGGGGATTGATCCCAGGACCTCCTACATGCAAAGCAGGCGCTCTACCACTGAGCTACATCCCCTGCTTCCTCCACCAGTGAGTCCAGGAGGAAAACTCCTGAGAACCTGTTCCTCTCTCAGCAGGACAGTCTGGACTGTGGAGTGAGGCTGCTTGCTGGAGGTCAGTATTGATGGAAGTGGATCCATCTCTGGTCCAGGTCAGGTGGTTTCTGTTCATGGGGGTTTGATGGCTGATGGTCCATCTGACAGCCAGGTAGTGCAGCACTAAAACCATGCTGAAGGAGGCGCTGTGGCTCAGCTGCTCAGAGAGCCTGTCTCATCAGCAGGAGGTCCTGGCTTCAAACATCATCAGTCAGTCACTGCATCTGGAAAGTGACAGCAGGGTGACTGTCTGCTAAATAACCAGGGTGCTGATGCAGCACTCCTCGGTGAAGGATGGAGGTTTGTGGAGCTCAGTGAAGCAGGAAGAGTTCTTCACTTCACTTCATTGCATTAAAACAGAGAAGTTAGTCCACAAAGAGCTCCATGGCTCCAGATGCTCCTGATCCTCCTCTGCTGGGATCTCCTGCTTCATCTGCTCTCTGGCTGACAGCTGCTGCTCCAGAGGCAGAGGAAAGCCTGCAGAGGGGGGTGGACAGGAGAGACTGTCTCTCAGGGGACGGAGACACAGCAGCCATGTTTTCAGTGACTTCCTCCTTTCACCCAATTCAACGTTAAATTCAGTTTTACTGATGAAAAGTCTCCACCAGGTTTATTCCTAGAGCACATTTAAAAACAATAAAGTCCTACGGCTCACCAAAAGGACAAACCTGCAGGCCACAGAGCTCACTGCTGCCACACTGAGGACGTCTTTCACATGGTCCAGAGATTAAAAGGTTCTTTAAACATTCATTTAACAAATACTGGTCAGACTTCCAGAAGGATTCAGTGAGCTGCAGCCGTCTGTCTCCAGAGGGGGAGGCTCGTCCAAAACACTGAAACCAAGGAGGCTGTTCTGAAGACAGACTGTTCCTGTGAAACAGCTGTTCTGAAAACTCTCCCATCAGCACTTTACTCCTCATCTAACTCACTGGTGATAATTCCAGCAGTCAGGATTTAGCTGGACCAGTGGATGAGGAGAGTCCAGGCCGAGCTGCTGGAATGGAGACATGCTGCTGACCTTTAAGTGTGAAGCAGCTGAGTTTACATGACATGTTGACACCAACAGGAAATGCCTGAAGTTAAAATGGAGTATAAATTAAAAAATAAATAATATGACTGCATGTCATGAATGCACCAGATGTTTATTTTTAGGGTCAGAGCAGATCATAGAGTTTAGTTCTGCTCTTCACTGGCTTTGTCCTCCAGCTGGAGTCTGAACATCCTGGGATGAGGAACCAGGACTGTCCATATTTCATTCGAAGAAGAACATAAAAAGGGGTCTCACAGATCAGCAGGGCCCTCTGTTTTGATGATCACTTTGGAACCGTACCGGGAGTCGAACCCGGGCGAAAACCAGGGATCCTAACCACGAGACCATATGGGAGACTGAGGGACCAGGACACACCAGCTCTGTCTGGTCCAGTCTGGACCAGAACTAGTTTGAGTCAGGTGTGAAACTCCCCCAGACTCTGTTCTGGACCACCAGGTGAACTCTGGTCCCCCTGAAGATGAGGGTCAGTCTGTCAGTTTCTGCAGTTTGTGGCTCCTGACTTGATTGAAGCAGGAAGACCAGATGAGCAGCAGGAGTCTCCCTGAGTGGATCTGCTCATCAATCAGGGTCTGAAATAATCAATAGAAATGTGATCCAGAGAAATCAGACCTGTCATTCAGCTGTTTGTTCTGAATCCAGCTCTCACTGGACTGCAGCCTCCATCATCTGTGATCAGGAACTCAGTGGAGCTCTGCAGGTTATATTCATCAAACTTTCCTTAACTTTCGCTCCGGAGGTCGCCGTCTTTGCGTTTGTTTGCAATACAACAACGCGTTTTCATATGCATGCGCACTACCCAACTATTACTGCACTGCAGCGCCGCCAGTGGGCGTGGTTATGTATTACAGCATTTACATGCGTCTTCAGTTCACTAATGTGGACACTTTTTTTTTTTTTTTTTTTTTTGCTGACTCTGTCTTGATGCAATTCGTTCTGTAAAATATGAGCATTTTGGCTCCGTGTGGACAGGGCCTCAGAGAGGGAAGAACAGACGAGAAAGCATTCGCTCACAGACGCTCTCTGAGTCTCTTCCTCCCAGTCGGGGTTCAGACCAGATACTGACACAAAGCCCTGATAACAGATGGAGTCAGCCAGTCCAAGTTAAACACAACAAAAACACTTAACAATGTCTGAAAAAACCTTCAGATGACTCCTGCTAAAAGCCACAAGGCTGGTCGAGGCAACCAGAAAGAGAGAGAAATAGTAGCTGTAAAATGTTGGGATAAAAAACAATAAAATCCTCTGGTAAAATCATATTTCCCTCAACAAGTCAATGTAGAAGTTGTTGAAACTCCTTCTCCTTGTCTTCTCTGCCATGATTGAGAGTAAAACTCCAGCGATCAGCAGCTTATTGAGGTCAAATCTTCCTGAGGTACTGTGACCATTCCTGGTAGAAAGTGTGTGTGTGGAGGGTGATATGAGGTGAATCCACCTGCACAGCCTTCCAGCTGGACTGGATTTATAAAGGGAAAGAGCTGCATGCTTTATAAATCAGAGGATGTTTCTGCTTTTGGTGCTGCTAGATTTTTAGTGTGGATCCTCCACAGTGTGTGATCAGCGAGGCCCCTGGCCTGCAGAGTCCAACATCTGGTTCTTCCTCCTCTGAGTGAGCAGCCTGGAGCCGGAGCTCCTTCAGCAGCTGTGTCACGTTGGTAAAGCCAGGTGTGGCTTCGTTCAGCAGTCTGAACCTGTGCTGACGCTACGGGGTTTCCCTCCACGTCACTGGGGGCCGGTCGCTCCTCCACCAACCAGATCATCACTCTGAATCTGAGGAGGGTTTCCACACTCGTTAGCCTCACTTTTAACTGGAATATATCAAACTAATCACATTACTATACTCTGGTGCACAGACTTCTTCTGGACGAAACCTAAAAACCATCGGTAGGAGAGACCAGTCATAATTGAAGGGCTCGTCCGGGAATTGAACCCAGGGTCTCTCACACCCTAAGTGAGAATCATACTCCTAGACCAACGAGCCAACACGCTGAACTAAGAAGATTCAACTGATTGTCATGAATCATTCAGGAGAAAATAAGACTCCTGACGACATCCTGGCAAAATGAAACGAAAAAAATTAGTCATTAATGACTTGAATGATGGTCAGTTTGACCTCAACCACTTCAAAAAGTCCTCCTGGACATAAACAGGCCCTAAGTGAGCCCAACGGCATGCTGGGAGAACTGAAGAAGCCACAGTCCTGGGGACAGAGTTCCATCAGGGGACGAGTTCACCTTCCAGCAGCCACGTCTCTGTCAGGAACATCACATCCAGCTCATGGCAGTCAAAGAAGTCACAGAGGAAGACTCTCTCAGGAGAATCTCAGAGACTTCTCATACTTGGCAACATCAAGATGAAGCACAGTATTTCACCAGGACATGAGCTTTGGCCACAGATACCTTAAAGCACTGTGACCCTCTGCTGTGAGGATTTGTTTGAAAGAATTCAATCAAGTATCTGTCTTGAAAGCACCTGGACAGGGATTTGAACCCTGGACCCTCAGATTAAAAGTCTGATGCTCTACCATCTGAGCCACCCAGGCCTGACAGCAGGGTCTTGGGCGTCTCTATACCTCTCACTTATGAGTGAGACAGAGCAGACAGCTTTCCTGTCCTCCATGGTGGACAAAGAGGAGCCTTGTCTGACTGACTGACTCTTTTGACCAGAAATGGACGGATGTGGACGGATTGACAGACATTTACTGTTATCTGGTGGAAACACCGGGACATTGTTTGAAGGTTCTCCTGAAGAACGCTGAAGTGCTTCACGCTCTAGAACACTCTTTTCTTTTACCTGTTATTGCATGTTGTTTTGGGCCACACGGTGGTGCAGTGGTTAGTGCTGGAGCATCACAGCAAGAATGTCCTGGGTTCAAACCCCAGCCAGGGCTCAGGGCCTTTCTGTGTGGAGTTTGCATGATCTCCCTGTGTGTGTGTGTGGGTTCTCTCCGGGTACTCCAGCTTCCTCCTGCGGTCCAAAAACATGCATGTCAGGTTAATTGGTCACTCTGAATTTTCAAGGACAAATCCAGCTGCAGACACAGGGGATGTAGCTCAGTGGTAGAGCACATGCTTAGCATGTATGAGGTCCTGGGATCAATCCCCAGCATCTCCAGCTTTATGTCTCCAGCTATATGACTGTAAAACCTCAGCAGAGGAACTCACTCCAGCTCAGCATCAACTCTTCCAGCTCTCCACTGACAGTCATTCAGCAGCAGAGCTCTGGAGAAGATCAGTCTTCATTCTGGTTCTCAGGAAGCAGGAACCCAGGTCAACAATGACTTCAGTCTGGACACTGGGGGACAGTCCGCCTTCAGTCTGGACACTGGGGGACAGTCCCCCCACAGCCTTCAGTCTGGACACTGGGGGACAGTCCCCCCACAGCCGGTCTTCACCCAGCAGCAAATAGTTAATGATCTCTGGAGCTCTGCAGATACAGAGGCCTGGAAAATGACTCAGGTTTAGTGATGTTGGCAAAAAACTTCCTGGTCACAATGTAAAGACTCCTGAGGACACTTTAAAACAGCTCCAAAAGAGGACTGGAGCGGGACTTTAAAGAGCTTTCAGGCCTCGGCTTCATTCATTTTCTTTAAAGAGGATATTTCTGTCTGGGCTGAACTCGCCATTAGATCAGGCAGTTGTAAAGTTTCTTCTTCCCCCAACCTCTCAGTATGAACAGTGACCAGGTGGGGGCAGCATTCCGCTGATCCAGCGTCCAGCCTGCCGGAAGTCAGTAGAAGAAGAAGCTGCAGCTGCAGTTGATGCCAGTCCTGGGCTGTGTTCGAAACCGCATACTTACGTACTACTCATACTAACTTATTGAGTATGCAGTGTGTTTACACTGGCAGTATGCGATTTTGAGTATGCGAGAAGTCCCCGGATGCATACTGCATTCGCCAGAAATGTTGAGTATACATCGTGTGTTCACTACTCATACTGAAATTGCCCAAGATGCAACGCGACGGACATTTGAATAAACTTTATTCAGTTCACAATGACTGTTTCTTCATGATGTACATTTAGCAAGCTGAGTATGGTTCTAGATTTAATCTTCCCTCCATTGTTTGTGCTCGTAGGTATGTAATGTTACGAGATTTTTGATTGGATTGACAATGATTAAAAATAGTAAAAAAAAAGAAAAACAAAAAAACGAAAAAAAAACCCTTACATCTGAGGACAAGTCCATGTTGAAAGCGACCATGATGTACCAAAGACGGCGAGCCGATCTTTGTTGAAGAGCCGAAAAAACTCTCCGTCGGTAAAGCATCATAATTGGCATAATAAGTGTTCCGTTAACGGGACACCGGTCCAAACGGCGATGTCAAGCGAGATATATTGCTGAAAGGTTGCCTTCTTGTTTTCAAAGTAAAAGCACAGATTTATCACTGAGGTTTTTTTGCATGAGAAAGGGAAAGGGGGGGGGGGGTTTATTTTGGTGAAAATAACCGGAAGTGCGTTGCTCACTGCGGCTGGCTTCAATTTCTCCGAATTCGTCCGAACAAAATCATAAACGGCTGGTATTCGGTCAAATAAACGACACACTCGGGCTCTAAACGACCACTTTGTCGCCTAATTTAAAAAAAATCCCGATGAAGTTTTACATTTGACGAGTTTAGAGCTAAAGTGAAATCAGCTTGAGCAGATCGATTTCTGCTAATGGAAGAAGTGCAATGCATTGTGGGTTATTATGTAGTATGCTGTAGTGTAAACGCTTCGCATACTGTTTGATTGACTGAGTAAGCAGGATGCAGGATGGATAGTATGAGTATGTAAGGATGTAGTAGACAGTATGCGGTTTCGAACACAGTCCTGGTCTGACACGTGCTGGTCCAACAAGGATCCAGACTCAGTAAAGGTCCAACTCTTTAAACTTTGTGTTCAGAGCGGTTAAAGTGAGTTTTCCAGGAAGCTCCGGATTGATTCCTGTCGGTTTTTAACATCTGCTTTTAGCAGCAGCAGAGACGCTACAGGAAGTGGGGCACCAGTTAACACGGAGACCAGTTAATCCGAAACCCCCGCGAGCAGCGTCCTGCTGCCAGAGGAAGAAAGTGAAGCTCTTGGATTGGAGGAGAAAATAAGTCCTGATAAGGTGGAAATATTGCTGGAAGCTGCTGGAGAAGCTGAACCACAGCCACGGAGCTGCAGCTCCTTCAAAGCCACGTTTCTGGAGGACTTTCGGTGAGCTAGCTGCATGCTAACAGCTAGTTAGCACGTGTTGACCTTGAGAATGAAAGCAGTGAGCTGGTGAAGCTGTTTCCAGCCTTAAATCAGGCTGCAGGGAGGTTAAAGTGAAGCAGTGTTGTATATTTAGTGTGTTGATGCTGCTGCTGGCCTCAGTAAACTGCTTTATCAGGATCTACAGACTAGATTCAGTCAGGATGAAGAGAAATGTGAAGAAATGCTGTTAAAATGTGAAATGGTTTGATATGAGCTTCATATGTTGGTGCTGAGAGAAATGTGAGAGTGAATCAGTAGATGTGGAGCAGGGAGTGAATCTTGTTGAGACTGTTCCTCCAGTCAGTCCTGCTCTTCATCATCATCCTCCTCTCCTCAGGCCCTGGATCTCCACTGCCTCCACCCTGGTCTTCATGTCCTCCAGCCCCTTGGTCTCCTCCGTCCTGCTGGGATCCAGGGTGCTGGTAGGAACTTGATGCTCTCAGCAACTGTTCAGATCAGCCTCCTCAATAGAAAGAGCGTCCAGGAGGAAGCAGGGAGTCTCTACCTGGTTCCTGTCTTCTTCTGATCAGCAGCTCTCATTGTGTCTGGAGGATCAGGTCTGGGTCCTCTGTCCATATCAGAGCTCTTTATGTTGACATTAGGGGAGTAAATCCCAGCTTCATCAGCAGATGATATGATGTCCATATTTCTGGATCACCACACCATGTTGGCCCAGATCACAACGTCTGTCACCAGACGAATTCCACTGGATTCTCCAGCCTGCAGTCGATACGATGCTCATCTCACCATCATTTACATTGATATGAACTCCCTGAAAACACTGAAATACCATTGAACCATTTTATTTCTAAGGTCTTTATGGTGTCAGGAGTTAAACAGAGCAAACAGGATTCTTCTGGAGTTAAAAAGAAATGAATCAAATGAAAATAGAGCACTATGGTCTCACATTTCTGATGTTTCAGAGCATTTTTTCTCAGTGAGCTTAGAGAGCCTTGATGAGCTTTCAGTCATACAGAACAATTCCCATCCTGGAAAACCAGACTCAAAGAGCTTCAAGTCCTCTTTCCATCAATGAAAGCAGGGTTTTAGTGGAAAGCTTCACTCATGTTTTAGTGTGTCAAACAGAAGAGTGTTGAGAGAAGTGAGCGGAGATCCCTCCTCACCCTGTTCTTCCAGATGCAGTTCACTCATCCTGCATCAGAGCTACTAGATCCAGGAGCCTCTTCTTCTGGAGGAACTTTTGATTTAGTTCTCAGTCCAAACAAAGTGAGACATTTCAGCTGAGAAGCAGTTGAACAAAGGTAAATCCTTCAGCAGATCCTTTGCAGGTGATGATCAGCAGCTCTTTGGCTTTTACTCTACAGCTGTCTTGTAGTTTTCTTCTCTGGAAGGTTTTTCTTCCAAAAAGCAGCTGATCAACATGTTGAGGAGACAAAACTCTGCTCTGAAGGCACAGTGTCTCCTGGTGCTGAATCCAGGCTCAGAGGGTCCACTGGGACCAGGTTTAGCCAGGAGGGAGCCTCCAGCAGCCTCCCTCCAGGACCAGAGATGCTGAGCTGATAGACTTGGCAGCCTCAGTGTGGGCCAGCTCTCTGGAGGTCTGGACAGTCCGGCTGGGTCCACAGTGAAGGAGGACCAGAGATCCTCAAGGGCCGGAGACTTTTAGAAAGCAGGACATCATCTGACATGACAGAGAAGACAATGTTTTAATATTTCAGAGGGAAATCTCTGGTTTGTTCACTCCTCACACTGATCAGCTGATTGTTCATGAACTCATTCACTGCTCTCTAACACTGAATCACACACTTCCCACAGAAGGGAAACACACACCTGGTCCAGGGTTTGAACCTGAGACGCCGTCACCAGGTCAGGCTGATCAGCAGCAGAGTGAAGAGCTGGTTCTCAAGCTGTGGCTCTGGGCCCTTCTGCAGGTCATTAAAACAAATGCTCCACCGGGTCGCCACATGGTAGAGAGCTGCTGGTTCTTCAGCTTCTCTTTGAGGACACTGCTGGCTGTGGTCCTGATGCCATGTGCTTCACTCTCCCAGGAGGCGTGTGACCATCAGGAGCTTCAGACCGGCTGCTGAGGCCAGGTGGACCGTGTGTGTGAAGCAGCAGGTGTGTGTTGAACTGCTCTGGATATGTGTGTATAAAAAAACCCATTAGCAGCTCAGCACTGTGTGTGTGTGGCTGGTTGGAAGCAGTGGAGGATAGGCTCCGCCCCTCTGACCCCGTGTTGTGTGTGAGCAGGTTCAGAGTGAAAGGCCGGTGTTTCCCACAGTTCCTGTCTCAGACTGGAGGACTTGTGTAGGTGTGTGTCCTGCTGAGGAGGTTGTTTCCTGCTCTGCTGACTGGCTGAGGGCTGTTAGTCCATTGGGAACCATCTTCCTGCAGGTTCCAGCAATGAGGGCCACTAATGTCCACATGGAGCCTTTTGTTGTTTCAGTCAGTGGTTTTTGTGCAGCAGGTGGTTGGAGCTGTTGCTCGGGGGCACTCCAGAACTGTCCAGGTGGCTGTTAGCTGGCTAAGAGTCAACCGGGTTCCTGGGCTCGGTGCTTCATCCATCCCGCCACCAGCCTGCATGAAGACCAGGCTGAGAGAGTCAGAGAGTATTGGTTCAGCAGGCAGCAGAGGATTATGGGCCATATTAAAGCAGCTCTCATCTGGTGGGCAGAGTGGAAAACCTCTTGGTCTTTGACTCTGAGATGTATGTTCTTAAACAAAGTAGAAGTCACCCACACCTGTTTGAACTGGTGGAGTAGAGAAAAAGGTTTTAACCTTCACCAAAAAAAAGTTAAATTTTGTGATTTTTTCTTTCGCTGGAAACGTTAAAAAAAAGTATTCCAACTGATGTGGATACTTACCTGATGTAAAAATCTTATTTCAGCAGAGAAACTTTCCTCTGGTGTCAACAGCAGTAAAACCTCCAACAAGCTCCAGTGAAAAGAGAAACAGGTGGATCACTGCTCAGAAAGAGATTTCTGTTGAGCAGAAACAGAAATCAGAGCTCAGAGAACAAGAAGGGTCTTCTGAGTGTTTTAAACAACATCATCAGAGCGTTCAGCCGTTCCTGTTTCCACTGAGCTCATGTGAAAATACAGAGTGGCTCACAGTGAAGGAACAGTCCAGAACATTTAGTCTTTATTCCTCCTTCAGTCCTCTTCATCCTCCATGTTTCCTGAAGAGCTGATCTTTCCTGGTTTTCTTTCATTATCAGGATGAAAAGATGCTTTTTTTCTGAAGTTTGTCTGGAAATGTTCATTTACACTTCAGCATTTTCTGTGTGAGAGCTCAGAGCAGGAAGTCAGGAGACAGTGCAAAGCATTATGGGACATTGCTTCCCAGGACTTCAACATTCTTCATCATATTTCTGCAGTTTAAACATGAGCAGCAGTTTTCCAGCCCTTCCTGGTTGTTTCTCATCCAGCATGTGTTCCTGTGAGACTCCATGAGAGAAAGGCTGTTCTGTTCACCACAGCCTCTGTTCTCACACTGACTGAAGACTGGCCCAGAACACACACACTTCTGAGTTATGGCTGAAATACTGGTTTAGGAACATCTGCAGTCCTGAGTTCATCTGGAATAAAGTTCTGTTCCTGTTGAAAACATCAGCAAGCATGTTTTAGTCCCAAACAGAGGATGAGGTTATTCTGCTGCTGGACTCATTTCAAGATCATCAGCTGATATCAAGACTCAGTGGAGCTGAACTGAACTGTGCTGAACTGAGGAGATCTGACTGAACGCACTGATGGACTTCCTGATTGTATTATTATTATTATTATTATTATTACTGGCCAGTATAAAGTCTGATTTGAAGAATTTTTCTCTCTAAAAACCAGCAGGATTCATCTTTTTTCTTACCTGTTTCGAGGTTTAAAATCTTTATTCTAGATTTCTACCAAGTAAAACGTACTTGCTGAATGGACAGAGAATCTCACCAGTCATGAAGTCATTTCCTTCTCCAATGTGGTGTTTGTGTTATATTTGACCAGAGAGAGAGAGAAAGAGAGAGAGAGATTATGCTCAAACTGCAAAAGTTTTGTTTGGATTTAAAGAGGGAAGAAACGACACCCAAGTGAACTCTATACTCTTTACTGTGGTGATCCATTTTCCTGAAGTGGACACTTGCTGGGGTCTGGCCTGGTGGAGGCCTGGTGTGTCCTCCAGAGCTCCTCACTGACCCGCTTGACCTCTCCGTCCTCAGTGAGGAGCTCCACCACTCCCTCCTCCTCCTCCTCTCTGAGGACGGCCCCCCCCACCGTGATGTCCGTCCTCTGTTCCTCCAGTTCCTGTGAGACACAGAGCAGAAATCAGCCTCCACTCAGGAAGGAGAAGCAGACACAGTCAGAAAGACTGAGGACAGAAGAACCTGGACGCTGCTGTGGTTGGATGAATGCAGCTGGGGGCCCAAGTCATTCACCACCATCTTTAAATGTGTGATGGTGACGGTGGCCCCCAGCTGCAGAGGGGGGAGGACAGCCTCCCTCCACAGGACCACCTGGACACTCAGTCCATCCTGTGGATGAACAAACATGAGACATGGACATAGAAGACATCAGTGTCCCTCAGGGTCAGGGTCAGGGTGTCTCTGTCTCTGTGTCTCCCTGACTGACTGAGTGGAACTACCCTCCTTCAGGCTGGTCCTGTGGAGAGGGGGGGCTCCTCTCCCTCCTCTCTTCGTCATGGTGGCTCCAGGATCTGAGGAACCAGAGGAGGAGAGTCAGAACAGTGTTTTTGGTGTCAGGTTTAAGCTGCTAGCTGAGGAAATACGTAGCTCCTCCACCTTTCCCTCCACCGTGAGGAACCCGGTGTGGTGCTGGACTCAGAGAGCGGTCTTCCTGGAGGGGGGGGGGCTTCAGCAGCCTCCAGGACTCTCTGGTGCCAGGGGAGAGGTGGTGAAGAACCGGGTTCCCTGGGTTATGTTAATGAAGAATGGGGAGACCCTCCCACCAGAGTGTACACTGCAAAAAAGGATTTCTAAGAAAGTAAAGTCTTATTTCAGGGAAATTGTTCCTATTTTTTGTCTAAAAAGTCAAATAATCTTGACAAGCAAGTTTTGTTCTAGAAAATTATTCTGTTTTCTCAATAAGATACTACAGCTAATATTGAGCTAGAATTACTAGTAATAAGCTACAACAATGGTAAACATGAAATCCCAGCAGGGGAACAGGATTTTTTTTTCTTATTTTAAGAGAAAGACAAATTGCACAAGTTCTCAATTCAAGAAACTACACCAATTAAAGTCCAAATTCATCTGTTTTTTTTCACTGTCAACACTGACAACAAGCTTCACATGTCACATTATGAACAGAACCATAACCTGATGGACACTCATCTTAAAGGCAGAACTGAAATCTGAACTTTTAAAAGCAAGTCGGAAAACAACGTGTCCATGGAAGTGAATGCTGGAGGAGGATAAAAGATGCCAAACAACCAAATGCCAAGAGTAATAACATTATGGCAATCTGTAGAAGTGGATTGAGCCCTATATGCCATTTAGGCACTAACTTAAATTAAGAAATTTTTACTTGAAATTTGTGAAAAAAAAAAAAAAAATCTGCCAATAGAACAAGCAAAAAAATTTCTTGATTTCAGAGAATTTTTCTTCAATTAAGCCTTTCTATCTTAAATCAAGTAAATGAGACATTTTCACTCAAATCAAGTTGAAAAAAACTTGCTCAGATTTGGAATTGTTCCAGTGTTTTTGATGTTCGTTAGCTAAAACTGGAGGGATAGCCTAGTGGTAGGGTGTCCGTCTCTCAACCGGGAGGTGGTGGGTTTGCGTCCCGGCCGGGTTATTCCAAAGACCTAAGAAAATGGTACCGAATGCTTTATCTTAAATAAGAAATGTTGTGTCTCGAGATCCTTGAGGTGAAATCGAAAACAATTTTCACACAGTCAGATTCAGAAGTCTTTCATAAATTTAATGGTGCAGGAATCATGTCTGTAGGATCATCCATTCAGCCACACCGAGGGTGCGAACATGAGTGAAGTTTGTGGATTTGAGCGAGAAAATCTCTCTCCAAAATGCATTGGAGCGGATGGGAGAAAATCCTGCGCTCTCCTCAAACAAAAGCACCTGGAGAGAGAACCGTTTGAGATAAAGACAAAGTGACTCAAGAAAAAGTCCTCTGCAGTGGTGGACGGTCTCTCCACGAAGCACATGTCCAAGGACCAGCTGTGGGAGCAGGCCATCCTGCTGCAGGAGGAGCTGGCCCGAGTGCGGGAGGAGAAGACCAACTCTAAGCTGGAGCGGGATAAGAACCTGGACTTATGGGAGCTCAGCAAGAAGAGTTTAGAGGGGGCGGAGGCCCAGCTGAGGAACAAGGGATGGGAGAAGGAGGAGGCTAAGGAGAACCATTGCCAGGAGACCTCCATCTACGAGAAAAAACTGAAACACATTCAGCTGGAGCAGCACGACGCCGTCACCGAGCTGAAGCTGGACATGGTGACTGAAGCCTCCGGGTTCCAGAATCAACACGCCGAGTCTGAGTTGGAACTCCGCAGATGCATTCAAGACCTGAAGGCGGAGCGCAGGGAGAAGATGTCTCACAACAAAATGCGGCTTTGTGCCTGCCACGGTATGGAGCTGAACAAGGGGTACGAGCACCAGATGCAAGACATGGGGAAAATATCCAATGAGCAAATGTGTTCTCTGATTACAATGGAGGAGAAGAAGACGAGGGAGGAGCTGGAGGAGGTGGATGAGAGGATGAGGCTTCGTGTATTGGAGGTGAAGAAGGAGAACGACCAAAAGCTGCAGAGTTCCTCAATGATCCCTTTTATTCCAGTTGCAACAGGAGAGATTCACCACTGTCCTCAGTCTGGGTGAGTTCTCAAGTTCTGAGATACAGGCTAGTATTTATAGTCTCTCCTGCATTAACATGTCTTAAGAGTCTGCACTCAGTCAGGAAGGGACACATATTTAACATATGAAGTGACAAAGGAATAAACTCCAACCACCCAACCCACTTCAAACCCCCTGTGGCTGCTGATGCATCTGAGAAGAACAGCATTCAAACCATAGATAGCTTTTGGAGAATGGGCCCGGTCAGGGGGAGACACATCTGTTTAGCATGTAACAGGACAAACAGGAATGACATCCCCCCTTCTCGGCTACAGTTGTGTGAGGATCAAAGTCTACTTAAAGTTGATAACCATCACATGCAACAAATACATAAAATTTCCATCACAGATATTACAAAAAAAATCACCCCAAATGTCCGGGTTTTGCACTGAATGTTTGGTTGGAGTCGAGCTGCCTTTCACCCCACTTTCCCTCATCCTATCCGAAGTCACTACGTCAGCTGGCGGAGCCTCCTGAGCGCGCACCTGGACCTTATTAGACAGAGCACGGTGAGCCCAGATGAGGAAGGAACACGGGTGGCTCAACAGCGCGAGCAGCGCGAGCCAAAATAGCCTGGAGAGTTCTGGACTTACCTCAAAGCGATCGTGCAGGCGATCTCCCCAACACGGTCAAAAAAGACACCTGAAGAACAGCCGGTAAGCCGCCATGTTGGTGCTGGCGATTCAGCGTCCAGGCACGCTGGGACATTTTGAGATTGCTTCAGTGAAGATTGGACACTGGAGTTGCTGCGGATTGTGTTTATTTTGTAAAAGGAATGGATTGTTTATTTCATAAAAAAGAGAAATAATTATTTACTAAAACGGTAAAACAATGTTTATATTTTATTTTCTAAAAGCCCTCCGAATTGATTGAGAAGGAATAAAGATTAAGACGTAATATAGATTTTGCAGTATTAAAAAAGCGGAAATAGAAAACTTTAATTTATTTCGTTTAAAATGCTAAAAAGTGTTTGGTAAAATATTGTTAATTAATGTAAGGGTTTGAAATGTACTTGTTAAAATGCATTGAAGCTAAAACAAGAGTGATAACATTTTGTGTTAAAATGATCAATTTTGTGTTTGTATTCAAGCACTGACATTGTATTCCCTTTGTTTTCTTTTGAGGTTTTTCCACCTAACGCCAAACACCTAACGGCTAACCCTGCCGTTAAAACTAACGCTGCAACTGCAATAAAAGAAACTAAAAAGGCAACGAGTGGAGTCCTGCGTGCTTCAGTTGGGGGACATCCTTTCAAGTGGGGATTCTGCACAAACCTACACGCACTTGACACTAAACATTATCTTTATTATCTGGAAAATAAAAAAAATATATTTAAAAGTACATACCGGCTGCGCTCTCTCTCGCTCCCCCCCCCCCCCCCCCCCCACACACACACACACACACACTGTAAATGAGTTTGGGCCCTGCGCCCTGGAGACGAGCCCAAGCGAGCATTCTGATTGGCCCAGACACGAGCTGAGATTTCTAGGCAAACTTTCTGATTGGCCGAGATGGGCTTACTTTGGCCTTACTTTGCTCAAAGAGCAGAGTGCTGCAGCATGTAGGAGGTCCTGGGTTCAGTCCCCAGCATCTCCAAGTTTTATGTCTAAAATCAATATCTTCAAGCTCATGAACAGAGATGAAGTGGTTTATTAAAAGGATTGTCTCAGAGAGTGGACGAACAGACCAGAAAATCTGTCATCAACAGACGCTCTGTGTGTCTCTTCCTCCTGCTGGTCCTCCTCTGTGGCTGAAACACCGGCTCACGGTGAAGCAATTCCTGCAGTACTGAGGTCAGGAATGGAGGAAAACTTGAAGTATGTCTTCTACAATCAGAAGAAGGAAACTTCCAGACTGAGTCACGGTTGTCAAAATGTGCTTGCTGCTTCTACATCAGTGAGGAGAGTTTATTTTCCACAAGCAGAGACCATCAAAAACACAAACACTATA
This sequence comes from Salarias fasciatus, assembly GCF_902148845.1. Taxonomy (NCBI): domain Eukaryota; kingdom Metazoa; phylum Chordata; class Actinopteri; order Blenniiformes; family Blenniidae; genus Salarias; species Salarias fasciatus. Next base: position 941,615 of record NW_021941373.1, on the reverse strand, counting down.
TTAGGTTGATACTTCAGCACCATGGACAGCTCTCTGTGTGTGTGTGTGTGTGTCTGTGTGTGTCTGTGTGTGTGTGTGTGTGTGTGTGTGTGTGTGTGTGTGTGTGTGTGTGTGTGTGTGTGTGTGTGTGTGTGTGTTCCGATGCACCTATATGCCTGCAAATGTGTCATTCACACCAAGTCCCTTGCAACTGCATTAAAGCTAGGGTAGACGACGTTGTCCAAAAGCACTTTTTGTCATACTGAGTGAAATGCTCCTCCCCCCTGGGAGAAGTCAAGACATTATGTTAAAAAAGGTGCGGAAAAAATCTGACCACTGAAGCGGCCAAAGGACAGTAAAAACTCCGACCAATCATAAGGCGAGGACCGCTCTTAATAAACCAATCATATCCTTTCGCCGTTCTACCAGCCTCCTGCGCGTACATTTCAATGGCGTGCGCTGGCCCTGGTTCAGAGCGCGCGCGTTTCCAAGGGGCTCTCGGCTCACGTGAAAAATAGAAGGAAGCGGAGCGGCGCGCTGCGCTCCTGTGCGTGTTGTGTGCAGCAGTCAGAAAGGTTAATAACATTGGAAGCGATCACAAACTCCGTGCGCGCGGTGCTTCCGCGTCCAGTGCGTTCGCTGCCAACGGAGCTCCTCCAATGGGGTGGGAGCTGGGGGGAGCCTTGGGGAGATGCTACATTCGTGCTACATGCTAGTTTTCCAAGATCGTCGACCCTAGCTTTAAGATGATACCAGCACCATGGACAGCTCTGTCAGCCCTTGTCCACTGGTTCCTTCTCAGCTTTACAATCAGACAATCAACCATGAACATGAGTAATATGTAGAGCCATATGAAATCCGTTTTAACGGAATTGCGGACGGAATCGCGGAAATGGCCAATGAAAACGGAATTGGAATAAAACGCGGAGTATTGCGGAATTCGTCCTAATCTGGTCTGAAATTCAGTTTTTGGGAGAAAATGGAACCTTATAGTGCAAAGCAAACATGCCGGGGGGACCGCCCGAGCTGCTGCAACGTGTACGTCACTTCCACAGCGCTGCTAACATGCTAAAGCTGCGTTCACAACGTCAAATGCTTTCCGCAATTTTGCGTCAAAATACAATTGAAAACAAATGTGAACGCGCGTTCTAGCCGCGACGAGACGCGACGCAACAACACGATGTCCAAGCCAGCTGCTCCCTCCCCTCTCACACATTCAAAACAGTTCCGAAACTCCACGCTAAGCGCTAAATACAGAGCAGAACAGTACACGGACTTTTATGCCTCAGGGGAAAAGCTTTTTTGTAAATACTGTCAACATACTGTGGACTGGACTCGCAAAGACACATGCGACTAATTGAAAAGTATTTCTTTGTTGCAGGACTTTAAACATTAAATCGACTGTTATATCCTATTAAATTGTGGACATTTATTCATTTCCACTTACCAGACACATTTTTTTATGGTCAAAATGAGCATAAAAAACAAAATACCAAATTCAGAAATATTAAAACGGAAAAAACGGAATTGGGGAAAAAATAAAACGGATTTCATATACCTCTAGTAATATGTGTGTTATGACATGGTCTGTCTTCAGTTAGGGTCAAACACCAATGTCAGAAAAATACAATGATGATGCTGATTTGTTGACATGATGTCAGGTTTGAACATTGAGCTTCAGCAATAAACCACTTGTTAGAGTCATTTGTTGTATGTGGTAAACTTCTCTTTCTTTCTTTCAAAGCTACAGGACTCCAGATGTTAGGTTAACCTACTTTAGTACAGCAATTTATGAAAGTCAGTAAAAATCATTGAACTCCCATCAATCTCCTGTCAAACTTTAGAAAACGACATTTCATGAGCTCCAATTTTACCCCTGTCAAAATGAATATGGCCACAAGAGGGCGTTGCTGACATGTGGAGCAGTGGCAGCAGATGATCCAGAATACTTTATTTTATTATCATGTAAAACAGAGAAACTCCTGGAAACTCTGTTTGAGGAAGAGACTTTGAGGAGCAGCATCAGTTTCTTCATCATCTCATCATCTCTGTGCAGCTCCAGAAGGATTTTTACAGATGTTACAGATGTTTGATTCTCAGTGGACCACACTGAGTGCTAGAGGAGTCTCTATGTTGACATTACTATAATTTCAACAAATCATAGATCTTATCTTACAGATTAGCAGCCCCTGGTTTTTGCATGCAGATCTGGGTGTGCAGACATTACTGGACACAACACTGTTCTCCCTCCATCTCTTCTGGACTGAGTGAGAGTCTCCCTCTAGTGGAGGCAGAGAGATCCAGCTGAGCTCCACGTGCAGCCAGAAGAAAGAACAGAGTGAGGAGCAAACAACCAAAACAGGCACAAGCTGGAAAACATGAATCTACTCTCATGGAATGTACAGCTCTGGATGGCTCAGATGGTAGAGCATCAGACTTTTAATCTGAGGGTTCAGGGTTCAAGTCCCTGTCCAGGTGCTGCAGGAGGATTTTTTTGAGTGGGTCTACATTCTAACTAATCCCCCTTGCAGAGGGTCACAGTTTGGTCAGGTGTCTGTGACCAAAACTCATGTCACTTGTGTCCTGGTGATATGCAGTGTTTCATCTTGATAATGCCAAATGTGTCAAGTTTGTGAACTCTCTGAGATTCTGTTTCCTCTTGAAGCCTCTGCAGTGTGAACGGCCTTATTTTCAGGCAGCAGACCAAAACAGTGTTGTCAGACAGAAGAGCTGGAGGACATGGTTCCTGGAGAGAAGCAGAGCTGAGTCCTCCAGTGGTTTCATTTAGGATGTGAGGGACTCAGCAGCACAGCGGCCCAGCAGGAGTCATGGCTGTGAGACGCTTCCCCTCCCTCCTGGGTCAGGGCTCTCTGCTCATGTTCTGTGTGAAGCAGGAGGTTCAGGCTGGCCACGGATTGGACGGAGGCTGATGGGACTGTCTATAAGGGGAAGACCAATCCAAGGCCGGGGCTCCACTTCTCTCTCTGGCTCCCAGCTGAACTCAGGCAGTGTGAAAGTTCTGGTCTGGATGTTTTTTCTCAAAATGAGGAAAAATGACATGATCCTGATGAGACGTAGTTTCACTGTCAGTCAGTCTGTTAGAGTCTAAACAGTCTGGATCTGTGAGCAAAGCCAGAGTTTAATGTGTCTGAAGCTGAAATATGAAGTTTAACAGTCTCTTTGTAGAGCGTCTGTTACACATCAGTCACTACTTGGACATTAAAATTCTGCTTTGAGTTGAACAGGTGAAGCTGCTGCAGCTTTAACATCAATGATGTTTCAGGATTCAGTGACTTTCTTTCCTTGCAGACATTAGAAAAGCCTCAGAGCCAGGAGAACGGCCGCTCTGTGGAAAAGTCCTGCTGTGTGTCACCAAACACTGGATGGAGATCCAGACACTCCAGAATGCCAAGGAGAGAGGGACGGTGAACAACATGGGGGAGGGAGAGTCCTCCTGGGGGAGGACAGTGTCTGCTGCTGCTCTGCAATGCCCGGGGATTGAATCTAGAGAAACAGCTGAGGACAACAACAGCTGCAGTGGAAGAGTCGGAGGAGGAGAGCTGGAGAGAGCGGAGTGAGATGCTGACTTCTTCACTCATCAAACACACATTTAGTCTTCAAGTGAGGAACCCTGAGGGACAGGAGGACACCCAGTCATGGAGTCTGGACATTTAAAGAGCAGCTGCAGCCTTTTTCATTCCACTCTGACTGGAGGAGTCCTGCTGCTCAGACTTCATGATAACACTGCTGGATTAGTTGTGTTTCAGGAGGAGGCCAGAGGGGGGCGCTAAGAAAGGCCATGGAGAGGATTGTGGAGGAGCAGCAGCAGGTCAGCTGACTGACAGCAGAGAGAAAAGTCTCATGTCCACAAAGAATCAAGGCCTTTCTCTGAAGCAGTGGTCTGCTGCAGTCATTTGAATCCAGGCTGAACTGTTGTCAACACAGCTGTCAACAGAGCAGGAAACAGATCAGGAAGAAAGTAGGAACAGAGCAGCAGACAGACCACCAAGAAAAGATCCAGGAGAGTCCAGGAAGAGCCGCATTTTCATCCTCTGCTTCTCAACAAATAAACCATCAACTAAAGAGAAACTAGCCTGACTGGAAACTCTGTTTCCTGCTCTGTTGGTTCACTGCTGCTCCACCTGTGGAGTCCTGATGACAACTGGAAAACTCTCTTTACTGCTGTGACGCCAAAGAACTGCTGACTACGGCTGTTTCCTCCGTTTCCATGGAGACCAGTGGCAGCAGTTTTCTAAAGGTTGTGTTTTCAGAGGCTGTGAGCAGCGTGGTGGTGGAAAGAGGACGGAACAAGAAACAGTTCAACAGACTTTATTAGAACAAACATTGAACATGTTCCCAAATCAATCCAGTCAGGAGGGAATTCTCTGTGTTTCCTTCTAAACCAATGAAACAAAGCTCTCAAACAGGAAAAGAGTTCTCTGACTATCAGCTGACATCAAGACTTCAATCAGGAATTTAAGCTTCAGAGAAGATGAGAAGAAAACAGAAGAAACAATAAACTAGTGTGGCACCCTGGACATTCAGTTGGTTCTTTTGATGTCCAGATTGTGTAGTTTTGTTGATTGTCTTGCCCCCCCACTTTTTATTTGATTGAGATTGATGTTATTGTCGGTCTTGTGTCACTGCTCACCTGCTTGGATCTCGGGCAATACCCAAATCTGCCAGTCGGAGGCAGCATGAGTGTTTTCTAGGGGAAACTGGGGCTGTTTCTCAAACCCACAAAGAAGCCAGCGCAGGAGCGGACTCAGGGCAGAGAACAGCATTTATTTTCCAAACATTTATTGTTTGTATTGCATTTGCAGGTGAGTAAAGTGCACAAGTGCTACAGATATGCTTTCATAACGTCTACCCTTGTTTCACGGTGTTGTGTTTCATGTATTTAATGCGTTTTAGATCAATGGAGGGAGGCTATCACTAGCATCAAGTGCTGATCTGGTTGTGTATTATGTGTTGTCATGTTATTTTCAGTGTTGTGTGTTTGTAAAGATGTTTAAGTATTTGTGAGCCTTTACTGAAATGTGAAAGTTAGTATTGTGAGTTCATTGAGTAGTTTTATGTATAAATAGTTAATAGTAGAGGCTGCACGTGATATGCTTGGTATTATTATTGTTTAGTTTTTGCATTATTTGTGTTAGAAAACTAGAAACCCACAAAGAAGCCAGCACAGGAGCGGACTCGGGGCAGAGAGCAGCATTTATTTTCCAAACATTTATTGTTTGGATTGCATTTGCAGAGCTCCTGTATGAGAAATACATTCCATTGGCACGTGGACATCTGGTGTCATCCTTGTGCACGTGCAACACCAGCTTCACTAAATATTGATCAAAACAGAGTTTTTATGAACAAAGAGGACAAATGAATCTGGACTGTTTCACAGATTGTGTCTAAGATCTGTGTCTCAGTAGTTTGATCATATTTACTGAGCTGCTAAACAATTAGAAATCATTGAAAGTTGAGGATTGACTTTAAAATCTGATTCAGAGGAATGAAAAACTTCACCAAGCAGAGAATTACATGACTGAACAATTCATCATTTTTCTTCTGCAGTCAGTCCAAAAATTCTCCTGTTTTCTGACACATGACTCAGAAATGAAGAGATTTAGTCTAGAATCACTTTGAAAATCAAAGCAGATTGTATCTGAGAGCATGAGGAGAACATCTGGACAGCTGTTTCTACACCAGTCTCACAGGAACAGCAGATGTTGTTGATCTGAAAACGTTTTCTGAGTGGTTCTTTGGATAAATCTCCTTCAGGATGGTGAAATGAGGGAGAGCAGCAGGGCTGAACGCTGAAGATCTCCTGATGCTCCATGGTTCCATGCTGGACTCTCACAGCTCTTCACACTGCACCACTGACACTCAGCAGCTCTTCTGCTGCTTCCTCTGTTACTCAGAGCTGGAAGTAGTTCCACCTGCAGAGAGATGAGAGGTGGAGGTCAGAGTGTGTGAAGCAGTGAGGACTTCAGTCCTGTTCAGAGCAGCAGTCAGCAGCTCAGAGCTCATGAAGGACCACCACTGTCACACCAACACAACAAGCCTGTGGCTCCTCTGATTGGCTGACTGTGTGTCCTCTGCTGTCCAATCCTGAAGCTGCTCAGCGTTCTCCTCTCACAGCCTCACTGAGAGTCAAACACTGGATCTTTGTTCTCACACCGACTGTGTTTAGTACAAACCTGCTGAAAGCAGCATGGACTCACTCCAACCATCTACTGACCTCAGAGTCTGCAGGCTGCAGTCTGGACTCTGCTGGAGAGCAACCAGCTGCTGCACATCTGGAACCTCCAGATGGTTGGAATCCAGGTCTAGCTCCTTCAGGTGGGAGGGGTTGGACTTCAGAGCTGAGGCCAGAGAAGAACAGCTGATCTCTGACAAACTGCACCACTCCAACCTGAATAAAGAGAGAAAGCAGCAGAATCAATGAGGAGGAACCAATCAGATGTATTGATGGAGAAATGAGCAGCTCCACATTACTGAGTCCTGATCAATGAGCTGCTCTGTTGTTGTGGATCTTCATCACACACAACATTCACACTCCTCCTCATGTCCACACACAGCAGTCAGCTGCTGCTGAGCTCAGTCCACTCTCTCACTGCAGGATCAGAGTCTCAGATCACAGCTGCTGACAAACATTTCTCCTTCTACAACAGGAACAGACAGTCGACTGACCTCAGAGTCTGCAGACCACAGAGTGGACTCTGCAGAAAACCACACAGCTGAGAAACTCCTGAATCCTGCAGAGGGTTCCTGCTCAGGTCCAGATGTTCCAGATGTTTCTGGAGGGAGGGGTTGGACTTCAGAGCTGAGGCCACAGAAGAACAGCTGATCTCTGACAACCAGCAGCCTTTCAGCCTGGATAAAGAGAGAAAGTGAGAGTAGAGGACAGAGTTTGATGTTTGATTTGTAATCCCCCTAAACTCCTCTCAGTCCTTTGACTCCAAAAGCCTCCAATCAGCCAAGGCTCTTCATGAGCTGCTGGGCTTCATTCCTTTCAGGTGTGAGGGCAGAAGTCCAGCAGCAGCAGCAGCAGCAGCACTACATTGCCCAATTGCGAATGAAGTCCAGCCTGTCTGTCAGGGCAGGCCCAGTGTTGCCAACTCCCCAGTAAGAAAAGTCGCTATTGGCTGTCCTAAAAATCGCTGGAAGTCGCTAGATGACGTCATCACCTAATTTGCATAATTGGCAATTTGCATTTAGGAGAGAGGAATAATGTCATGGGCGGACCCGGTGTCAAGGGGGAGCATGAGGGGGACTCCCCTGCCCCCTCAGTCAAAGTCCACTATTTCATTAAAAAAAAGTAAAGTTTTCAGTATATTATGAGCTTAAAAAACAATAGCAAACTTCACTGGCTTGGTCAAATCAATATGAAGTGTTGTGCTATTCAAAATTCCAAAAAAGAGGAGACTCCAGCGCTACGAAGGGTGAGAGCTGGTTATTTTAACATTTGTTTTGTTACCATTTGTGCTTTTTGGCAATGTGGTTAATAATCATACGTTGTTGAACATGCCGGAACAGCGCCGCTGACCTGTGGATTCTGTTCTTATGTTGCCCCGTTAGGTTTTCTCCACCTATGCATCATGCCCCCCCCCCGGTTTTCAGCGCCCCCCCCCGTCCGCCCCGTGTACACTGGGCTGGCGCCAGGACTGGTCGTGAGACAAGCAAAAACTGAGCTAAAAACACCCTAAATATGTTTAGAACTACAAATGAACTGACAAAAGTGTGACAGTGACGAAACATTTATATGTCCATCCCGCTCTGTGACCCAGGACGGGAGCAGTGGCGGATTTGCGCACGCTTGATTCATTAGAAGTGTGGAGGAGTGGTGTGGGTCTCCTCTCTGCTCTGCCTGCAGCAGGGGGCGCTGCTGAGACTGACCGCTTGTGAGTGCTTTGGAACGGGGGAGGGGCTCACGGCAGCATCCGCTGCTCGTTGAGGACAGCAACGAGACGTCCTGTCACGTCTCCAGAGCACCAGAAAAAGTCGCTACATTTGTCGCTAGTCGCTTTTTTTAAAAAAAAAAGTCACCAAGAGGCTTTGGAAAGTCGCCAGATTTAGTGAGAAAGTCACCAAGTTGGCAACACTAGGCAGGCCCAGCCAAGAAGAACATGGAATAAAAGCTCTGTTGCATGAATGATCAGGATCTTTTCGGGGCAAAATACTCAAGGGCCTGTCATGCGTGTTTTTCCCTGTAAGATCCAGAGCGCTGAACATTACATCTGGTTATACTTAAATAAACTGTAATAATCTGAAGTCAGTTGATTTGGCATTTTTTATACCAAGTGTAGAATTAAAGAACTGGGTGGGGATGAAAGAAAGTCCGAGGCTCCAACACTAACATGCTAATGTCCTGACATGCTGATGATAACATGCTAATATGCTAACACGTCAATGTGTCAACATGCTAATATGTTAGCATACCAATGCTAACATACTAATGTGTTAACATGGTGTCAATGTGTTTTGAAGCCATTTATCTTTCAGCTGTTAGCTTGGTGTTAGCTTAGCTTCATGCTGACTTGAACTTTCTCAGTGGAATAGTTTGGTCCGTGCAGCCAGGTGTTCTGCAACGAGATCAAATTCCTGATGGCGAGCTCCCAATCAAGGCCAGGAGCCTGAGAACAAGTGCTGCCCCCACATGGTCTGGAGGAAGCTCTGCAGCCTGTTCACTCTCCTCCTCCTCTGACTGAACTCTGAAACCACATCCCATCCAGACCTCACTGGACTGACTGGACACTTTCACAACTCTTCATCCTCCAATCCACACTGGAACCCTGTGAAGCTCAGTCAGCTGTTTAGTTCTGCCATGGAGGAGTGAAGAGCCCAGCCGCTACATCCTTGTTGCTGCTGCTGAACAGCTGGACTGTTTCCATGAGTCATGTGTCAAACCAGGTTTGATCTGAATGACTGGAAATACTTGGCTTATTTTGATGTTTTCTTTCATTCTCTGTTGTTGTTTCTTTGTTGACTTTACATTTCCTGAATCTCCTCTCACTTTCATCTGAATGTGTGTCATTGTCTCTTTACTGCAGCTGCCCTCCAGCAGCCGGATGGACCATCGTCTAATATCTCACCTAGCAGTCATTTCAGCCACACACACACACACACACACACACACACACACACACACACACACACACACACACACACACACACACACACACACACACACACGCGCGCGCGCGCACACACACTTTTTCTTCTTTTGCAAATGCTTTAACGTCAAATCTTTTTTTTTTTTTGTTCAAGTGTGAATGTTTAGCTGCAGCCTCTTCTTTCCAGAACGCAAATCCTTCAGCTTTTTTTTCTGAATCTTTTCTAACTTTGGTTGTAAATGTTAGTTTAAATGCAGAGTTAACACAACTTTACTGAAACACACTCAAACATGGAGTCTGACCTCAGAGTCTGCAGACCACAGAGTGGACTCTGCAGAAAACCACACAGCTGAGAAACTCCTAAATCATGCAGATGGTTATAACTCAGGTCCAGATGTTCCAGATGTTTCTGGAGGGAGGGGTTGGACTTCAGAGCTGAGGCCAGAGAAGAACAGCTTATCTTTGACAACCTGCAGCTCCTCAACCTGAATAAAGAGAGAAAGCAGTGAGATTAGAGGACAGAGTTTGATGTTGAAGTGACTGAGAGCTGAAGAAGGTTCAGACTGGAAGAGTTTAGAAATGTAAAGTCCAAACAGGTGAAGCCTCCAGGAGGAGAAGAGCTCTCATCAACATGCTGCAGAGCTCAGTCCACTCTCTGTCCACACTACATCTGGAATCCTCCTGATCTCCTCTCAGTCCTCTAGCTTCAGACAGTGAACTGACCTCAGAGTCTCCAGGTTACAGTTTGGACTCTCCAGTCCAGAACACACAATCTTCACTGAGGAATCCTTCAGCTTGTTCCTACTCAGGTCCAGATGTTTCAGATGGGAGGGGTCAGAGGTCAGAGCTGAGGAGATCACTTCACAGTGAGGATCAGAGAGTCCACAGCCAGAAAGACTGTAATGAGACCAGAGAGGACAGGATGTTATGAGAGAGGACACTTTGATGGACTGTTGGACATCAGAGCTTCACTTCTTCACTTTGGCTTCATGTTGACCTGGAGGAGAACCTGGAGGAGAACCTGGAGGAGAGAACCTGGAGGAGAACCTGGAGGAGAACCTGGAGGAGAACCTGGAGGAGAAACTGGAGGAGAGAACCTGGAGGAGAACCTGGAGGAGAACCTGGAGGAGAGAACCTGGAGGAGAACATGGAGGAGAGAACCTGGAGGAGAACCTGGAGGAGAACCTGGAGGAGAACCTGGAGGAGAACCTGGAGGAGAGAACCTGGAGGAGAACCTGGAGGAGAACCTGGAGGAGAACCTGGAGGAGAACCTGGAGGAGAGAACCTGGAGGAGAACCTGGAGGAGAACCTGGAGGAGAACCTGGAGGAGAGAACATGGTGTTCCAGATCTCGAACTGATGCTGGATGTCCAGATACCCAAACCTGCCCCATTACCCCTGCACTGTGTTCATGTTGCCCCGTTGCCTCTGCACTGCGTTAAATTTGCCACATTACCACTGCTCTGTGCTTAAGTTGCCCTGTTGCTGCTGCACTGTGTTCATGTTGCCTCGTTGCCCCTGTCCTGTGCTCATGTTGTCCCATTGCCCCTTAAGTGTTCAAGTTTCCCTGTTGCCCCTGCTCTGCACTCAAGTTGCCAGGTTACCACCTGGACTGTGCTCATCGTGCTCCATGGACTCTATGCACAACTTCACTACTTCCTGAACTTCAGGAGGCTCCTTGCTTCCTGTCTTTCATGATAGGACGAGCTGATTAATGCAGGTGTGTCTGACCTCTGTAACAACTTCAGACACAGCTGCATTAATCAGCTCGTCCTATCATGAAGGACAGGAAGCAAGGAGCCTCCTGAAGTTCAGGAAGTGGTTGAGTTGTGCATCGAGCCTATTGCCCTCTACAGCTGTGCAATATCGCTGACCTCAGACCGGGATACAGTCAAGTCGACCCCGGCAAAGTCGGTCACATTAGGGTTAGGGTTTAACGGGTTTGGGTTCAGGTCTCTTTTTTTGGATATAGTCAAGTCGGCCCAAAGCCAAGTCAGCCAAGTTGGCCACATTCAAACTGTCGCGGGGCTCTCAAGGGGCCGAGTTGGCCGGGGCTTGACTGTAACCCGCTTACCAACTCGGCCCCAAGCCTCTTTTGTCACACACTCACGCCACACAATGTATTTGTCACACTGAAAAAAATACCTGTAAATAACCGGGAGGGATCAATGTTGCCTCGTAGCCCCTCACTGTGCTCATGTTGCCCCTCATGTTGCCCCTGATGTTGCCCTCACTGTCTCATGCTGCCCCTCATGTTGCCCTCACTGTCTCATGTTGCCCTCACTGTCTCATGTTGCCCCTCATGTTGCCCTCACTGTCTCATGTTGCCCCTCATGTTGCCCCTCACTGTCTCATATTGCCCTCACTGTCTCATGTTGCCCCTCATGTTGCCCTCACTGTCTCATGTTGCCCCTCATGTTGCCCCTCACTGTCTCATGTTGCCCTCACTGTCTCATGTTGCCCTCACTGTCTCATGTTGCCCTCACTGTCACTGAGGCAGCGGATCAGACAGTGGACTGATGGGTTCTTCAGGACAGATCATTGAGGATCATCTCCACAGAGGAACTACAGGAACTACTTTCTACAAACATCACTGAGACATTGATCATGAGGACATGTGGACTCACTCAGCCTTCCTGCAGTTCTTCACAGCTGGGATCAGTCTCAGTCGTCCCTCCCATGATGTCTTGTACTTCTTCAGGTCCAACTCCTCCAGGACCTGGTCTGACATCTGCAGCATGTAGGCCAGAGCTGAGCAGTGGATCTCAGAGAGTTCCTTCTCTGATCTGTTCTCTGACTTCAGGAACTCTTGGATGTCCTGATGGACTGAGAGGTCCTTCATCTCCATCAGACACTGGAAGATGTTGATGCTTCTGTCAGGAGACATTCTATCACTGTTGATCTCCTTCAGGTTCTGGATGACTCTCTGGATGGTTTCTGGACTGATCTCTGTTCGACCCAGCAGACCTTCTAAGAGTCTCTGGTTGGATTCCAGAGAGAGGCCATGAAGGAAGCGGACAAACAGGTCCAGGTGGCCGTTATGATGGCTGAGGGATTTCTGAAGGACGGCCATCAGGAAGATATCCAGAGATGGGAAACAATGATTAGGATGATAATAACCAAGATCAATAAGCTGTGGCTCTAAGAAGTTAATCAGTTCTGTCTTCCTGCTGGTGAAACAGTGGAACATGAAGACTGCAGCCAGAAACTCCTGAACACTCAGATGAATGAAGCTGTAGACGGCTTTCTGGAAGATCACTGACTCTCTTTTGAAGATCTGAGAACAAACTCCAGAGAACAGCGAGGCCTCAGTCACATCCAGACCACACTGCTCCAGGTCTTCTTGGTAGAACAGGATGTTTCCTTTGTCCAGATGTTCCAAGGCCATCCTGCCCAGCTTCTGAAGAAGCTCCCTGTCAGCCTCCGTCAGCTCCTGTGGACCCGTCTCAGGTCCTTCATGGTACTTGAGCTTCTTCCTGTGTGTCTGAACCAGCACAAAGTGGGAGTACATGTCAGTCAGGGTCTGGGGCAGCTCTCCTCTCTGCTCGCTGCTCAACATGTGCTCCAGAACTGTAGCAGTGATCCAGCAGAAGACTGGGATTCCACACATGATGTGGAGGCTCCTGGAGGTCTGGATGTGGGAGATGATTCTGCTGCTCAGCTCCTCATCACTCAGCCTCCTCCTGAAGTACTCCTCCTTCTGGGCGTCAGTGAAGCCTCGCACTTCTGTCAGTCTGTCCACACATGTTGGAGGGATCTGATGGATCGCCGCCGGTCGGGAAGTGATCCAGACCCGAGCCGAGGGTAGCAGATCCCCCCGGATGAGGTTAGTGAGCAGCTCGCCCACCGAAGACTGCTGGGAGACGTCGAGCAGCGGCCGGCCGCCGCTGAAGTCCAGAGAAAGTCTGCTTTCATCCAGGCCGTCAAAGATGAAGAGCAGCTTGCAGACGGCCAGCTCCTCTGCCGTCAGCTTCTGGAGCGTGGGATGGAAAACAGCCAGCAGCGAGAGGAGACTGTACGGCCGCTCTCCCAGCAGGTTCAGCTCCCTGAAGGAGAGCACCACCAGCACCCCCACATCCTGGTTCTCCAGGCCCTCGGCCCAGTCCAGACTGAACTTGTGCACCGAGAAGGTTTTTCCGCTGCCGGCCACGCCGCTGGTCACAACCACTCGGATGTGTGTGTGCTGCTGGGCCCAGGCTTTGAAGATGTCCTGAACCCTGATGGCAGTGTGATGGAGGCTCTCCTTCCTGGAAGCTGTCTCCAGCTGCTGCAGCTCAGGTTCCCTCTGAAGCTCCTCACTGAGTCCCTCTGTGATGTGGAGCTCAGTGTAGATCCTGTTGAGGAGGCTTCCTCCTCCTGCTTCATCACTTCCTTCAGTCACACGTTCACATCTCCTCCTCACACTCTTCTTATGTTCTTCTAGAAGCTGCTGCAGACCCACACCTGCTCACAGACAACAACAACAATCACACTGCACACAAACAACAAGCTTTCATGTCTCTACAACACAACAACAAGTCCAGTGAGGACAGACCAGTCCCTCAGCAGACACATGTCCACTCTTACTTAGTGCAGCGGCGCTTCTGGATCTTTCTGGCTGCTCCTCACACACATCAGTCCTCTTCTTCTCTCTGTGGACACCAAGCAACATTTACTCTGAGCAACACAACACAAAGATCCAGCTTCAACTCTCACACTGCTTCACAATCCTGGAGCTGAATCTGAAAGGGAGCTCAACATCTCTCACTCTGGTTTGGAGGAAATCAAAGAAACTAAGAGTTTCTTACTTTGTGTCTGAAGGTCCAGGTTCAACACTGAAGAGTGGTGGATTATCATTGGACCAGTCACTCCTCAGAGACAGCCTTCTGGACCCTGAAGACTTTGCTGTGTGTCTACACACACACACACACACACACACACACACACACACACACACACACACACACACACACACAGGTTTGTATTTCTATCCTCGTGGGGACCTTCCATTGACTCCCATTCATGTCTACCTCCTAACCCTGACCCTTACCCTAACCCTAACCCACACCAAAACACAGCCTAACCCTAAAGAAATGTTTTTGCACTTTTACTTTTTTCAGTAACAACAACATGGTCAAGAAAACACTGTTTCCCCTCATTAGGACCGGAAAAAGGTCCCCACAAGGCACATCGTTCCAGGTTTTCCTATCCTTGTGGGGACATTTGGCCCCCACAAGGATAGAAATACGAGTACATTTCAAAATAAGAGCCCCATAAATAACACAACTTTTCATGTGTTGTCAACACAACTTCAATTTCTAACATGTGTCAAACACAACACTGATTTTACAGTACAGGACCACATCCTTTGGAGGTCCTTCAGGCACGTCAAGCAGCAATCACACATAAGCAGGAGAGATAGGATGGATGGATGGATGGAGTAATACCACAAAATCTTTTGTACTGTAGCTAACACTGAGTGTAGAACATGTGAAAAAGTAACTTTATCTTAAACACAGAAGATTAGAAAAGTAATCATAAAAATTGTAGCGTTGCCAGGTGACTGCAACAATGCATCCTGATTCAAGAGCACAAGAGGCAATTCCATTGCTGTGTCCTGGCTTTTTGCAGTTGTTCTCTGTGAACTGTTCACAGAACCATTTCTCTTTATACATTTTCTTTCTGTTGCCATACAGATCTAATGTGACACCTGTGACAGAAGGTTCCACCTCCAAAGTATGTGGTCCTGTAATGTAAAATCGGTTTTGTGTTTGACATGTTAAAAATTGAAGTTGTGTTGACAATACATCAAAAGTTGTGTTTGGGGCTCTTATTTTGAAATACCACAACAGATCATTCTGAGGATTTGTGAGTGACATTCTGGGCTAGCCTACCATCAGCTGAAAATGAAATGGTTTGTGGATATCAGAGGGATTTTTTTCTTTCATGATTTTTCAAATGAGAGTAAGTATAATCCAAGAAGAGCTATTTTTGGAGGGCTCTTATTTTGAAATGCCACATCAGATTACTCTGAAATTAGGTGAGTGACATCCTGGGATGGTTTACTGTCAGCCTGGAGTGAAATGTTTTGTGGATATCACAGTTTTTTTGTATATATGTATATATACAATGGGGGAAATAAGTATTGAACGCATTAACTGTTTTGTCATTACATTTATTTCCAAAGATGCAATTCATGTGACATTTCTTCCAGACACTGGTATTAACTCAAATAATCCACACATGAAAAGAAAACACAACATTCAAATCCATAAATAGTGATTATGTGGAATTAAGTGCAATAACACAGGAAAAAAGTATTGAACACACTATCTGAGACTCGTTTAATACTTTGTGGAGAAGCCTTTGTTTGCAATGACTGCTTCCAGACGCTTGTTGTATGTATGAACTAATCGCCCACACTGCTCAGGTGTGATTTTTGCCCATTCCTCCGCACAGATTGTCTTCAAATCCTGAATATTCTTTGGTGCCCTCTGGTGAACCCTTATCTTTAGTTCTTTCCACAAATGTTCGATCGGATTTAAGTCAGGTGATTGACTGGGCCATTCTAACACATTGATTTTCTTTTTTTTAAACCATTCGAGAGTCAACTTTGCCGTGTGCTTCGGATCGTTGTCCTGTTGAAAGGTCCAGCCCCGTCTCATCTTCATCATCCTGGTGGATGGCAGGAGGTTCATCTCAAGAATTTGCCGATAGATGTTTCCATTCATTGCTCCTTCAATTATATGAAGTCTGCCAGTACCACGAGATGAGAAACAACCCCATGCCATGATGTTTCCACCACCAAACTTCACTGTTGGTATAGTGTTATCTGGGTGATGTGCAGTGCCATTTCTCCTCCAAACATGGTGTGTAGTATGACAGCCAAAAAGTTCAATTTTGGTCTCATCTGACCAGACAACATTCTCCCAGTATTCCACAGGCTTATCCAGATGCTGTTTAGCAAACTTTAGACGAGCTTCAACATGCCTTTTTTTGAGGAACGGAGTCTTGCGGGCTGAGCGTCCATAGAGGCCATGGCGGTGGAGTGCATTGCCTATCGTTTTCTCTGTAACACTTGTACCTGCTGCCTCCATGTCTTGCTGGAGTGCTTTCCGGGTGGTCCTTGGCTCTTTGAGAACTCTTCTGACCATCTTTCTGACTCCCTGGTCAGAAATCTTGCGAGGAGCTCCTGTGCGCGGCCTGTTGATGATAAGGTGATGCTTCTTCCACTTGCGGATAATGGCCCCAACGGTGCTTACTGGAATACTCAGATTCTTTGAGATAAGTCTGTAACCAGTTCCATTCTGATGCTGAGCAACAATCAGGCTGCGAAGGTCTTGAGAGAGCTCCTTGCTTTTACCCATCATGAGATGTGTCTTGTTTGACTACTTGGTGAAAAAACAACCTGTTTATAGGGCCATCAGTTAGCACTAACCCAGCTGATGTTGGTTTGCACTTATAGGAAGTACAAAGACTAATTACTTTCAGGTGTGAGATGGTATGGTGCCTTTCCTTGACAAACTATACAGCTTTCCCATGGTGTGTTCAATACTTTTTTCCTGTGTTATTGCACTTAATTCCACATAATCACTATTTATGGATTTGAATGTTGTGATTTCTTTTCATGTGTGGATTATTTGAGTTAATACCAGTGTCTGGAAGAAATGTCACATGAATTGCATCTTTGGAAATAAATGTAATGACAAAACAGTTAATGCGTTCAATACTTATTTCCCCCATTGTATATATATACCCACAAAGTACTGGAGCGCAAACTGTGAGAAGAATCCATCAGTTTAACTGGAAGCATCAGTCCTCTTCTTCTCTTTGTGGACACCAAGCAACATTTACTCTGAGCAACTCAACATAAAGATAGGGTACCCTTCTGTCCTCCTTTACCCGGACATGTCCTCTTTTTAGGTCCTGTCCGAGGCGTCCAGGTGGGTTTTTTAAATTCAAGGAAATGTCTGGGGTTCACTGTTTCTCATAGCAAGAGAACGTAAATTGACCAGCGCTTTGCACACAATACTATGATACTTTGTTGCGCGATGTAATTACCGAGAGGCTGTCGATCTGCGCCGTGGGCACACACACACACACACACACACACACACACACACACACACACACACATACACATACAGACGGAGCGGAGAAGACGGTGTTGTTCAGACAGCGGAGCACTTCTTCTTCTGTGTTGTTTAATGGCAGATGGCACCATTTCAACAGGCGCATTACCACCTCCTATCGCTATCGAGTGGGATCAGAGAACAATCTAAATTCTATTTATTAACCCTGTTAATACAAGGTATGAGATCAATGCATTCCGACTGTTTACAACACTATTTATGGAGAACTGATGAATTCCTTCTCTACTTAACTCGACAGTGGATCACGGAAAATGCCTAAGCTTAAGAGCGCCTTCTCAGATGAACTGCAAACAATTTTTTCCAACATACCGAGATGAAAAATAGAATTTAGAAGAAAAGCAGGATGAAGAAAACAATGAAAGATTAAAAGTAAATGTAATTTTTGTTTCTTAAGTTAGTATTTTGGTGAGACTCTTCCATTCTTCGATCTTATAGAAATATATTGTTGAAGCTGGATTTTCTAACAGAAGAGTTCATATTTAGAACATTAACATTTGTAAAGAGTCTAAGAGAGCTATTATTTTGTTACAAGTTTTTACAATTCATTTTATTTTGTTAAAGAAGTTAATTTTGCATCATTGAAGCATAATAAAGCAAGTTCATCAACCTCAGAGAAATATGATCACCCTACACAAAGATCCAGCTTCAACTCTCACACTGCTTCACAATCCTGGATCTGAATCTGAAAGGGAGCTCAACATCTCTCACTCTGGTTTGGAGGAAATCAAAGGAAACTAAGAGTTTCTTACTTTGTGGCTGAAGGTCCAGGTTCAACACTGAAGAGTGGTGGAGGATCATTGGACCAGTGACTCCTCAGAGACAGCCTGCTGGATCCTGAAGACTCTGCTGTGTGCCTGAATACACACACACACACACACACACACACTTGTTCAAACACCTAGAATGACATATGTTGCTGGTGTTGTGTCTTTGTTTTCTGCCATTGCTCATCAAACAATCAAAGTTATTATAATTATATTGAACTTATTTGGGTAATCAGGAGAGAATACTTTAATATAGTTGGAATAGTTTGCAGCAAGTGAAAACATACAAATGTTCACCAAATATGGTCAGGTTTTCTAGTCAGCACTGGAGTCACTACAACAGGAATCCATCATTAAGACGGCCGCAAAGGAGGAGCTACTGAGTGAATCCTCAGACCACAGAAACCTGATCAATCAATCAATCAATCAAACTTTATTTGTTTAGCACTTTTCATGATAATAAAAACAACGCAAAGTGCTTAACAGTAAAAAAAAAAACAACAGTCATAAAAAACAAAAGAATAAAAGCCGCACCATCAATAAGTATACACCACACGCGCACACACACACACGCACACGCACACGCACACACGCACGCACGCACACACACACACACACACACACACACACACACACACACACACGCTCAGTCTCGTATTTCTATCCTCGTGGGGACCGTCCATTGACTCCCATTCATGTCTAGCCCCTAACCCTGACCCTTACCCTAACCCTAACCCACACCACAACAAAGCCTAACCCTAAAGAAATGTTTTTGCACTTTTACTTTTTTCAGTAACAACAACATGGTCAAGAAAACACTGTTTCTCCTACTTAGGACCGGAAAAAGGTCCCCACAAGGCACGTCGTTCCACGTTTTGCTATCCTTGTGGGGACATTTGGCCCCAACAAGGATAGAAATACGAGAACACACACACACACACACACACACACACACACACACACACACACACACACACACACACACACACACAAACAGACATACACCCAATTTTTGCCCATAGCAAGGCGGAGGAGACATGGCATGGCACTAAGCATCATGGGAAAACACTACCAGTGGAGCCGTTCACACCAGGAGAAGGCGAAGGTCATTAGTACTGGGGCCCCAGCGCTCGACCCCCGACCCCGTCAGACCAACGGGATCCCGCACACCAAGGTGTGGAGACCCCCAGGCCAGCCAAGACCAGAGGACTCGAGCGCAGAGACCCCAGCAGAGGACCAGGACCAACTCCCGGCGTGAAGGACCCTCATGAGGAAACACTGGAGTTAAAACAGCTAAAAACATAAAAAGACATGATACAAAGCTAATGAAAAAAAAAAAGTAAGATAAGATTATAAAATAGAAAAGTAAAATAAATTAAAAGTACATAGTAAAAATAGAACGAATAAATAGGATAAGTATAAAAAATTAAAATGACCAAAAATAAAAATAAGATGAGAGCAAGGAGGAGCAGGGAACATGGAGAGACAGGCTCCTACATGGCATGTAGCTCCACCAGGTAGAGGAAGTGAATGATACCAAGAAGACCTGGTAATGGATAGAATATGATGGACTGACTGACGACATGGAGACAGGAGTCATGGCAGCACAACAGCAGACACAAGAGGAAAGAGACTGAGATAGTAGATGAAGTAGTCAATCAGATCAATGGGCCACAGCGGAAGGAGTCTATCATAGTCGATCAGACCCATAGATGAACTTTTCTTCCATGTTTTTTGACCTGCAGATCCACTTGTGTACAGTTGTAAATGTTTAACCTCACCCTTTCAACATGCAGATAAAGTGTGAACACAATTTTAACCTTTTATGGTTTTGTATCTGCTTACCTGTTAACAGTGAACTTTCAACCTGCTGTGTGTCACAAAGGACTTACTTTATTGTTTTATTCAACCGATGTGTCTCAATACCTGTGATCAACCAGTCGCTGTGGTTCAAGCACGTCTTGCAGTAAGCAGCTAAAATAAAGCAAATCCCACTTTCATATGACACAGCAATGATATGTATTGACGTGCTTGCTGATGGTTTGTCCAAACAGCTCTGTGATGGATTACAAAATGCACAGTGCATTTCCCTTGCAGTGGACAAATCCACTGACACCACTGAAAATGCACAATTGGTGGTGTTTGTGAGGCATTATGATGAGGCAAAGGAGGAGTTTATTCAAGATATCCTGGGATTGGCAAACCTCAGAGGACAAACAAGAGGGAAAGACATTCATAAAGTAATCTCAGAAATGCTGAATGAAAAAGAGATAGATGTGAAAAAAGTTGTGTCAATTGCGACTGATGGAGCTCCAGCCATGTTGGGAAGACAGAACGGGCTGGTTTCACATCTGAGAGCAAGCCACCCTGGCCTGATATCTTACCACTGCATAATCCACCAGTCTGCCCTCTGTGCAAAACTTTGACAAGAGTACTCTGAAGTCATGCAAGCAATGAAGAAACTCATCAACTTCTTGAGAGCATCATCTGCACTGCAGGACCGCATGCTGAGCACATTTCTGACACAGGGAGATGCAGCTTATGATGATCTACCCCTGCACAACAACGTCAGATAGCTGAGTAAAGGCCGGGTCCTGGAGCATTTTTTGGGCCATTAGAAAGGAGCTGCACGAGTTTCTGTCACAGCTAAAGAGCGCAAAAGCAGAAGAGTTCCTTGCATTTGTGCAAAATACTATGAAAATGGAAACCGTGGCATTTTTAACAGATATAACATCTCATCTCAATGGCCTAAACCTGAGGCTACAGGGGAGGAACAGCACTGTGTGTGGGCTGATGACAGAAGTGTGTGCCTTCCAGAGGAAACTGGAGCTCTACAAAAGTGGTGAATTGTTATTAATATTTTCTATCCATCAGACTCACTTCCTGGATTCCACTTAACATGTTTTTGATACTTCATAATGTCCCCTTTTCAGCAGTGCTCCTTATTTTTACATATAGGAGGGCATGCTGCATTTTCCCCAAACTTCTGGAACAGACTAAGGGACAAGGAGATCATCAGCGCCATGTGGAATTCCTGGAGAAGTGATTGAGAGTTTCAAGACTCGCTTTGAAGATTTTTAAATTAGGAGAACAACTCCAACTGTTCATTTACAATCCATTCCTATGTAAGAGGGCTTTCTGCAGAAGCACAAAAAATCTTCCCATGGGCCAGAGCTGATTCACTGCAAAGTGAATTTATTGAAATCCAGGAAAACATTGTACTGAAAGAGGCTCAGTGTGATGCTATCACCTTCTGGACAAAGATGGTTATTGCTAATGATTTGTTATGTAGGACTAGATGTTATTATCCCTCAGTAGATATCAATGGCACCAATGAGACACTGTGGCAGGCAAATGAATGACGGCATCCTTTGGGTTGTCAACTGGGCGCCCTCCTTCTTAGGTGTTTCGCTGACAAGCCCATGACACCTCCAGAGGGTTCAGCAGTGAATCCCAGCGTCTCAGGTTCACCCCCATCCGCTATCAGACATTTGGAGGCCCAGGTCAATCCTTCCTCTAGCTCCACAGCCTACTTCCACTTGGTGTACTTTCACACTCCAGCCTTGTTCTTTGGCGTCTGCTGCAAGATTGGAATACCTCAGCATCTTCCGCTCATAGGCCTCCTCCACTGCACCCTCCCAGGGTATAGTAAACCCTATGATATAAACGAGCTTATGCGAGGATGACCACAGAATGAGTTCTGGACGCAAATCGGTGGATGCAATCTCCGGTGGAAAGCAAAGTTTTTTGTCCAGATCTGCCAGCAACATCCAGTCCCATGCCCTACCAAGCTGCCCAATGTCAGCTGAACTTGGTAATGTTGCAGCTTGCTTGACCCTCCCAGACAAAAAATGCTGCCTTCCAATGTGATGGTGGCTGAGGAAGGGCGTCGTTCTTGTGCTTTGGATTTCCAGCACTGCTGCAAGACACCTTAGCACATGATTGTGTCGCCAGGTGTACCGGCCTTGGATTAGGCTGGTCTTGCATCCCACTAAGATGTGTTTTAGTGTTGCCGCACATTGGCATAAAGAGCATGTGGGGTCTTCACCATACCACTGGCTCAGGTTTGCGGGGGAAGGTAAATCATCGTAAGCAGCCCTGATTATAGAGCTTGCCCTGAATGCCTCCATCTCCCATAGATCATTCCAGGAGAGTTTTTTTTCTCTCCACTCCTTCCCAAGTCATTCACTGCCCTTGCTTTGCCTGTGCCACGGCTTTTGAGCACCTTCCAGCTTCTTCTTCCCGGCGTACCTCCTGAACCACTAACTTGTGCCTCTCGACTGGATTGGCCTTTTTCCAGGTGGGTGTGCTAGTAGAGAGACCGAGACCACTCCTCCCCACCTGAACATACCCCATGATATCCCTGTGTCTGATTGCTGCCTTTGCTTGCTCAACTACTGCTGGCGGGGTCCACTTCCTCCCAGTGGCCAGGATGGGTGCTGCTTGGGCCACGAGTGCATCACAGGTACCCTGCAGGGTCATCTCCAACCTGACCTTGGTGCGCTTATACTCCTCTACCAGGCTAGAGATGGGAAGTTCTAGCATCCCTCTTCCATAAAGCCCAATGCTGCTAAGGCACCTGGGAAGGCCAAGCCACTTTCTGACATAGGCGTTGACCATCCTCTCCAGCTTTTCCACCTTTGACAGTGAACTTCATTGAGGGTCAGTGGCCAAAGGAGACATGGAAGAAGTCCATACTACATGCACCAAAGCTTCAGCTTACCAGGAAGCAGGGTCCAAGCAATGTTCTCCAGGCCGCTGGCTATGTCCTTCCTAAGCTGCTCTATTTGCTCTTTATCTTTGAGGGAGACATCATACTAGCGCCCTAGGCTCTTCACCGACTTCTCAGAGACCGTTGGAATGGGTTCCTCTCCAATGTGGAAGCGGTGGTCTGACAACTTCCCCTTGATGATGGAGATGCTTCTGGACTTGCGCGGCTTGATCTTCATGCGAGCCAGCTCGATGTTGTTCTGGAGTTTTCCTAGCAACCACGCTGTGCATGCCTTGGTCATGGTTAATAAGGTGAGGTCATCCATATAGACCCTGAAATTAAAGGAAACTAAGAGTTTCTTACTTTGTGTCTGAAGGTCCAGGCCTGAAGTCTGGTGGAAGATCATTGGAGCGGTCACTCTTCAGAGACAACCTGTTGGATCCTGAAGACTCTGCTTGCTTTCTGCTCTTGAGCCTCAGACCGTCGCACCATTACAGTAAAACTATCACCAAAACAAGCTTAATTTATTCTTTTCAGCAGAAAATTCAAGAACAGTGTCCTCTGACTTTAGTTAACGATCCAGCAAACCATTTCAGCAGGAATCAAAAGTAGCTGTGAAAGATTTCCTCAAAGCAGATGAGGTTTTGTGAGAAACTCTGATAAAATCATTCCTTTCTACCAGCATGAGGATCCACCACACTGTAAGATAGAGACATCTTTTTTCATTTAATCTAATAGTTTCAAACAGTGATCCTATGAATGTTCATCAGTGTGTGGAGTTTTTAACAACAGCTGGACTGTGTGTGTGTGTGAGCTGGACTGGAGAGACTGGAGCTTTATCAAAAACTGTTCTCTCTCTGAAAATACACAGACTCCATTCATTTAGAGGAGATGTTCCTCAGCTCCCTCCTCCTGTATGGACGATCACACACATGAAGAGTCACAATAACTCTGAGACAGTCCTCTGATGCTCTCAGTTCAGCTGCTGTTCAAATCAGTCTCTCAGTTCTTGATCATCAACTTTGTCAGTTTGTGGTCAGGAGAGGAAGGGCAGCAAAAAATATAACAAAAACTGGCGCCGGCCAAAAATAATTGTTGGCAGGCCAAAGTTGGCCTGCGGACCATAAATTGAACATCCCTGATTCAGAGGACAGGAGTGGACCAGTGTTGTTTTCGTTAACGATGACGATAACGAAAACAATTCGTCAACGTGACTAAAACGAGACGTGACGAGCTAAAAATATCTCTTTAAAGACGGAAATGTGATGAGACGTATCTGTTGTTTTCGTTAATGAGACGAGACGAGACGAAAATGTCAGTAATTTGACTTTCAAAATAAATTAATACCAATGCGATTCCCCCAGCTTGTTCACGCAGATCGGCAGCTTTACTCTGAAAATATCAGCAATTCACGAGCTGCTTCCTGTTTGACCAGCCTGCGCTGCATGCATGCACCGGCGCACTAGAGCACGTGGAGCAACTTTCGCCGGGGCTCGGCGGGAGGAAAAGACGCAGTGATTTATGGATGAACTTTAATCAGAATTCAGCAGAAAATAACACAGAATGCCTGTTAGTGGAAGGCGGAGGATCTAATCCAACTGTTTGACTGTTCTTACTGTGAAACTGCAACAGGAGTCCACCATTGATTAGTGAAGATTTTTTTCCCCAAGTACCTAATAAATCTTAACTTCTTCTTTTTTTTCTTTGTTGAAAAATAATTCAGGTGTTATCTTATTTTGAAGAAATGTATTTTCACTTTTGTTTAAAATCTGTATAGAGAAAATTCAGGCAAGGAATACTTACAATGTTTACAGTGTTTCATACCATCAAGTTTACCCAAGGAATTCATTTTGTTTACTACCATTAAAACAACTGAAATATTTTCCTATTAACCATCTTAGTATTGGTTTTATCGCTCCTCCAAAAGAATAACAGGCAGTTCCTCTTACCAGTTCAAATCGGTAACATAGAAACATAACAGACCAGTTTTAATAAAAGATCTCAGCCTTTACATCAGTATGGACATTATAAAAATAGCTTGAAAGTATCAGCAAAACTCCTCTTATTAGTCCTCTCATTCTGTCTGCAGAGCTCATATAAGCACCGCATTGAGTTTGCAAAGTGTCAAACTAGTCCAGTTTATTATTTGATATTCAAAGGCATCAATGTGTTATGTTGGTTTTGTGCCATTTAAGTATATTTTATCATGTTTGTTTAGTTTACAATTTCCTTTGTCTTTTTCCTTTTAAGGCTTTTTTATGACTAAAACTGGACTAAAACCCGTTTGGTTTTCGTCGACTAAAACTAGACTAAAACTATGAAGTGTAAAAATGACTAAAACTAATGAGCATTTCGTCCAAAAGACTAAGACTAAAACTAAATCAAAATAGGCTGCCAAAAACAACACTGGAGTGGACAGTGAGCTGCAGACTCAGAAAGCTTCATGTTAGATTTTGTGTTTCTGGTTCTGAGCCTGGTGAGTTATCAGGATGATCTCAGATCTTTTTATAAGCTGCTCTTCATTCACTGACTGACTGAACTGCTCCATGCTGTGGTGAAAGAAGAGGAATCCATTGCATTCAGAGCTGCTCACACTTCTCTGACAGCGTTTCCTCTGACATGAGGACAAAAGTTAGAGAGAAAGAAATGAACCAGCCTGACAGCAGAGGTCTGAATGAACAACATGACCAGACGCTGGAAACACAACACTCTGATGAGACATGGGAGAGAGAGAGAGTGTGTGTGTGTGTGTGTGTGTGTGTGTGTGTGTGTGTGTGTGTGTGTGTGTGTGTGTGTGTGGGTGGGTGTGGGTGTGTGTGTGTGAGAGAGAGACAGAGAGAGAATAAAGATAAGGCTGTATCATGATCATAAACTGTAATTCTTGTTAATATTTCATGTTAGTCAACTCTGACACACACACAAATACACACACACACACACACACACACACCTACTTGTATATCTAAGTAGACTGAATCGTGTGTTAACAATCAATGGTTTCTGCATTCACTGTGTTGTCTTCATGTTCTCCCTCAGCGTTTCTCTCTCGCTCACTGTGTTGTCTTCATGTTCTCCCTCAGCGTTCCTCTCTCTCTCACTGTGTTGTCTTCATGTTCTCCCTCAGCGTTCCTCTCTCTCTCACTGTGTTGTCTTCATGTTCTCCCTCAGTGTTTCTCCTCTCAACATGTCTCTTTGTGTGGATTGTGCTGGTGGACTCTGCAGGAGCAGCTTCGTCTCTTACCTGTCCACAGACTCCGATCTGTCCTCCTCTTTGTCCACGTCACTCATCTTCAGTCAGCTGAGACAGAATCAGGACAAACCTGTCCAACAGTCACACACAGCGTTTCTTTTGACGTCCACGGAGACAAAACTCAGTCCCACTTTGACGTTAGAAGACAGAAGCTGTTCAGACCCTCAGCGGTTCTCCTCCTCTGACTGTCAGCTGGACTCTGGACTTGCTGGTTTCCTGGTTGGACTCTTGGACCTGGATCACCTGAGCTCAGCTGCTCCTCCTCCTTTATGATCTGAAATCACAGCCTCACATTCCAGGAAGTGTGTGACACACACCAGCTCCTCAAACTAAGATCATGTGTTTTTGAAGAGATGCTCTCCTCATGTTTCTGTCACTGACACCCGTCATGAGAGAAGGTCAGAGGTCAGATCCTCACAGCATGAAGCAAACAAACACTGGATTCAAAAGACACCAGGGACCCGTCCAGAAGATCAGCTTCCTCCAGACTGTTGGAGCTGTCAGTCCAGAGGCTCTGAGCAGAACAGCTGCTTCTCAGAGAGCTGCTGACTGTCTTTCTGTCCAACAAGGTGAGGAAAGACTGAGATCAGAGGAGAGTCCAGCTGAAGGACAACATGACAGGAGGAGACCTGCAGAACCAGACCCCATCCCTCCACATGGACCCCCTGTGGCGGCAAAATTCTATGAAATCCTCTGTAATCAAAGTGTTTTCTTATTTACTGGTTATTGGTTATGAAGGGAAAGAGTTCCACAGCTGCACATGACCTGTTTTGTTGGATGCAGAGCATGGGAGTTTACACCAGAGGTCAGAGGTCAAGAGGTAGCAGTGCAGAGAGTTGTTTGGAGGAAGGGGGGCAAAGTCAGAAAGAAGAAGAATTTTATGGAGTAAAGGCTGACATGAGTTAAATCCTTCTTGAGTTGTTCAGAGAAGTGTAGAGTAGGAATGACTTGTCTGTGCTTTGTTCGGACCCCAGCCCCACCATGAAGGGTTTAACACTAGGGGCCCTAACTTGGTAGACTCCGCCGAATCCGCCCGCTGTCAGCGGAGCGCAAAGTGCGCCGTCGGCGGATAAAGTCAACGGGGCGTGTCCAGAAAATTGTCCTAATTTCGTGAACCAGGCGCAGTCACGCCTCCATCCCGCCCACCTGCGCAGGTGGCGCAAGAGAGAGGAGAGAAAGTGGGTTTAACCCAGCTGAGCGCAATTTGACCAATCAAATGAACACCTCTCCTTTTTTCAAATGCACTGCAGCGAAGGACACTGCTATATTAACATGATGAAATACATTTTATTTCCTGGCCTCAATACTAAACCATAGTGGAGCAACAATGTATATGACTGTATTTTGAAATAAATAATCTCTTGTAGAGCTTGGGGAGCCAGACAAATGAAATAAAAATGCAGACACCCTGCATTTAGCGGCTACATACAGACTTTGTAGGGAAAGGGAAAATCTGTTTTTATTTGTGTGCATCATAACTCTTAAAGATACATTTGGGAAAGCACAAAGAATTACAGGTGTCTGCGCGCCGATCACTCAGCGCAGCTGCACAGCGGAGCTGGGTGAGTCTACTTAGGACTGCTGGTTCAGTTGTCATCAGATCGATGTCCTCTGAAATGATTCCCTATAATTCCTATCACACACATGGCATTCCGGCCATCCCAGACGAAGGATAATCATTTATGAGAGAATGGTGGCAACATCTGCTATCTGCTCCGTCCTCCGCTCTGCTTCACGTGTTGCCAGCATTCTTACCCCCCTCCAAAGGCCGCTATGGTCAGCCAGACTGTCATATGCAGTGTTTTTGCGCAGGAGCACACCAACAGGTTGCTTTTCTGTAATCTAATGCATTAGAAATTAAGGTAAAGAAACAAAATATTAAATCAAGTGGATCAGCAAAACTTCTGCCTCATATCTGCTTTATTAATGCCTCAAATCAGGTTTTAAAATGTATTGAACTTTTTACAGTGCGCATTTGCGCAGCGTACCTCTCACTCACACTCCGCGCACTCGTTTCCCTGATACACACGCACACACATGCCAACACACACAAAATAGTTGTATTATTAACCGTCAATAATAATCAGGAACATATTAAAATTTGTAAAATAAGTCTCCCCGGCTGTGCACCAGGACGGACACCTTCCCACACCGACCCGTCCTCACCCTGCTCATTTTACTCTGGGACTGCAGGCTCCACAGGACAAAGGGATTTATTCAGAAAATATGTTCGTTCTAAAATTAATTTTTGGAAACGAAAAATACATGGTTTGCTGTACTTTAATGGAGGATATAATATTTTACCTGAATCTGTAACTGGCACCTCTGGAGACGCTGCAGTGCTCCTGCTGTCAATACCGTGTTCACTGTTGTGCTCAGATTTATTACATTAGTTTAAAAAATAATAATAATAATAATTTTACACCATTTTATGTTATTATTATTTAGTTGTAAACTGACAGCAGCCTACAGTAATTCTCTACCTGGAGGTGAGCGTGAGCGCTTCATGCGCCACTGCAGGTTCTACGCTGGACTGTACAGCAGCTGGAGGTCGGTCGGGTATTTTTGGGGCAGCAGCATTATATTTGTTTCGCTGTTTGGACCGCGACTGTTCTGACTCTGATTCAGAACGTTCCTCCTCTTCACTCCAGTCAATATCGCTGATGTCCGACACGTCTCCGCCATCCATTCCCCCTCACTGACCTCCTGTATCATTGCTAAAGCTTCTTCCACCTTATATCTCTTATTTATGCCTGTTTTTACTATCTTTCTTTTGGGATTTGCTTGATATTTTTGGCCGTCTGTCTGATTGTCTGCTGTCAGAGCTAGCCCCCTGTTCAAATGCGCGCATGAACCAAAACAAATCAATCACAGAAGAAAAAAAAAGCCCCGTGAAGTGCGTCTTTTTAATCAGTCTAATAATAATAATAATAATAAATAAATAAATAAATAATAAGTCTCACAGACCGCTGTTGGCATTTGGATGTATAAATGCTTTGTAATATTAAGTGTGTCATTGTTAGGACCTTATTTGCTTCAGAAAAACATACAAGACACATATTTAGGAAAAGTCAAAGAATTGGAGGACAGGGGAATTAGTTTTGACAGATTTATTTGAATTCTAAAAACCCAAATGGTCTGTCAGATCGTCTTGGATGTTCTAGTGCTAAAGAAGATAATAAAAACAATTATGTGGTTCATGAGTGATTTTGTGTATCTTTCATGACACTGACAAGCTGAAACCCTGCCTCTGAGGTTTTCTCAGACAAATTATCATCAGATCCTCCTCCCCAGCCTGCTCACACCTTCTGCAATAAACTCTCACTGCGCCCAGCTGATTCTGTCGAGCCCTCCCCCTGGTGCGCCGCCACGCCCATCTCGGCGCAAGTGCAGCAGACCGGTCAGAAACCCTCTTCTGCGCCTGTCGAAAATAGGAATGCGCTGCCTCCGCCACTGATCATCGCCAAGTTGCGCCATCAAATTAGAGCCTTAGAACTTCGGCAGTGGGGCCATTTTGCCTTTTGGTGCATCTCTTCTCCAGCGGGGCCAAATGGCCCCAAGGAAGGTGTGAAGAGATGCTTTTGTCATGAAAACAAGGCTCTTCAGCAGAGGACAATGGGGACATGCAGAGCCACTGCAAGGCAACTTCTTTTGTTAGATTGACTGACCAGAGTGTGTGGGGGAGGGAGGCAAACTTCACTCCCTGCTCTACTGTGCATGCTGTCTGCAGAAAGTTTGTAGGAAGAGAAGCGATCCTGTGTGTCAGTGTGCTGCCAGTGACACAAACCGTTTTTAGAAAAACAACAAAATGGGCAAGTTTTATAGAATACCATCGACTCGCAGCTCTTTATACATTATCACAGAGTCATAATACCAGTAGTGGTTTTACCATTTTATATATTTTCATGTGTTTTATTTTGGCTCAACCAGGTGTTTATCTGCTCTTTTATTACACATTATTTAGGGAAAATGAGACATATACATTGTTGGTTTATCATTACTTAGTATGAAGAGCCCTTTTTTTCCTTTGTGTGTGTGTGTGTGTGTGTGTGTGGGGGGGGGGGGGGGGGGGGCATGCAGCACATCAT
Source organism: Salarias fasciatus (assembly GCF_902148845.1). NCBI lineage: Eukaryota > Metazoa > Chordata > Actinopteri > Blenniiformes > Blenniidae > Salarias > Salarias fasciatus. Next base: position 911,582 of record NW_021941373.1, on the reverse strand, counting down.
ATTTTATCAATGCGCAGTCTATACACACACATGCATACAGTCAAGTTACCAGTTGAGTGGTCTAATACGGTACAAAACAATCTTTCATTTATGAGCAACATAACTCTAAACCACAGATTTGCAAAAGCACAAAGACACAGAAAGAAGCCTCCTGTCCTCTGTCTGTGGGCCGTGGCAACACAGCATGTCGTTCACAGCAAAACCTAGGAAAAAAGGGTTATTCATATCTTAATAAAAATTGTATTACATCAGTATTTTGACCAGAATTTATCCTGAAATGCATCCTTTGGAAATTGATCAGTCTGATATGGATGCACTAATATTTTAATACCAGTATTTTTAGGGCTTCCTGGTAATGGGCCTAAAAATTAAACAATTCTGCTGAATAAATATATGATACAACAGTATTTTGACCAGAATGGACCGGTCCATCTGGACTGTAACATCTGTAAATTCAAGTAAAACTCAGAGTTTGCTTGAGAATGCACTGAAAGAAACAGACGTGTTGAGCCACCGGCCACTGAAATGTGAGCCGTTTCTTCCCCTTCTTTATCCGTATGGCTCATTAAAATGTCTCCCAGTCACAAATGTTAATTTAGCACCTTAACTTATTTTATCACAACATCGCCAGCTGACAATGCAAGATCAGGCCAAACACAACAACTGGTCAGTGAGGCTCTTTCTGCAGTCAAGTTCATGTATCTGCTGTGTTGGTAAATTAATTATTCCTCTATAGGCAGAGGAGAAAAACCTGAGACTTGCAGTTTACCAAAACTAACTTTGGTCATGCTTTTCTGTCCCAACAAAAGTAAAAAGGAAGGTGATTATCTCTCATTGCAAAACAGGATATCTGTACAATATTTCAATGGCTCTGCAAACTCTCACCACTCAAACCACACATGTTCAAAGCCGAATCACACGTATGGAAAAATGTTAGAAACCGTCAAATTTTTTTTAGACTATTTGTGATGACTAAAAAAGTTTGTTGTGTTTTGAAATAATCTTCTCTGCCATCCTCAAGAGGAAAGCTCTCAGTAGCTCCTGGCTCTTTTCATTTCAAGCCTCCCCCTTCCCCTTAGAAGTATGCAAGAACCAACACGGCTGCATTTACAAATGAAAAGAAGGGCCAACAGTGGCCGTTGAGCTGCACATTTAAAATCAGGGGCCATTTGGCCCCGCTCTAGAATGTAGAGGTAGGCAAGAAAAACCTGGAAGTTCTAGTGTTAAGATCTCGAGTGTGTCTGAGAGGGTCTCACTCTCATCCAGACTCTTGAGAGGAGAGCATGATGATGTACTGAAGCTTCAATAAACTTTCGAAGGTCTCGAGGTCTCAGAGAATCATTGATGATCAGAGCGGGGCGTTACCAATCCCGTCTGTAGATACAAGGTTGCAGTGTATCGTGTGCCTTCCGTGGTTCTGGGTGGGGCTCCAGACCCCAGACCACAGGCCACAGCTCCCTTGTTACTGGAAATTGGAAATGTTTCTTGTGAGCTGTACGGTCAGAGGAAGAGAAATGTGTGATAAGTTTCATTTATGACTGGTTGGATTGAAGATTGATCAGGTTTTATGATGGAGCTTCACAGTAATCCGTCAGGTCCAAAGTCTGGTCAGAGAACAGTCTGGGCTTCAGGCAGTAAACACACAGAAAACTACTTGTACAGAGTTTATGACAAGTTTAAGATGTTCTAAGAGTCAGAAAACATTGATGCTTTGGATGAATACTGGTTATAATCAGAATATCAAGCTGTTGTTCAAGTTCATACTGATGGATCTGAGGATCCTGTTCCAGGGAAAACTGGGTTCTCAGTCTATATTCCAGGCCTGGAGATTAATGTGATGAGGAGAACATCAGATAATCTATCAGTGTAGGCAGTGCCTGGAGATTACTGTGATGAGGAGAACATCAGATAATCTATCAGTGTAGGCAGTGGAAGTGTTGGCAACAAGTCCAGCTTTACCTCTGTTAGAGAACTCTACAGTGAACAAAGTAATGAAATGTTCTGATGCTCACACTCCACTGCTGTTCCCAAAGTGAAACACATCTAGTTCAAGGCAGGACATTGTTCATGAATTACAGGAAACTTTACTGAGATTTAACCACTGCCTGTAAGGCTGTGTTGTGGTATTTCCCTGCTTATTGGGCCCCACCGTGGCTGTTTGCCACATGGTAGGCGTTAGCTTAGAAACTGACCAGGGAGGCGCTGTTGTGCGTTCTCTTCCTGGCTTATTAGTACCTGTTTTGGAGCTTAGCGACACTGCTAGTGTTAACTTGGACGCTGTCGGTGGAGGCTCCATTCATGCGTTTTTCTTGTGGCTTAATAAGTGACTAGCATGGCTGTTTAGCGACATGGCTAGTGTTAGCTTTACACGCTGCTGATGGAGGCGCCGTTCATGCGCTCTTCTTCCAGCTTGTTGGTATGAAGCCCGACTGTTGACACATGGTTTGTGTTAGCGTTACTTACTGGTCAGGACCACATTTTATCTCTTCCCCCAGCTGATCGAAGCCAGCCTGTTAGCTTAATGGTTGGTGTTAGCTTTAGCCATTGTTTATGAAAGCCACATTGATGCCCCCTCCTTCTGGCTTATTGACGTCGATCCTGTCTGGTGGGAGACACTGTCAGTGTCAGCTTGAGGCCCCGTGACCGGGGAAGGAAACGCTGCACCCTCCCCCTGGCTTATTGGTGCCAGCCGCAACTCCACATTAAACAGGTCTGCAGGACCTCCTTCTTTCACCTGCTTAACGTTTCTAAAATCAGGAACATGCTGACTCAAAGCGATGCTGATAAATGAATCCATCCTTTGTTCCTCCAGAGTAGACCACTGTAATTCCTTGTTATCAGGAGCTAACAGCTGGATAAAAAGTCTTCAACCGGTTCAAAATGCTGCAGCAAGAGTTCTGAGGAGAACCAGCAGAGAGAACACATCAGAACAATATTAGCTTCCCTTCACTGGCTTCCTGTTAAATCTAGAATAGAATTTAAAATCCTCCTCTTAACCTATAAAGCCCTGAACAACCAGGAACCATCATATCTTAAACAGCTATTAGTCCCATACTGTCCCAGGAGAACACTTCCTTCTCAGAGTGCTGGTCTGCTGGAGTTTTCTCTCTTTCTTTCCCCTCACCCCAACTGGAATAACAGAAAGCCTCCTCCTCTGAGCCTGGTTCTGCAGGTTTCTTCCTTTTAAAAGGGAGTTTTTCTTTCCAGTCTCCTCTTCTTGCTCATGTGGGTATGTCAGGTTTTCTTTAGAAAGGAACCCAGAAATGACTGTGTTGTAATTGGTGCTATATAAATAAAGTTGAATTAATTTGAAAGATGAATGACTGAAAGATGAATGACACACACACACACGCACACACATACACACACGCTCACACACACACACACACACACACACACACACACACACACACACACACACACACACACACACACACACACACACACACACACACAGCTTGCTGTCCTCTGCTGCTGCTTCTCAGTCAGTAACTCTCCTCATCTCCTCCACTCTCCTCTTTGGTGTCACTGGCCGTTTCTCAATACGCGTACTTCTCTGTACTTGTGAACTCACGGACTCGTGAAACGTCATCAGTCCGAGACCAAGTACTGTTCCAATTCAAAGTTCGCATCTCACCAAGTCCGCATAAAATACCAGGATGTGACTAACTCCGCCCACTTTACCGAGTCTGCATCGGACCAGACTTGTGCAGACTTGAGAAGCGAAATTACCCAGAATGCGTTTCGCAAGACATGCCCGAGGTGTAAACACACAGAGGTGAGTAAAAAGAACTATGAAATATTAGCGTTATTGTTTAAGAGAACGTAGTTTTAACGATATTTTAGGCGAGAATATAGCTGTTTAGAATGTTGATATGGAGTCAGTCTGTCCACATCAAGCTTATTTGAAAATTTTTTCCAACGATTTCGGACATTTGGGGACCGGACGGCTTAACGAGGCGAGCCGGTGCTGAGCTGCTGCATGTCGGCTGCAGCAGGCTGTGACTCTCCGCTGTGCTTAAACATGAGATATTGATCGTTTTGTGTGAATCCAGTGTCTTGGTCCAGTGTAATCTGTTTCAGAGTATTTTTTTTTATTTGATTTAATTTTTATTTGTTTATTTGAATGGGACAGTGCACATTAATGAGCATGCTTAAACATGTAAACATGCCGGATTGTAGCTTGATGCTAATGTCTTCTACTCGTTATATTGGTGAATGTTGTGCATTCAGACAAAAAACTATGAACTATTTCAATCAAAGGACTCCTGAGGAACCAGAACCTGGTCCAGAGGTGATCTGCAGCCAGATGTGGATGGAGGGAGGTTTGTTTTTCCATGCTTCAATTAATGCAGGTATGAATTATTCATACAAATATTGAGTTGGTAGAGTGTGATTCTTTTTTTTTTGATCCTCCTCAGAGACTTTGGGACGTCTGCAGGGTTGGCTGTGACACCAAACAAGATATAAATATAAGAGGTATAATCTGAAGGCCTGATCCAAGGTATCAGACCTGTTTCTGTACTTTGAATGACGCCAGAGAGGCTTCCTGTGACTGATAAATTGTGATGTTATGGTAAAAATTCACTGTGGACATGTTTGTGTTTCTGGTTATTGACATAAAGTTTTCTTCCTTCCAGCAGGTTGTCAGTCTGGTGTCATAAAGGCTCCTGGTGCTGCAGGTCTGAGTCTGAACCTCCACCCAGCAGAAACCCAGCTGGTGGAGACAGGACCAGCTGGTTCATGGTGGATCTGAGCAGGACCAGGGCCTCATCGCATCCCAGGTTGTCAATATAGACCTCAGTAAACCTCCCTTTGGCATCACCAACACCCCTCGGTATGATGGAGGGGAAAACTCTCTGTTTAGGTAAAATTTGTTTCTGTGGTTCTGCAGGAGGAAGAATTCTGATGTGGCTTCATCAGCGACTCCAGCAGGATGGAGAAATGCCTGAAGACCAGGAGAGCAAAGCTCCAGGTTCCTCCACCTGCTCCTGTCTGGAAGTGGATCACTGAGATGAGGTTCATCAGCTGATCCACAACACTGAGGACGGTCCAGAACCCTGCAGAACCAGACCGGAGCTCCTGACTCCATCCAGGGGATTTTTCCTGGAGCAGAATCTGTAGAATCTGTTCTCCCAGGAACCCCTGAAGACTGGAGTCACATGACCTCTTTATCATTGACCTGTTCATGTTGTTGTTGTTCCTGGTAAATAAAAGAAAGAACTGTAGAACTTTTAAAAACATGTCATTTTTTAAACCTTCCTGATGTTTCCACTTATTTTTGCTTTTATTCTTGAAGGTTCTGTTGAAGTTTAATACATTTTCCTTGAACTCCTGACTTTGTTAGACATCTGTTTATGATTAATATCTCTCTTTGCAACACATTGATGTATTTACTGAAGAGAGAACTGAATAGTGATAATGATGTGTTTAACTATATAATGTATATTAGACTCATGTAAATCAGTGCATCGTGAAGACCGAAGCAGAAGGAGGACAGAAGGCACACAGGTATGACAGGCAGTAAAACAAAGTGAAATAATTGTGTTTGTAGAAACGTCTGATCAGCTGCTTTTCTTCTGAGATCAGCTCCAAGTAGTTAAACACTAATTGAAAAGCTGTTTAGGAGGGCAGGTAGGCTAGAAGTTAGAGTAACGCTGTATTACACACAGCGTTTATGAGACAGAATAGGTACAAGCAGTTTTGCCACATTTTTCTGTGTAGATCATCCTGTATTGTCATTTTAACCTTTTTCCAATATTTAATGCAGCGACTTGCTTTATAAACTTGTTCCACAACTACTCTCTTCCTCTAATACTTCTTGATCACTGGCTGCTATAAACACTCATCTTATGTTGCTCTTTGATCAATGTTTTAATGTATGAATGAATGACAACTATCAGATATTGGCGTTGTAGACACACGATGAAGTCATCAAGTCCGCATGTTCCAATTGTGCATTAACTTCGATGCGTTCTCGCCTCGTCGAAAGTCTGGACTCGAAGTCCGACTAACAGGTGTGTACTCTCCAAGTCCACGAGTGCGCACTTGCGGACTAAGAATTGAGAAACGGCCACTGTCTCCTGAATCCTGACCTCTGACCCCCGGGCCTCGCCCAGCTGTCCAGCTCCCTGGCCTCCTCCGATTCCCTCTGAAACACCAACCTCCTCCCCCAGAGGACTGGAGCTGCAGATTCCATCCTACACCACAGGGGGGAGTGGCCAACAGGTGGAAGATGATTTCAGTTGACATCTATTCCTTTAAACGTCATTGGAGACATGAAACATGTTTGCAATACTTGTTCCTGGAAGCAAACAATAGATTAAGTTGTTGTGACTCATATCATGAACTCTCATGAGGCCGAGCTGAAGTTCGTCCTGTCTGCATGTTCTTCACCAGACGCTAAAGAGTCTTGTTGTCTCAGACTCACAACCTATGTACAAATTCACGATGCAAAAGTGTTGTCGACGCACCACACGTAACCAAGAATCATCATCACCAACAATTGTCATCACCAACAATCTAGACAACACCAAAACAGAGCTGACAACCAACACAAAAACTGACAGAACCATACATTTTCGTATATATAATTTTTATTTATTTATTTATTTTTAATCTCCCCCTGACGAACCATATTAGTGAACAGACCAGGCCACAAAAATAAAAAGAGGTGTAGGGAAGGAAGGAAATGCAAGGACACCACAAACCTTTTTTTTTTTTTTTTTTTTTTGGGAATAGAACTAGTAGTAACTAGTAGTAAACTTGGGGCGAGCATCACGAGAGGGCTACTACAGATCACCATTAGTCTAACCACCACAAGAAGACAAGGTAACCCAGTATGTGAAGAGTGATTAAAAATCAGCGTGATCATGCAAATGTGATGGTGATGGTGACAGTGATCATGCATATATGACCTCTGACCCCTGAGAAGGCCAGAAGCAGGCCAGAGAGGCCCACAGAGCCCAGACAGCCGGCGGTCATCTCAAAGCCCGGATCCAAGCCGCCCCCCCAGGCAGACGCCCACACTCCGGTTCAGAAATGGGGCAGAGGAAAGCCCCGGCCGGGGACCCCGGCAGTCCCGGGGCCCGGGCCCCGCGGAGCCACGCCCGGCAGGAGCCAGTCCACCCCGGGCGCCGGACGCCTGGGGCGGGCAGAGCCGAGAGCCCAAGGCCCAAGAGCCCAAGAGCCGACCCCCCACCCAGGCGGAGGGCCATGACCCACCTGGGAGAACCGGGCCGCACGGGCGGCTACCCACCCCAGGCCAGTACACCCCCCAGCGCCCAGCCACGTACCCCGAGATCCAGGGCATACCCCCCTCCCCGCCCCGCCCATCCACCCCCCGACCCACCCCTCCCAGCCTGTCCTCTCCCATCTCACTCCCCCCCGCCCCGCCCCAACCCAACACTCACACCCAGTCGCTCACACTGACACACACACACACGCACACACATACACACACGCACACACACACACACACACACACACACACACACACACACACACACACACACACACACACACACGCACGAACGCTCATCCCTAAACCAAACATACTCACATTCTGACACACTCACACGCTAGCAAGCACATACACACACACACACACGCACACACACACATGCGCACACACACATGCACACACACACATGCACACACACACACACAGTCCACCCTACCCCAAAAACACTCACATTCCCACGTCATCCAACCGTCATGTCCTGTGGGAGACCCTCCCGGAAGGCAAGGGAACACCGGACCCCACATCCAGGACCCCCCGCCACCCACAACTGCCACCCCCACCCCCAAACCCCACCGACGCAGACAGGTATGCACCCCTCAGAGCCAGCAGCCCCCCAAACCACAGCCGGTCCAAACCTCAGGCCTGTGGGGAAACAACAGCCCCCCCGCCCGGCCCCCCACCAGAAGGAACCCAGAAACGGGGGCGCAGAAGACCCCATTGCCCCCTCCCACCCCGGCTCGTGAGTGTTGATGGAGTATATGTTGTTTGCCATTAAAATTGAGGGTCAGTAACCACACCGTGCCGCGAGTGAGGCCAAACGAGCAGACCCATCTACCTGAACAACCCCCCGCCCCCCCCGACAAGGCGCGCCAAGACCCCCCGACATGTGTGTTTGTATGTATTTGGTCGTGTTAGATGACTAAGTGCAATTAAGACTGAGAGGCGAGCCACTGAAGGGTGCAGTGATTGGGGCCACTTAGATGGCCCCCTCCACCACACCCATCCCGATAAGCCCGCCTCCCAAGGCCCTTCGTGTGTGTGCATGAGAGCGGGGGGAGAGGGGGGTCCGGGGATGCCACAGCACCCCCGTCACCCAGGAGCCCCTGGATGAAGGACCCCCCCGCCAGGACCAGGGCAGACAGCAACCATGGCCAGAGAGACACCGATCCAGGAAGCACACACCCATCATGCATCAGGAGGAGTGGAGGTGAGGACAGACAGGGGGCAGCGGAAGGACCCAGACCCAGGGCCCACCGCCCCCAGGCCCACCGGGGCCCCCCCCCACAGGGTACCACACTCTCTCCTCACATACATACCTCCAATCGCCCACACATATACACCCACACATACAGACATACATACTTACAGATACACACCCACACACACACACACATACATGCTCACAGAAACATACACACACATACATACACACACATACACAATCACACACATATACATACATATCCAGATACACACCCACACACTCACATACACATACATACATACATACCCACTCATACAAAAACATACATACTCACACATACACACCCACACACATATACACATGCACACACACGTACACCCACCACCACCACCCCCCTGTCCCCCACCACCACAACCACCACCCCGATGCCCTGGATCCCGGGGCAGCAACCAGACACCAGGGCGCACACCGACCCAGGCCACGGCAGCACGCCCGAGCCGACCGGCCCCCCCAGCCAGGCCAACCCCCCACCCCAATGGAAGGGGACAGCCCCCAGGCACCAGGGCCCAGGGCCCCCAGCCACACCCGCCCCAGGACACCCCGGCCACCCGGACATGAACCGGCACCCACCGACCCAGGCCCCCCGGAGCCCCCACCCCACCGCCACCAGACAGCCCCAACAACCGGCGGCTGATTGATATTTTGTGCTTTCCCACTTTCTTTAGACCTTTGAATGGGAGCATCTGTGACAAAAAATAAATGTCTCTTTGGGAATCAATAAAGTATTTCTGATTTCTGATAATAAGAGATCAGGACTAAATCCATCCTGCAGTGTGTTTCAGCATGAAGCTGTGAGCTTCTGGATCTTCCAGCTGTATAAAGGTTTTACTTATTGATCCAGCCTGATTGGAATTTACTGACTGAAATACTGTCTGAGAACATAAAGAATGAAGAAACACAGACATGTTTAGGTGTTGGGAATATCAGTTTTCAGCCTGCAGAAGATACATAGAGACAAATCAGACTGCTTTAATCTGAGAGGAGATCTCTAATTCTGTCATGGAAACACAACCACATCCTGACATGTGACTGCAGCCTCCTATCAGATCTGATTATACAAGTCCCTTTCTCAGGAAATCACTTCTTGCTCAACATGGTTACAAAAGTTTCTCAACTTGGTCAAATATCCAGAGACAGAGATAATCAGACACTCAGAGAGACGTGGTCTACCTGGAACATGGAGCTGAAGCTGCTGCTGCTGCTGCTGTGGAGCTCAGGTAGGACTCTGCTGCTCTCTGCTGCTTCTCTCTCTGCTGGAATTCTCCTCCATCGGGGAGTTTTACTGCTCCACACTAGAAGGAAGACATCAGTGGTCCTGAAAGTCCAAACCTCCAGGCAGTGGTTCCAGTACGACAGTATCAGGGAACAGGATCTCATCTGGAGAGCTCTGCTGTTCAGGAAGGATTCTGCTTTGCTGAGGACTGAAGACTTGTGGATGTTTTGGATTCAACATGTTTGATGGGAGGTTTCCAGCAGATCTTCTTGTTGATTTTCACCCTTAGAAACTTGATTTCTGGAGCTCTGTCTGCTTCCACACCTTCTGTCAGAACTTTAGAGTCTCTATATTCCCCTCATGACTTCCACACAACAGAATTTACTGAGAGTTTGTTTGAATCAAAGCTCTTCTTGAATGTGTTCAGTTCTGAGTTGGTTTCCTCTGAGAGCTGCTCTAAATTCTCCCTGGACAGAAAATATCTGTGTCCTCAGAAAACTAGATAAACTGCAGTATTTTACAGGTTTTACCTCCTTCATGACAGCTTTTCTCAGTGGCTTTGGAGCATTTCTCTCAGGACTGTTTCCTGCTGCTCAGCAGTCAGTTCAGCCTCCTCAACATTCAGTCATTTGTTCTCATCACAGCAGCAGTTTCTCTTCCTTCTAACAAGTGTCCACTGCTTGTGGACAGTCCTCAGCTGCTGTCCTCCAGCTCTGTGCTGTGTGATAACATGATGGTTTGCTCATGTCCCGTCAGTCCAGATGAACTCTGCTGTGATGCAGAATCCTCCTTCTCTTCTTGTTGGAGCTTTGAGCCAGGAGAGCACGGCAGAGTTTTCCTTATATTTTATTAACTTAAGAGCTTTGGTTCCACACACACTTTGGCTGGACTGGCATGTTTACTGCAGGCAGCTTGAACGACACATGCACACTTCTCTGGTAAAGCCCAGGGCAGTATGAATAATGAAGTCTGTGCAGGATGAAGTAGTTAATGTGCGCTTGGCCCTGTAAAGGCTGATATGTGAATCCCGGCCTCACAGTGGCTGAGAGGCTGATTGAAGGATGCAGCCAAATGTTGGAAGAACCACTGTGAATTCAATGATTCCAACATTTGGTTGGAGAACAGGTGTGTTTAATGACAGGAATGTAGCACCAAACAATCTCCATGGAACTACTGCCATTGTGTCAAACATGGAGCTTTGTCACTTTTTACATTTTACATTTAGACTAACAGTTTTACTGCAACTCAGATTTGGTGTATTGTAGTGGACAGTGCTTTGACATATTTACTGTCATTTTACTCTGAACCACAGAGGATTGTAAGATAATCACTGAAAACACGTTTTTGGAAATGTTTTGAAAACACTTCGGCTCTGTCTCCTTGTAGAGGAGAGAAAACGGGACTTTGTGGAAACACTCGGGGCGTCTCCTTGTTGACTGGGGAAACACTGCTGCTGCATGTGCACAGCAACAGTTCTGCTCATGCTCAGTACATTGCCGAGAATAACAAACAGACTCTCCAGGATTCCGCGATTCCGCATTCGCAAAATTTTTCGTGAAAATCACATCTGTCCACGGGTTCACGGACCTACCGCGGATTTTAATGTCTGGTGCAGAAAACTCACATTTTACATGTAACTTTGGAGTATGCAGCAACACCAAGCCAGATAAAGAAGCAGACAGTGAAGCCACGTGGCTTAATAATAGAAGTAAACATCAAGTTATGGAGCGTTCCTCCGTCACCACCACCCCCGCGCTCTCCGCCACTGCCCCCCCAGCTGCCCGCTCCCCACCACAAAGTTGCAACAAAGTCATCAATCACAGCAGAAATACAACAATAAAGGACCACTTTGGTGTTTTTAAATGTTTTTTAATGCCCGCAGAATATTAACTTTCAAGGCGCAGAATCAAGAATTCCTCCCTGCAGATTCAGGGTTATGCTCCGTGGAATCTAAACTTTTTCTGTGCAGATTCCAGGTAGGTCTAAACAAACAAGAACACAACGATGAGTTTTCTCTTGAAAAGTGGTGAAAATGGAGCCTCGGTGTCAATTCCAAACTGAAATGTGGAGTTTTCTGTCCCACACTTTAAGACTTCAGGTCAGACTCAGTTTGTTAGATTTGCTTTTAGAAATAATCTAATTCTTGACCTTTGACCTCTGCTGGCCCAGTCTGGATGCTCTTGACCTCAGCTGGGCTCTTTATATTTTCAGTTCATCTTCAGATCAAACATATTTCATTCGAATGTCGACTCTGAACTCAAGCTGCATGATGGGAAGTGAGAATCACTGAAACCTGATGAGTCCTGAACTCTGTCTCTGTCTCCCCTCAGGAGTCCATCTGGAAGACAGAAACCGTCCAGCTGGTAAAGACAGTCCTCAGAGATGAAGACAGAAAGAGAATCTTGTTCTTGCTGACTTTGTGCTCTTTGCTCAGAGGCTGATGGTGAGGTCAGGTTGGTGGGAGGAAGCTCTGGCTGTTCAGGTGGATTGGAGCTGAAACTCCTCGGAGAATGGAGACCAGTGGATGACGAAGACTGGAACCTGAAGTTATCAACTGCAGTCTGTGAACGTCTGGACTGTGGCTCTGCTGTTTCAATGAAATGAACATTTGATTCATCAAAAAGATATGTTTTTGTGCTGTGACCTGGTAGCTTAACGTAGCTCCAGGCCTGCTTGACTCTCGTAGTGTGTCCGATCTACTCCTGCTGAGTTAGACAGCGTGCACGTTCTCTTCCTCGAGATCAGCAAGTCCTCCAACTCAAACAACCACAGTGGTCGTTAATTCATGCCTCAAATTACAACCATGGGGTAGGTTTTAAAATCAAGCGTCTCCGAGTGATCTTGTAAATAATTTCACAGAATAACAGTTTCTTTTTGTTTATGTGTTTTTTTTGTGGAGCGAGTTGCACTTAATAGTTACATTTAACCACAATCACAATTCTCTGCATTGAATGACTTCAGTTTGATTTTCTGAACAGAACAAAATCTTTGAAATACTTTCTGAAACAGATCAGAAGACACAATATGAACCAAAAAAACAAAACAAAAAAATCTATAGAACGGAGAAATCTCTATCTTGTAATTTACACAATGCTTCTCTCAAGACAAGTATACACCTTCTTCATAGTTTCCACTTGGTTTATGAGTGTGATCTGCAGTTTTTTTAATTTCTATGTGACTTCTCTCTGCAGAGCTGTTGCTCCTCTGCGTCCTTAGCAACCACGACAGATGGTTGTAATTTGAGGCATGAATTACAACCACTGTGGTCATTTTCTAGGGGAGGACAGTCTCTCCGGTTTGTTTATACTGATCCTGGCTGCCTGGCAACGTGCTAAGTGTTAACTTAGCTGTTGCTTGTTTAGACCGCATTGCGCCCTTCTCCCAACTAACTGGTACCGATCATTGATGTCTAGCAACACGGTTGGAGTTAGCTTTAGCCGCTGCCACTAGGGCACTGCTGTGTGCTGCTCTCCTGGCTTAATGGCACCAATTTGGGCTGTTTGCCTACACAGTTAGTATTAGGTTTGTCGTTGCTGGTTAAGGCCACGTTTGCACTCTTCACCAGGCTTATTTTGGCCGGTCCAGTATGTTAAGCAGCACAATGTGTTAACTTGTGGGTGTTGCCAGGAAATGTGGCGTTTGCGCGTGCTTTCCCTGAGCTGTTTGATATGAACTATGTGTTTGACCGCATGATTAATGTTTGCTGTAGCCGTTGTGGGTAGAGACGCGAAATCTCTTCTCCAGCTAATTGGTGGTGGGTGTGACCATTTAGTTACACAGTTAGTGTTAGCATTAACTGTTGGTGGTGAAGGCTGCGTTGTGCTCTTCCTCTGGCTTATTGGTACTGACTGCTATTGGCAGCATGATTACTGTTGGTCTGCGGCTGTGGCTGGTGAAAGATGCATTGTGCTCTCCCCCCAGCCTATTAGCACTAGTGACTATTAGCACTGTTAGTGTCAGCTTGGGGCCCGTGACCAGTGAAGGCGCTGTTGACACCCCTTCTCCCGTCGTGTGGCGTCTCAATCACATACTGAGTCCAATCTATCCCTACCAGGTCAGACAAGTCGTTCATGCTTCCTTCCCCGAAACTGTTGATACTGACCATGGCTGTTAGCAATGCGATTAGCGGTAGCCTGTACTCGAAACCTGAGTTTTCTGACTTATTGGCACCCATCCTGTCTGTTGGCGACACGATTAGCCCTTGCTTGGAACCCATGGTTGCTAAAGACCACGTTTGCGGTTTTCCCTCACCTGACGGGTACTGATCCTATAAGTTAGTGGCATGATTGGTGTTACTTTGTAACCACTGCTAGTGAAGGCAGCATTTGCTCACTCTTCCCTCTGCTCATTGGTCCCGACCCTGTCTGTTTGGCGACATGATCATCGTTAGCTTGTGGCCTGAGACTGGTGACGGTGGCGTTCACACCCCCTTCTACTGACATGTGGCGTCGCTATTGAGAGGGAAGAAGGAAGAGGGTGCCACTTTACGGCCATTGTCTCTTCTGGACGTAGCCTCAGTTACAATGGGAAAGAGTTCTTATGCTCAGGAATAACTCTGAGATCTTATGTGAATGCCACCACAGGCAGTCATACATCCAAACAGCTCTCATCTGTTATGGAGGCCCGAACAGAGGCTCTGCTCTCTCCATGCAGTGCTTATCTTATTGGATCGTAGATATAATTCACCATTCTCTTCAGGAGGTGAACCACCCTCTACCATCAGGCACATGCAGTCACTCAACCAGGGCCGCATTCACATCTGAGGCTGCCATGAAGGGTGGTGCCCCTGGAATAAATATGTGCTGCTGCAACCTGACTCCTGGATTTCATCCTTTCACTCTTCTCTCTCTGCTCTGGGTTCAGGGGGCGATGAGTTCAGGTTGGTGGGAGGAGCCAGTCGCTGTGCAGGAAGACCGAGGCTGAAATATCTTGGTGAACCCAAACCTGTGGATCACCGTCTCTTCACCCTGAAGACAGCAGCTCTCGTCTATGAACATCTGAACTGTGGCTCTCCTGTTTCTTTTCAGTCAACTGTTATTTCATTTCAATCTGTGTGGAGAATCCAGTCAGAATTTGTATGATTATTTTTGTTTTGTATGCAATTTTTAGTTAATGATTATGATGCATGTTACACTGCTATGTTGACAGCAGCAACACTCTGACCCTGTCTTTTTATTTACTTTTAGAGAGCTATAAGATTTAAAGCCACTCACAAAAAAAGATAAATAAACAAACAAATAAATAAATAAATAAAGCCACTCACCCAGCATCATCCCCGACAGAGAGACAGATACGGTATTATATGTCAAACGAAAGATTTATGGCCCCCAATAAACCCCTCCCCTCGCCATTTGTGGACCATTTGTCCAGCGTATGTCCACTGCGCATTTGTCCCCCCCCCCCCCCCCCCCCAAACTTCCTTCCGTCGGAGGTCTTTTGAAGTTTTTACGACGGGTTAGGTGTTGACACATCTGAAGGGGTGAGTAGGAGCCAGACAGACGGTTAGAGGGGGGTGATTTTATATTGTACCCGGAGATGGCGGAGAAACGTGTCATGAAGACGCAGCCGGAATCTCTCATCAGCGAAACTCCTGTCACGATTTTTAATGAATTTTCAATGTTGGGTACTACGCCGAAAAAGAGCGTTATATACCTTTACCGGACTCAGATGCCCCCGGAAGAATTGTTACATGAGGAATGGTCTCTATCCTCATACGGCGTTGGAGGTAGCTGGGGATTTTTCTTCAAATATGACATTGGCGAACTCTGTCTTTATCAGTTGGACGGCAATGAGAAATTTGGGCCTTTTTCGTCTCAGACAGCTGTCTCATCGAACGATTGGGGTGTTCTGACGATGCTGCTTGACAGGTATCACAGCTGGTGCACGAGGGATAAAGATTCAGGAGACTGTGCCCGCTTAACACAGTCTCCTGATTCACAAATTGATCAGCGAAAGATGAGATTCTGTGCTGTATGGCAGACTAAAACAGTGGCGTGCGGTCGGTGGTTTTTCCGTGCGAGCATGCAATCGTCAAACGACGAACGGTCGACAGATAGTTTTGTTTTGGAAACCTTTAACAGTGAGTGCGGAGTATACAGAAAGATTCTTGACTTCCCATTTGATGCAATGATAGAGAAGATGAAAGAAAATGGTGGAAAAATAACCACTCTGTTTCACAACTCGCGTGATTGGAGAGACGTGGTTAGCGTGAGAAGAACACTTACGTTTTAAACCACGCCTTCTGTCATGTACATGTCGTCGAGGACTATTTATTGAGAGGTGGGAGAAGTTGTGGCGTCAGTACATCTGTTATTTTTTTCTTCCTCGACATATAAAAGGAGCTCTCTCTCGACTTCAGCCATGCAGAAGTACAGCAACAGGAGATTTTCTACCGGGTTCAAGCGTCCTCATCCGGGGTACCCTGATCTGCTGAGTGAGGACTCTCTGCCTTTATTTTCTGAAACCCTCAGCCAGGAAGAAGAACAAGAAGACTTTCAAGCGTTTTCTCCATCATTGTTGTCATGCTCTCAGAACCCGAATATTTCTGGATACGGACCATCCTCTGTCCTGAACGAGGATGAGCTGACGTGCGACTGTCCTCATGCCCTCAGCCCCGAGGAAGCTGTTTCATCATCATCATCATCATCATCTTCGTTGTCTCCCTGTTCTCACCCGACAACCGGCTTCAACAACGAGGAACTGGCCTGCAATTGTGATTTTGAAACTCTTCATCAGAGCAGTCTGGTGCAGGCAGGCAAGGCCGCTCCTGTGCAAGCGGAGGAGGGGGAGGAGGAGGAGGCTGCCCCGGTCTTGGTCAAACCCGGGGGAGGTGCAGGGCCTACATCCCCAAGTGCTGGAGAATCTGGAGAGGATGATGTCGACGGCTGGATCTCAGCTGGTCTGATCGGTACAGTGAAACTGGGTTTGCTTCACCTGCTGAACCTGGTGATAGGCAGATACCAGAAGGAGACCTGTTACGGGTGCAGAACCAATCACCCTAGTCAGAAGCACCACCCGTGTCTTGATGTTGAGACAGATGGCTATTTTTCAGAGCATTACGACCGCTTGATGGCCAGACTTTTCACACCCAAGCTGATCCCATCCATACAAAAGCTGTTGATCCTCAGGAAAATCCGTTCCGACGAGGAGAGAATCAGAGCGATCGTGGAAACCCTGATCTTTGAGCTGAAATCTGTTCGGAGAGTGGCAGAGCTGATCTGCGACTTTTACGACTCTGATGTCGGACAGTCCGTGACCACTGATCAACTCTCTGCTGTGAGTGACTGCTGGAAGAGTGAGTGAAAAACAAGAAGAAGAAAAAAGAAGAAGGAGGAGGAGGAAAGATGGGGAATTTGTTAAGTCAAACTATCGAGCTAGATGATGTTATTTCTCAGTTGAAGAGACTTCTAACCAATGTTATCTGTAAGAGAGTCCTGGGTTGTGCATACAGTATGATTACCGATGCTGAAATTCAACGCATGGAAAAAATTCATGCTCAGGTCCGGTCGTGTCGGGGAGATGCAGCATGGTGGGTTATGGTGCAACACACTATAACGAGTGCTTCCGATTCCAGTCTGTCCTCTGTATTTGCGAAAATTGTACACGAATTGTCTAAAGATTCTCTTTCTACAACTAAGTACCACATAATATCTTTGTACACGCTGTTTGTCGATGCCGTCTCACTTTCCATTCAATGCGGGCTCGGTCTCAGTCCTTCGGATGAAGTGGACAGACTTCATTCTGCTTTGCAGATGAATTTGGATTGTTCTATTCTGCGTAATGTGTTGGTGATGATAAAGCCGTATTATTATTACTAGTCAGTAGCGATTGATTTCACTCTTGTAGAAGTATTTCTGATTAAACTATGCCTCGAATAATAAAAATACTGTTGAAGTCTTCCCCCTCCGTCTGTCTGACTGTTTGATCATTTACGACCCTACTGTAAGGGTGTGAGTGTTTGAAGCTAGCTACAGCGGCAGATTCTGGGTAGAAAACAAGACCTCACCATACAGAGACGCATAGGGTGTGCGTGATTTAAGGAAGTAGAAGGAAGTCACATCCGAGCGAGATGTCTGGGTGCGAGGATGGGAGCGGGGTGGGTTCTGATCTGAGGAAGTCAGGCATCCTCCGCAGGTGGAGAAAAAGAAGGGATCATAAAACGGGGGGTAATCTAGTTCGACAGGTCTACTTCAAAGCTTTTATCAGATAGCATACGAGCAGGGGACGTCTGGGGGTAGATTGTGGGAACAGCATAGGAAGTTGTCTTATGAACAGGGTCACTCTGATAGAAAATTTAAAAAAAAAAGAGTTTGTTTAGTTCAGATACAATATTTATATGCTATTCTTAGAAGAAAATTGATTGTGAGCAGGTCAAAACTTTTCTCAGAAACAAACTATGATACCTGTGTCCGAAGGATAAAAAAAAAAAAAAGATATTTAAGTTTTCATCCTCTACTTTTTCCACTATTTCAACAGTCACATTCAGGAAGACATTACAAAGTACCACAACCCCATAAAAAATCTTTTATTCCTCCTGAACAAAAGAAAAATAAGACAGAGAGTTCTACATATTTATTTTATCCTCTACTGTTCTCTCAACATCTCTTTACCCGTGAGCATGCGTCTTAGCATGTTTGTGTAATTATATTTTATCGGTGGATCCTATCAAAGAAGAATTTCTATCACCACCATGGACAGACAATAAGTCTATCTTTCTTCTATCTTGTATTGTTTGATCCGTAATCAGTTTCTCACAAAGAGTAAATCCGGTCTAATTTTAATTCGTACAAGAATCTTTGGGCTTCTCTTCACACCCTCACACTTCCCCCCTCAGAAAGAATATTCACTTCCTCTAAGACCCAACCTCTCTCCAACACCTCATGCCGATCCTGTGATCTTATTGGAAGGATCAAAAGTCATAAAAACCACCAAAAAAACAAATGCAAAATAGCTAGCTAGCACGGATATAAGTGACAGTCAGTCACTTCAGCTTGCAACAGGCAGAGCGAGGAAGGAGAGAGAAGAAGAAGAAGATCACTGCTTGAGAAAAATTCCAAACACCCCGTCAATAACACCACAAGATGGCCGGTAGGACGAATGGACTGGAAAATTATTTTCTCTTTGAAAAAGTGTGAGAGCGAGAAAACAAAGTGCATTTTAATATATTTTTCTAGACAAGACTAATTTCTTCGGTGAATCATCATCATCCACAGGGCCGACGACCCATTCTCGATGTAAGTACCATGGTTTTTAAATCTCATGTTATTTGATCAGACAAAAATTGATTTCTTTTTTTTTTTTAAACAAGTTTTTACCCCTGTTTAACTAAGTTTTTTTTTTTTTTTTTTTTTTTTTAGTTGAAGAAGAAGAAGAAGAAGACTTTAACCTGACCCGGGATGATTTTGGTAAATTGTTAAAGCAATCCTGTATTTAATTGAGAATAATCGTCTATGGGATCTAATGAGGTTTGTTTTGTTTTTACGATTGACAGATGAGCTGGACAGGCTCGATAATCAGACTCGAAATCTGACCTCGACAGCCAGTGAAGTCCCAGGACCTTCAAACACAGGCCGTCAGAATCTAACAAGAAATAGGTCAATTATCACGGATTCTCTACAAGAGTTATCCTCTCTCCGTACCAGGGGTAATTTTTTTTTTTTTGTTTTTAAATCTTCAGAGATCTCAAGACATTATGGAGGTCTCACTATCTCTGTTTTATTTAAATTTCCAGTTTTTCCTCCAAATCGAGAAGACACTCCAGGGACTTCTGGTTCTGCAGTAAGAGCTCGCTTTTCCCGGGGTAGGTTTACCTGATCTGATTCATACCTGGTTGTACATATGAGTATAAATATATATATATATTTTTTTTTTTAAAGTAATTATTTGATGTCTCCTAGCTCTGAGCCGTTTCGACGACATTGATCACACTCAAGTCTCGGGAGACCTCAACAACCTCCGTACTTCCGGTAAGTCTTTTTTTTTTCAAGTTTATTAAGTTTGCTTAAAATAAAATAAAACTTCTGACGATCGTCTTCATATTAAAGATCTCCTGTTCGCACCTGGTCGAGTAGAAACCGCTGTCAATACAAGCGAGGTGGTTGATCTCACTGGTAAGATTTTTTTTTTTAAATATTGATGGTGGGATAAAATAATAATAATGCCATGCATGTGTGTAACCTTTTCTTAAATTATTCCTGTATTTTAAGGGCCTACGCAGACCGAGCCTCCTACTACAATCCAGGAGCTCAGAGGCATGTATTTTATTCTTTCTATATTCCCTGTTTATTTATTTACTCAGTCTTAAATGATCCTTTGATTAATTTTATTTATCTGTTTATTTTTTCAGCTCTCGTTCCAAGAACACCATCTCCACCGATCGCTGATCACGACCCCGAAACTGTGTCTGAGCCTGAGGCTGATCCTGGACATGACAGCGAGACTGACGATGATCTGAGGGGTAGGTTTTACGACTGAGATGTGGAGAAAAACTTTATATTTATAACATGTATGTATGTATTCAATTTTTTTTTCTTTTCATTTAAAGGCCCGGATGAGGTACCACCACCACCACCACCACCACATCAGGATGGTGCGGACATCCACTATGTGAATGGTAAGTACTTTATTTTGTTCTCACTAACTGTTCTGTACATAATTGGGGAATATATATCCTATACGTGACTTTTCCTCTATCCTCTTTTTAGATTTTTTTGTTCGAGATACGGAGTTGGGAGAAGACCGGACTCTTCTCGGCATCGTTAGAAATGCTGCTTTCGACACGGCGCTTCGGAAGGCCAAAGCAGTTGCTGCCGACGTTCTGAACTGGAGCTTCATGCGCGGTGGGATAGCATATCTTCAGTACGGTGATCTGCAACGGCTCATGGATGAGCGCTTAGAGCAAGCCTTGTCCTGTTAAAAAAAAAAAAAGAAAGAAAACATCCTGAAGCAGTAAAGCACGACATTCAAAAATAAATGATTGAAAATCCCCGAGCAGTGTGATTTCAGAAAAAATTAAAACCCCATGGCGCGCATTTTAGACTTAAACTTTCTGTTAGAGTGCCTGGTTCGAGATCCTGAATCATTCATAATAAACGATGTGAATTTATCACCGAGTGCATTTCAATCTGGGTCTGGTTACCATTCCGATTCGTCAGCATCATACCCCAGTGTCAGTCATGAACCTCCTCCTCCCCCTCCTCCTCCTCCTCCTCCTCCTCCTCCTCCTCCCCCTCCCCCTCCTCCCCTTCCTCCTCCTCCTCCTCCTCCTCCTCCTCCTCCTCCTCCTCCTCCTCCTCCCCTTCCTCCTCCTCCTCCTCCTCCTCCCCCTCCCCTTCCTCCCCTTCCTCCTCCTCCTCCACCTCCTCCTCCTCCTCCACCTCCTCCTCCTCCTCCTCCTCCTCCTCCCCCTCCTCCTCCTCCCCTCCTCCTCCTCCTCCTCCTCCTCTTCCTCCTCCTCCTCCTCTTCCTCCTCCTCCTCCCAGTCTACCCCACTCAGAACCATCTTGCTCCAATTCAGATTTGCAAAATGATGCTTCAGCATCAAGAATTTTGCGTGATCGATTTAATAATGTTGAGATAAGACAGACGTTAAACCTTCCAAATACACAGACTGTACCAGATCTAGCAGAGTTCTACGAGAATGTTATGAGAGTCATCGAACATCTTGCAGAGAGAACCAGGTCGGAATCTAACCGTAATGACCTGGTTCAATTGGAAATTGTCGGTGAGAATGTGCGAGAGCACGTTTCTTTCACTGTTGACCAGCATGGTGATAACATTCTCCCCGCATTTGAAAATTTACTCGATCAAATGGTTCAGTCAAATACAGATGTTGCTGCCGACGCAGGACTCGAACTCGTTGTACAGGTTGTACGTGACCCACGAGGTGGAATTAAGAGAAAATTAGAATGCACACTTGAACATGAGGTGTTACAGCGTAAGAGGCGTCACCTCTACATCGTCTACAATAGGACCGACAAGCTCTGTTTCTCCATTTGTCTGGCACATTTAACAGATCCCAAATTAAATGATTCACAGGCTGAAGAAAGGGGAAGATGGTTACAGCACCAGGCAGGCTTGACAAGTCAGACTGAAGTCTCCTTCACTGACGTCCCTAAATTTGAGGAGCTCTTACAACGGAAAATAGTCATATTCATGAGAAATCGTGAAAATAGAGCCCTCTCGAAATTTGAGACAGCTTTCAGTGACCGATCTCGCCCAATTTTCTTGTACTTAGCTGAAAACCACTTCTCGGGGATTAAAAACCTCAAAGGGTTCCTTGGTGTCCGAAATGTATGCAGTTTCTGTTTTCAAGGATACAATAACCCTCATACACACAGCTGTGGCGGTTACTGTCCTGTATGTAATGACCCTGACTGTAAACAGAGGGTGTGGAGCCCTGTGACCTGTGATCGTTGTAACAGAACCTGTCGTTCGTCAGAGTGTTTCGACAAGCATAACGAGCCGAGAGAGAGAAACCGTGGTGAGACGTATGCTAGTAACTGTGATATTTACAAGAAATGTCTTAAATGTAACTCTACATACAAGAAAAGATTGACCGGGGAGAACAGAGAGCATGTGTGTATAAAGAGACGTTGTAAAACCTGTGGTGAGAGCCTCGCAGATGAGTCAGAAACCGTTGGTAATCAGGATCGTCACCTCTGTTACATGCAGCCTTTAAACGTAGACGAGAAACACTCGGAGAAGTTGATTTTTTATGACTTTGAGACATTTGTTGATCAGGCGGGTGTGCATAGACCGTATCTGGTCTGTACAAAAACCTTGAGCGGTGTTGAATGGTATGCTTACGGTCTTGACTGCGTGGAGAAATTCATCGCTCATTTCAGAAAACCTCGCTACAAAGACTCGGTCTTCATTGCGCATAATTCGAAAGGATTCGATAGCTACCTGATCGTTAACACCATGGTTAAATTAGGTATTGAACCCTCTCTTATTATGATGGGTGGTAAAATTCTGAAGCTCAGTGAGTCGGACTATAACCTAAAATTCATCGACTCTCTCTCTTTCCTCAGCATGCGTCTCTCTGATATGCCGAAAGCAATGGGGTTCGAGGATCAGTCAAAAGGCTTTTTCCCTCACAAGTTCAGCTCCGCAGGGAGTCTGAAATACACGGGACCGTACCCCCCACCTACTGATTATGGTTTTGAGCGTATGTCGCGCCCCGAACAGATGAAATTTCAGGAGTGGTATGATTCGGTCTCTCGCGGTGTATTCGACTTTGAGAAGGAAGCTTTGTTTTACTGCAAAAACGATGTCCAGATTCTCTTTGAAGGGTGCGTGAGATTCAGAAATCAGTTTCTGAATGAGACAAAAGTTGACCAGTTCAGTCGGATAACTATATCCTCAGCCTGTATGAAAGTTTTTCTCACAAACTTTCTACGTCCTCGCACACTCGCCATTCCTCCTCCTGATGATTACCGTCGTCAGGTCAAAAGTTACTCTCACGCTTCTATCCAGTGGTTGGAATATGTGTCACACAGCCGGGGTGTTTTCATTCAGCATGCTCTAAACAGAGGCGAGAAGCAAATAGGTCCTTACTTTGTTGACGGGTTTGCAAAGATCGGTGATGTGGAATGGGTTTTTGAGTTCCAGGGTTGTTTTTTCCACGGCTGTCCGATTTGTTTTCAGCTGCATGAAACATGCCCACTGACTGGGAAGCCCTTTGAAGAGCTGTACACAGCTTCAGAGGAAAAATTACAACGGCTGAGATCCGTCTACGGTCTACAGACCTGTGTGATTTGGGAACACGAGTGGCTGGAGATGAAAAAATCAGATCCGAGAGTAGGCGAGTTTCTGAAGGAATTTGACCCTCCTGAACCTCTCTCCCCCAGACAGGCTCTGTACGGAGGCCGTACGAGTGCGCTGCGGCTGCGGTACACAGCGGGTGCTGGCGAATCTGTGCATTACGTGGATGTAACTTCATTATATCCGTACGTAAACAGCAGTTGCGCTTATCCTTTAGGCCATCCCATCGTAATTCATGAAGATTTTGACGACCCTCAAAACTACTTTGGGTTAATTCGAGCCGTTGTCAACCCTCCGAGGGGTCTCTTTCACCCGGTGTTACCTTACAAATCTTCCAGAGGTAAACTGCTGTTCACTCTCTGTCGCACCTGTGCTGAGATAAATAACCAGATGACCTTATGCGATCATGATGAAAACGCCCGTGCATTGACGGGGGTGTGGGTCACTCCCGAATTCAACAAAGCTCTGGAGCTCGGGTACAAAGTTGCAAAAATCATCGAAGTTTGGCACTTTAGCGAGCGAAGCGACTCTGTTTTTGTAGGATACGTGCACACTTTTCTGAAGGGGAAACAGGAAGCGTCAGGCTACCCGGCAGATGCGGTGGATCAGGAAAGCAGGGACAGATACATACAGCAGTACAAACAGGAGCAAGGCATTCAGCTCGATGCGGACAGAATCCGCTTTAACCCGGCACTTCGCTCTGTCTGCAAACTGGCTCTGAACTGCTTCTGGGGAAAGATGGCAGAGAGGCCTAATCTAACACAGACCTCGATCGTGTCTGATCCTGCACAGTTCTTCAGTTATCTGTTTTCAGGAAAGTATCAGATCAAGTACTTTTCTTTTCTGAACAACGACGCTGCTTTGGTTCAGTGGAATTACAACGAGAGGTGTCTTGTTCCACCCGGGAGAACCAATAACGTATTTGTCGCCGCGTTCACCACAGCTTACGGACGCTTGAAGCTTTACAGTTATCTGGAGAGATTGCAGGAGAAGGTGCTCTACACAGACACAGACAGTTTAATTTTTCTCCTGAAGGATGGTGACACACCTCTCGAGCTGGGTAATTATCTGGGGGATTTAACGGATGAACTCTCGGGTGACACCATTTCCGAATTTGTGGCGGCAGGTCCGAAGACTTATGCGTATCAGACAAAAAATGCTAAAAAGGTGGTGATGAGAGTGAAGGGGATTACTCAGACTCGTGACTTTTCTGACAAAGTCAGCTTTGACAGCGTGAGGGAGCTGGTGGAGGGCTATCTCAGATTCCAAAGGAGTGATTCGATTGACATTCCTCAGCAAAACATCATCAGAGACAAAAGGGGGTTTCTGCTGAAAAATTCTTCATTCACGAAAAAGCTGCGCATCGTTTATGACAAGAGGAAGCTCTCCCATGATGGTACTTCTGTACCGTTCGGTTATTAGTAAATAACCTGATCTCGTTGCTGATTTTTTTTTTTTTTTTTTTTTAATGAAATGTCAGACTTTACCACGATGGAGGAAATTGATTTTGATCCTAGATTTTGTACGCCTTTTTCATGTCTCATTTCAGGCCCGAGCGGCTCTGGGAAGTCATTTTTTGTAAAAAGTGTTTTGCAGGATTGTGAAAATGTAATGAATCGAAAACCGGATAATATTGTTTGGATTTATACTTCGTTTCAACCTTTGTATGCCGAGCTGAAGAAGACCAATAAAAACATAACGTTTGTGAAAGGATTGCCTGAATCATTCGAAGATGAGACCCTGTTTCCTCCTGATAAGCAACATCTGGTGGTCTTAGATGATGTGGTTTTCGAGGCTTCAGATCATCCTGAGGTGGTGCGGATTTTTACTCAGTACAGGCACCACAAACAGATGTCCGTATTCATGCTGACACAAAATGTGTTTCATCAGGGTAAATACTCACGTACAATCAGTCTTAATTCAAACTATTTTGTCTTATTCAAGAACCCGCGTGACAAGCTTCAGATGAAAACATTAGCTCATCAGATCTTTCCATCACAAAAAGCATTTTTCCTGGCGAGTTTTGACGATGCTACAAAGGACCCTCACGGGTATTTAATCGTCGACCTGACACACAGCTGTCCAGAACAGTACAGACTTAGGACAGGTGTACTGCCTAACCAGTGGCCTGCGGTTTATATTCCAAAAAACAGATAAGACGACATGTCAGCGCGATTAAAAAGGAACGCTCCCTTTCTGAAAGCTCTGTATTATGCCACGCCTAAGAAGCGGAAGGATATTTTAAAGGACTGCCCGGCGGATCTCCTTCAGTCTTTGGCCGAAATCGCTCTCAATCTGTTAAAGGGAACATTCCTCTCTCTCGCTGTCAATTTAAAAAACTCCACAGACATAAAAACTTGCTCAGACAGCTGGCTGATAGAAAGATCAGTCTAAAGCGGAAACGCAGCGTTTTGCAAACGGGTGGTTTCCTTCTACCTCTACTAACAACAGCCATTCCTCTCCTGGGAAACTTAATAGGAGGCTTGATCAATAAACGCAATTGAAAATGCAGAAAATGTATCTCGTGTCACCTCATCAACTAAACCGCCTGACTCACACAGCTTCAACCGCGTCTGATGCAAATGCATCTCCCAGCAGCAGCAGCAGCAGCAGCAGCATGCGGCAGAATGCGGAACAAGACTTGGATTTCAAAATGAGGCAAATATTACAAGAAAGAGGACTTGGCGCCTATGAAAAAATGAAAAAGTACAATACTCTGTTGCAGCGTTACCTTAACCTGGTCAGACAGGGAGAAAATGAACTCCATTCTCTGACTCTAACGCTGCCTCCTGAGGAGGGATCTGACAGACAAGCTAAGGAGCTGAAAAGATCAGAAGAGGAGGAGGAGGAAGAGAAGCGAGAGGGAATGCAGGAGATATTAACAAACCTACCTACCCGTGATCGCAAAAATGCAGAGTATGTTTTAAATAAGTTATTGGAGACCGACAGCGGCTGGAGTTCCAGAGGAGAGTTTATCTATAGAGGTAAACCGTTAAAGGGTTCTCATGTGATTGATCTGGTGAAAAACTTAACAGCTGCGTATAAGAAACCCCCAAAGTCACAGCCACGAGGGTGGAAGCTGTTTCTTGAGACATTATCTGAGCTGAATGTCCCTGAGAGCGCGGTGTCTAACCCTTTCGCTCGTGAGCAGTTTAGAGTTCTCAAAAACCAGACGCATACAGACTATGATGACATGCTATCTTCACAATCCTCACCGAGTACCGAGATGAGAAAGAAGAAGAAGAAGAAAAAGTCTACGAAGAGAAATATTCCGTGGATCGACTTCACACCGTGATTTAAATAACACCATTTCCAGAGTTTTTTTTTTTTTTTTTTTTTTTTTTTTTTGTCTTTTAGAATTTTATTGACGTGAATAAAGTAAAAATGAATGAGATACAGAGTCTGATTTTTTTTTTCGCAAAAGCAAAGCAATACAATTCATATTTTATAACAATCTCTAAACATTTGTAACGTACATGCGAGTTGATGTGGAGAAGACGAAGGAGAAGCAGTGATGCATCGTGGAATTTCATAACAACTTTCTCACCAAAACATCATTATGTATCCACACTGTTTGTGTAGCGAGCAAGCACTTGTTTGTAAGACAAACCACTGGCTCTATGACACAGGTAAAAGACACAGTGATGCCCGCAGACGGTAGACAGCTCGTGTTGGAGTTGACGGTTGTGATAAATGATGTTTCTCGTCCCTCCATAATTTTCCAGAAAAACCAAGGATGTTTTTCGGATAATAATGGTTGTCAGGACTTAATCCGAAGGAGTCGAAATAGGTGGAAACCCCTCCTTCTTCCAGCGTGATTGCTAACCAGTGTTACCGGGTAGATAGTGAGGGTGGTGTTTACGATATAATACGCTGGTAGCTTGACGGGGGATGGTTCTGTAATTCATCCGAAGCCCAGACACCGCAGAACGTGTCACCTAACAGATGGTTCATGAGTATTTCCAGTTCAGCCGTGTTCATCCTTTTATTCAGTAATAATCCACCAGCACCTGTCGTTTCGAATTGATCTCGAGGATAGTATCGTACGCTGCGTAAACCACCAGAGTCGCCGTATGCGGTAAGGGGACCCTGAATCTCATCTCCAGTCTTAAAGTCCCGCTTGAAATGGGGTTCAGAGCTTCCACGTCCTCGTCAGGGTTTAGATTAAAAACAAATAAGCTATAGCCGTTTTCAAAATCGTCCCTGTCGATGCATAGAGGTAAATCTTTCAGGTGTCTCCCGGTGGCGGTGTACAGATTGTAAAACTCTCTGACCGAAATGCTTTGGTCAAATCGCGGCTGGAAAGCTTTTGAAGGGATCTGTCTCCCGTCCTGACAGAGAGCTAGATATTCCACATCGCAATGTGAAAATCGAATGGGCACATGTCCCTCCGCCCAGTAAATGCGTTATGGTTGACCAACCTAGAACCACGTATTTAGGCATCGTGCCTAGGAAAAGATTCTCTGATTGCATACTCTCGAGTTTTGTGGAATCGAGTAAGTTTTCACATTGATTCTGGATATCGGGTAGAGCGCGTTACCTTTCATCAGGGCCGCTGCATGTCCCAGACGCACTGCTGGGGAGACTGTGACCTTTTTCACAAACAGAGAGGCGCCTAGTATTTTTAATTTGAAATCCGAATTGTTCGGAGCCATTAAACAGAACGCATCACTGCCTCTGGTCAGCTTGATCCGCATGTCTACGCTGTTTAATAACAGCCGTTCGCAAAAGAAAATGTCGGCGTGTAGAGGACCCATCACATGAAACTCGCTAGAAGCTGCACTAAATTTCGCCCTCTCGACCAGGCCTCTGTTGGGACCGTCAGCTCCGATGTTGATAGAATTCATAGCCCTAGAAGTATCTTTGTAAAAGAGACCTGCTGTGAACTGGCTTTTCAGAGATGCGTCTGAAAAGTTCAGCAGGGTTTCGATGATGGCTCTGTACGGATGAGTAGCGCTGGATTGAGAAATGAGTCTGTCACCCAGGGTCACATCCACCTGTGAGAAGATGGTGTTGACGGGGTAGTTAATCACCCCGACGCCCGCATCCCGTGCCAGATTTGTCCCGTCCCCGTTAACAATCTGCAAACGTAGATGAAGGAGGGTGTTGGCGAGATCCAAATACCTATCCCCATCGCCAGGGATGAAAAATTCAACGGGACCACCGTCTGTCAGCGCAGATATCGGCATAACCTCCAGATACTGACTCTGTTCAATAGAAAACTGTGTAGCCGGAGCACCGAATAAGTCCAGCTCTGACATGGTGCATTCTTGTGATTTTGTATGCAAAAGAGCCATGGTTAGGAGAATATGTCGTTGGACCTCCTTCTCTTTGGAGCTCTTCTCTGCACTGATTTCTTGCTCCCTTTTGTCTTCCGCTTTTTATGCGTTGCTAAACGACGCCCCGGCGGTCGTTTTCCAGGTCTGCGTGCCAGAAGCATGAGTCCCGATCCTGCCTGATCCTCTGCCTCCGGTTCCTGGTTCCGAGTCACGCGTCTCACGACGTGTCCGACAACATCAGAAGCAATGTTTTTAGCTGCCGATTTTAAATGAGGCCTCGCAATGGCGAATCCTCTCTTGAACAGAGGTGTAACAAAACGAAATAATTTTGAAAACATAGACCCTATCCCTCTACCGTACATCATAGGGGCTCCATTAAATCCTGGTAAATCTCCTCCCACCTGATTTTCATAATAATTCACAAACCTGTAAATGTCAGGTTTAGAGTATAACCGTGTCATTTTATTATAAAACTGTATCACGGAAAAAAAAAATCGGAGCAACACCTCACAACGAACAGTTACCCACGTAGGATGTCTGGTACTGAGCGATATCTTTGCGGGTTGAAGAGTTATATAGACTGGTTTTTTCAGGTTATGGGTCTGAAGTGAAGCGTAACAATAGATTTACCAAAGCTGAAGTTTGCTGGTTTGTTCTGATCCGTTTTTATCTGGACCTCGATATTTTCAATATGCTGCTTGGCCACTGGTAAATAATAGGCGGGGTTGAAGCGCTGTGTGACAAACTCTCCGAATGTACCCTGGATCTCAACGCTTCTCAAAAGCGGGGCGTAAACGTCCCCTACCAACTGCGGGCGAACCACATCGCTGTAACAGTAAAGATGATAAAAACCAGCCCTTAAATCTACAGGATAGGGAGCTGTCTTCTCCTCAAAATTGAACCATTCTCCGGCTTTGAGTCCGATCATGTACGCCAGAGGTGGGTAGAAACATACATGGATTTTACCACTTGCCAGGAAATCAAATTTCTTTAGGTTGTGATTAAATACGGGAACAATATCGGCATAGACTTTTTTAAATTGGGCTTCCAGCTCCAGCTTTAATGGGTGTACGCTGTTGAAATGTCCTCCCTGAAAATAATGACGAGAAACTTTGCTCTCTGTCCCAGGTTCTCGAGGCTTCCGCCTCCAGTCAAAGTAAGCCTTCTCATGAGGTACGTTATACCATGTGTGTGGATAGGAAATCTCTGTTAAAGCGACCTCCCATTCTCCTATTAAGTCAATGTGCTGTGCTAAATCTACACGGAAACTGTCACTCTTATTATCTTTGAAAACTTCCAGGCTTGCGTTGGAGGGTAGAGTGATGTAAAACCCCTTATCCCTCGAACCATACATGATGGAATGATGGTCTGTGTAAGCGGTTGAGGTTTTTATATATCTTTTAAATCTGCGGCCTTCACCCAGCTGTTGAATTTTTCAGGCCAGTTTTTCCACCGCACCAAGACCTGCTTTTCCCCTCTCACGGTACGTTTATTCAGAATTTCTTCTACGTGATATGTCCTGTCTCCAGCCATATCCACTTTCTGAAGCTCCTGCTCATAGAATGAACCTTCAATCACTTCCCCGTCATAGTCTTTGAGTTTAAATACCATCGGAGTACGCGGGATGCATTCTGACACCGTAAAAACCTCGTCCGTGAAACTCTGTTCGTATTTTTTATCAAAGACCCCTCGCAACTTGGATATTCTGACAACATCGCCCACCTTAAATCCTACCTTTATTTTGTTTTCTCTTGTCTGGTGGTGTAGGCGTACCGTACAAATTGTGAAACACATGGCGGGTATTTTCCTTAGTCATCAACCGGACGCATTTTTATACTGCTGTGGTAAGTGTTATTATAGCTTTTTACTAAGTCTGGCAGGACTTCCACGTACCGTCTAGTGTTCTTAGCAGTGAAATATCTCCACATTCTGGTCTTTAACGTTCGGTTAAATCTTTCAACCACGGAGGCTTTTAGATCACTGGCTGTGGCAAAATGTATGATGTTGTGTTTCCTCATCAGAATCTTGAAACTTTTGTTGAAAAATTCTCTTCCTGCATCAGTCTGTAGTTTTTCAGGCGTCTGGCTCTCGCGAAAGACGGATTCAAAGGCAGACACCACCTCAGCCGCGTCTTCTTTCTCAAAGCTCGCACGTACGCTAATTTGGAAAACACATCGATGACCGTGAGTAAATAACTATACCCATCATTTTCATCCGTTAACGCGCGCATATCGCAAAGGTCTGCCTGAAATTGTTTGAGAGGCCTTGTAACAAAAACTCTGTTCCTTGGAAAATGTACCCTAGCCGGTTTATGCAGAGTATAGGTGTCTTGAGATGATAAAAAGTCTTTCACATCTTCCACCCTAACTTTCTTTCCCGTCTCATCTTGAACCGCTTTATGAAGCCGCTCTACCCCACCAAAACTACCAGGATGACTCGGCTTGTAATATAACCTCTTCATGACACGTTTCTCCGCCATCTCCGGGTACAATATAAAATCACCCCCCTCTAACCGTCTGTCTGGCTCCTACTCATCCCTTCAGATGTGTCAACACCTAACCCGTCGTAAAAACTTCAAAAGACCTCCGACGGAAGGAAGTTTGGGGGGGGGGGGGGGGACAAATGCGCAGTGGACATACGCTGGACATATGGTGGACAAATGGCAAGGGGAGGGGTTTATTGGGGGCCATAAATCTTTCGTTTGACATATAATGTAGTAGATTCTTTTTCCCGACCAAAGAGCTGCATGCTGAAGGAAGTGAGTTGCCCTTCATTTTCCAGTGGTGCACTGTCCATCACTCTCAAGAAATGCTCCTGAAATGGAGTGCAGCTTGTGGTCTCCTAGAATGTAAAATGGTAAATGTAATTTCCAATAAAAACAGTATATTTTTTTTTAATGAACATTCATTATGTATTCAGTTCTGCAAACCTCAAGGTCCTCTGTCAAAATGTTTTCTTCCTCAACAGAAGGTTCTCCACATCTTGTGAGCATGAGCTGGAGGTTTTTGAAATGCTTCTCAACATTTCCAGAGCTGCCTGGGCTGCTGAATGCCGTGGTGCAGCTGAGGAGCTTTTCCTCCAGCTCAGCGAGGGACCTGGCTGTGGTCAGGAGCCCAAAGGTGTGCACGGCCAGCCTGTAGTGTCAGGGCACACTGAGGCAGGAATACAAATCATATCATCATCATCATGACCACTTCCTTGATGGCAATTCAATGTGTTTGAGTAATTCAATATTGTGTATTTGCAGTGTTTCACTTCCTGTTTTTTGCAAAGTGTTTTTGCATTTTTCATCATGTGTCTCAGACAGCGGTGGAGGACAGGCTGGCTGAAGTCCTCTGCAGTGCCATTCCCACTGATGATGTTAAAATAACTGCATCAAGTCACCTGGATTCTTCTGGCAGAAGACCATAGCGATGGCCGGCATTAGGACCATGGAGCCATCACTAATTAACATCAGGGGAGTGTCCGATGATCAGTTTGGAAGGAGCTCAGAAAACAAGTAACAGATGATGTGGTGTGCTCGCAGGTGACAGATGTTGCCACAGGACAGGGAGAGAAACCCTTTTTTGGGTTCCGCACCACCAGCTCATACACATAAAAGGGCCGTGAGTTGTGTTTGACCTTTTTATAAAGCTTCCTGTTGCATCAAGGTACACAACATCCTCTTTGCTACGATGGTTAAAAATCTGGATGCCTTTCTTCGACCGCAGCATCACATCCACTGGCTCCAGGACCTCTGCCAAACTCCAGCCGGGTCAGAGCTTTCCTTTCCTCCAGCATCGTCTGGAGACTGAGGACCTCATTGTGATGTTTTCTTTCTTTCTTTCTCTGTCTGTATGTGATAGACTTGAGGACAGCTGGTGATGGAGCCTCATCCCTGCAGCCAGACTGAAAGACAGAATCTTCCAAGGCCTCCAGACTCTGGAGGTGCTTGCTCTTGGCAGCGTGGTCTGAAGTTTTTCGTGCAGAACCCTTTGTTTCCAGCTCTAACAGATCTTGTTTGCTGCTCACTTTTGCTGCGATAGCAATGTCTCCTCTGAACATGACCTCTGCTTTCAGGGTCTCTCATTGTGGACAATAACTTGGCCTCTGCTGGGCAGTCAAGGAACCGGCGGTATGCCTCACATTTGAAAACGTCCAGTTCTTGAGGATCCCTTCACTTTGACTCTGTGCCCTGAAAAACCCAGACTGCACTCGGATGAACAGTGCGAATCCCTTGAGAAATTACATTTGTCCATTGTCACCCCTTGAACTGGTTCCTTTTTTGGTTGTTTCTTAGTTTTGTCCAGTCCTCTGTCGCAATAAAAAAGAAACATGGTTGAGCAGGAAGTGCTTTGTGAAAAAATAATCAAGATCATCAGACTGTTTTTCCTCATTCTCAGCATTCCTGTTGAGGTCATCAGCGAGTCCACATCAGTCCAGGTCTTTGTCCCATGCAGGAACCTCCTCATGCTTTTCCCCGACACGATCAGATCTTCTGTCCTCAACATGATCTGAGTTTAGGTCATCAGTCTGTAAATACATAAGATAGATACATAAGTACTTTAGTAATCTGGAAGGAAATTACAGAAACTAACAAATCAGACTTGAGTGACCTTCTCTGAAGCATCCTCTCCTCCTTCATCGTTTTCCCAGTGAACAGATCTGCTTCAGCAGCGCCTGCTCCTGATTCCTGATCATTTTAAAAGAAAATTTACAACAGATTTACAAGCAACTGCATTCTAGAAAGAAATCATCTGGCCAGACTTGAATAAGGAATGAAATAAGTAATCTGCAAACACTTTAATTAAAAAAAATGAAGCTTGTGGATAGGCTGTTCATTAGAATAAAAGGCTACAATATAAATACAGCAGAATGTAAAAGAATTAAAAATTATAGTCCTTTTTATTTATTTATTTATTTATAGAAAAATAGGGATGTCAAGCTCATGCTGAGTATTTTAATGATCCAGGAGTTATGAGTTGATATGCAGCAGGTGTGGGGAAATGCATGGAACATACCCCATAGGCCCTTTTCAGTCGGTAACCATTACTGCTAGCATTCGGTACCCCTAAAGTTTGGGCCACTGCCTCCCAAAACTTGAGATCAGTCAAAGGACATGCTGGGGAGTTTTTGAGTATTTCAATTCCTGCGACAATCTGCTGCACAGATATTACTGTTCTTCTTGACTGTTGAGCAAAATAGGAAAGCAGAAAAATTGCAATATTAAACACTTATTTTGTGATTATGACTTGTGAGTAAAACAAAAAAATAAAAAAAATTAATTGCACAATATACATTTTAACATAGAATACCATCAATTTTAACACAGCCCCACCCACTGCACAAAAGGTAACGTGAATGTAATTACATTTTATATTGAAATGCATTCTTGATTGTTGGTGTTGTAGCAGGGCAGTTTGTCATTGGTATCGTGAAGTGGGATGCACAAAAGAAGATTAAAATGAACACCCAAGTAATCAAAGGAGAAGAGTTTCATGGCCTGAATGTGTTGAAATGTATTTTTGTACCTCAACATATATTTCTATTAATTAATTTAACCCAAGATGTTCTTTTTTTTGCAACATTTATGAAGTACAGTCATGATAAAGAGATGTAAGATTTATTTTTCAATAAGTGGTTTTCTTCTTATGCAAAACAACCAACCAAAGTGTACTAATGAAGAACCAGGATATAGTCAATGACATCAAGGTCACAGGACAATCACTCAACCAATCACTGAACCAAAGTACTGACCTTTCCAAATGAGGTAAAGACAAGTCTCAGGAGAAACAAAACACAGTAAGTAAATTTATATTGTATGTTGAATTAAGTGCAGTCATACAATTGTTTCATTTGCTTGCTGTCTCTTAAAAACGACTGAAGAAGTAATGAATGATTTGAAATGGATAATAACTTTAACAGCAGGACCAGAAGACTGACTTCCCCTTTTTCATCTTGTGGTTCCATCTTGACCCACTTGTTGTTGAAGCTTGCGTTCTACAAATGAAACCTGGCAACTGTTTGCTATCAAAGTCGTTGCAAGACTTTTCTTATAACTGAGGTATCTCTGACAGGATTTAAAATTGGCGGTTATAATTCGGCGTCCAATCAGCATCCAGAATGCCGCGAGCTGACCGGGCAAGGTGAATTTTTGCGTTATAAAGGTCCTGTTTTATGTTGTAACTGGGGGTGGGACGACACACAAAGTCCACGAGACGACATGTCTCACCAAGATTGAGTCCACGAGATCCAGACGAGACGACATTTTAGTGTTTACATGATCAGCGATATCCCCGTTCAAACCGCGGCGCACAGACGACGCCATAGCTGCATTTGCACTTCATGCCACTAGGTGCGCTGTTTGCATGTTCAACCTTATTTTACACAGACACCACAGAAGAAGAAGGGCTGCAGGCTGCAGGCTCTCTCTGCATGCTGTTAGAAGAAGAGTGTGAGCCGACAAGATGTCAAGATGACAATATGTTCAATGATGCGATGCACCGTTTATTCAATAAAAGATAAGAACTGAACGATCGTTTCTGCACATTTTCTTTACGTCGTATCAATTAAACTGTATCACAAGTAGTTTGTGGACTCAAAAGACCAAGATTCCTTGTGGATAGAACATGTGCAGAACAGTATTTCATGTCCCTTTCGACCGGGTTTTTAAATATGAATATGAGCATATTTGGGTTTTTGCACGTGTTTACATGGCTGTGCGCCATGTAATGTATTATTCCGTCAATGTTCCAGTTAAGGAGGGGTTATTGCCTGCAATGTTGTTCAATGCATAGACGAGAAATCTCGGGCATTTTGATCTCGCAAGATCTGGTGACACGAGATCCCATCCCATCCCCAGTTGTAACGATGGTGTTTGTGTTACTCTACTTCATTAAATATATTAGAGAGATTTTGAGTGGATTAAGGATGGTTTATGTGGTATCTGTTCAGGTACACATTTAAGGCTGATTTCGATACCATCAGTGAGACTGCGGTTCAATCTGGTTTAAAGGCTACTCTGTGAAATAGCGCAGATTCAATTTGTCACATGCTCCCAGAAGCCCCGGAACATGTTGGAAGTCAGCGCGTGTTCTCTCTGTTTTTAAGGATTAATTATTTAAAGGGAATAAAAACATTAAAAAATAAAAAAATTTAAACATATGGCAATGTGAGCCATTGTAACATTTAGAACATCCAAACTGCTAATGACTCGACACTGACACAATTTCAAGCTTCACAGTCTTTGTTGCATCACTGAAGAGAAGTTGAGATTTGATGCTCAATTTGTATTTGTTTTATTTTTCCATTCAAAATTCCCCAAGCTTAACTGTAACAATGACTGCTTGATTTGTCATCTGGAACATCTTGACCACTCACTGAGTCAGTATCACATTTTTTTCTTTCATTTTTTTCTTTTTTTTTTCTTTTTTTTGAGAAATTACAACTTAAACTCCCAATATTTCCTACAGTGGTTGATACTGAGTGAGCGGGTGGTCACAAAGAGAAATCTATTCATTGTCAGAAAGTATGGATTCTAGAATGTCTTCGTCAAAGTGAAGTTGAAGTTGCATAAACATGCAGCATGTAGTGCTTCATGTGGTCGGCCTTACGACCTTATACTTGGCCAAAAGGGAGGTGTCAGGCTGGGTTTACCCAAAATTATACTTGATACCGTTTCAGTGAGTTACAGGACTGCAGTCATCCTGACCGTCAGACACTGGCTTCCTTTCCCCTTCAGAGTCCAACAGAGGGTGCTGCTGATCACCTTCAAGGTCCTCAATGGCGTCCAGTTCCACCGTGACCTACTCCATGACCATGAAACCTCACCAGCAGCCTCCCCCTGAGATCTCTGACAGGGGCTCCTGGTGGTTGATGACTGAGGCTGAGCGGGTTGTGGCTCCCTGTCTGTGGAACTCTCAGAACCTGAGAGAGGCTCTTTCTGTACAGCTTGAGGGGGCAGCTTCGGATACAAAATTTTATGGAAATTGGGGTACAGGTGTGTGTAAGATTTTCAGTTGCTGTGATGCTCTTACAAGCCCAGGACGGCCAGAACATCTGAGAACAAGAAACGACCAGCCCAAAGTCCTGCAGAGCTCTTCCATTTATTCTTTACACCAGGACACAGTGGCAGCATCTCCACTCCACTAACAACAGGCCACCCAGGTGTGTGTGCCCCAAACCTCTTAAATAACCAGGGGCTAAACCACGCATGTGGAGTGCAGAGGGCTGTGCTCAGTTACATCAGTTATTGAATTAGTGCTATGAACAATTAAAGGTCTAATACAGGATTTTCTCGAAAAGACGAAGCCAAACGTCTGTTACTCACTTTTTGAACAACGCCATGCTCCAGACCATCCGCCCGGCTCTCCTGCTTCTCCCAGGAAATGCGGAAGTGTACGAGCGCGATCTCCTCTTGTCCGGAGTGCACGGCTCTGTTTACAGTTTCTGCGATCTGCCTCGCTCATAAATAAAGCTTTTTTTCCGAGACAGTTCCAGTTTCATTATGTCAGACTCGCCGTCGGTAAGTACTAGCTCAGAAGCTCACGGCTACATAAACACTCTGAATGCGCAAAAGGGAGAAGCTGATTGGGCGCAAGCACGGAGAACCGCCTTACGAAAGCAGCTCGTCAGAATGATTGACAAACAGACCCACCAGTTATTTAGGTGATCCACCCGGAAATCAAAATCCTGTATTATACCTTTAAGATATTCTATTTACAACATTCAAGACTCACTCTATGTACGAAAACAAACAGTTCTAGCTTCTCCTTCTAAAGTGAAACATTTAAGTTCCCTTTAAATCATACATTGCAAATCCCCCAGTGAAACCTCCCCTCCCTGGGGCTCCACTTGGTTCAGTCCAATAAGGGTGATGATGTGCAGCTGGCCTGCCTCACATGGCCACGCCTCCATGCCAGCGCCCCAGCCAATCACCTCAAAGGAAGAGAACTGGTGAGAAGTCAACACAAACAAACAGATGTGAAAACTAAATAAGGATCCAATCTTCAGCTAACACAAAACCACCTGTAACAGAAATGCAATGTATGAACATAAATGAACACCGAAGTAAATGTGTGAAGACAGAAACTAAATGAAAATGTACATAATTATGTGGCGGCAGAATACCCTGATCAGTGAGGACAGCCTTCCAGCCTCCTCACACTGTGCATCAGAAACATTACCACTATTATGGTTTGTGAAAAAAAACCCCAAATAATTTCCTCACAATTGCATGTGAGTAAATTGATGTGTTGCCTAATAACTTCTTATTTTCTAAAATAAATATTGGCACTTAATTAAAAGAGCAATAAAAATACCTTATTGCAAAGTAAAGCTTAATGATCTCCAACCAGTGTTGAAGTGTCTGCCCACTCTTCACTTCAGTTCGGTGTTGTGCATGACATCTGCAGCGTACAGGGTGAAGAGGTTCTTGGCCAGCGCTGTCCTCTTTTGGGGCCGAGTGCTGCTCGGACCTTTACTGTATCTGATGTCAAAGACCCCAATCAGACAAACTGGGGTTTGTCAGTGAGGTGATCCGTGATCCAGGGCATGAGGGGTGGCTCAACCTGCATGCTTCATAAGTCAATCTTTCAGGCAGAGCACAGAGGGATGAATGGTGTTAAAAGCAAATGAAAACAATTCTCACGGTGAACTTCACCGTGTCAAGGAAGGTGTGGGTGTGAGGTGTGTTATTTTTTCCACATTAACATTATAGTGAATGGAGAATATTTAATGTGTCTATAATTTTTTTAGTCGAAAATTGGTACAGTAAAATCTCTTGGAAATATTATTTCCGGTACAGGGGCCTTATGCAGAATATTTCTATTTAGGTGGTTTGTGAAAACAATTTGACTTTTTTTAAACATTGATTTTTCCATATTAACATTATAGCGAATGGAGACGATGTAATTTTTCCTTGTAGAGCTAATAGGACTTGATTTTTCAGTCCCACGGGAGAGTCCCTACTCATGGTCGTGGCCTAGAATTAGATGTTCTGATGAATAAATGCGTCACTGGGGTCATCAGGCATCTGCATACAGTTAAACGACTTGGAAATGATCACACTGCTATTTTACAATAGAGACCACATTTGCAATTTCCCAACTCACTTGAACGCTCCAGCCAAAAGCTACCGTAGTGCTCAGTACAAAAGCGCAGCAGATTTTTAAGAGCAGATAGCGCGACCGGCTCTCAGAGAAGTGCGGATAGCGCGACCGCAGTGAAATCCTGAAGAGGCGTCAGACGGCGGGGGTCCAGCAGGGACATGAAGGAGCATCACTTTCCACTCCATATCTGCCAATGTTTGCTCTCGACATTTTCATAAAGGCAAGTAAGCGAGTTTATTTGTTTTTAAGCAATGTTACTGAAAATGTGGGTTCTCTCTGAATGAAGTCACGTTAGCCGCTAACGGTTAGCACACCTGCGAACTAGCTTCACCCAACTGGGAACCAACTTCACTTGTGAAATCCAGTCAGCGGAGAGGGCAGTGGAGAATCACTTCATGCTACATCTGTTAACTGTGATAACTGTGTGAATGGCATGAATTAGGGGCAAGAGGAGCGGCACATATGTGCAGTAGAGCTTTGAGCATAAACCTATTTGTTGTTTTTGGTTGTTGCTTTCAGGTTCTTTCATTCAATGGTGTTGGGGTGTGGGCCCTGGAGAGAGAGAGAGACGTTTCAGCACTGCAGACAGCTCCGCGTCCGAATTGTCATCTTCTCACTCATTTTGCGTCTCGATCACAAACAAAGAATGCGCTGTGTGGTCATGAGAGATAAAGTTAATTGGGAGAGTCTTGGGACTGCTGTAAAGTCATTGTTTAAGCTTTTTTAATGGTGTTATACGATCTTGATTTTGTTAGAGTAAGCTGCACTTACCTGCCTACACATGTAAATTGTCATTGGTGTGTCCGTCGCAATTTGCAACTGTCTGCCTACCTAACCCTGGAGCTCACGGCACGTGCCTGAATAAGACATTGATGCGACATATTGGTATGAAGGCTGTCTAAAGTCACCAGAACAAACAAGAAACACCAGATTTCATTGATGACAATAGAAATGTGAGATGAGAACGTACAGAGCTCCATTAAACTCCAGCAACTGTCTGTGAACACCGAATGGATGGAACAAGTGGATTACATGTACAAAGTGTCTTGTGGTTCGAGACTGGGGCTGTGCCAGGTGTGTGTGAGCGCCTCGGCTCAGAGGCACTGGGGACCCTACTGACGTCTCATACTATTGTTTAGATACGAGGCAGGAAGAAAGCTGCGCTTCTCTTTATAAAGCAGCTGCTCTCAGAAGTCTGAACAGAGACCTCAGTGGTGGTGACGGCACGTTCATTAATCTGCCCCCTGTAGCGATCACGGATCAATTGGACAATCGTCCGGTGTCCACTCGCTACCGTAGACCCCCCTGTCCAGAGCTCTGGGTTTATTTTAGAAGGCTCGGGTACGAGGAAGGGAGAGGTGGAGAGCTGTTGAGTTTACTTAAAAAGATTTAAAACTATTTATTAATAAATAAATAAATAAAGCTTAAATGATGCTATGTAAACAACAAAGGTAAAATTCTAGTCTTAAAGAGACCAGGAAGGGCATGAGCAGCTGTCCCACTTAACTTCAATACTAAAGAATTTCATCCCCTCAGAGAATGAAGCTTCTCCCAGGACTCTGGATCCCCTGGTGGTCCTGGTGAGGGGTTCTACTCCAGGTTCCCTACCCTGTCCATGTGGTGTGTGTGTGTGGGATCAGTCGTGTGCCGTAGTGTGGGTTGTACTGGAGGCTCAGGGCCAAAGAAACGTTTCTCACTTCTGAAGAAGAAACCTGATTCCAAGTACCGTTTTAGTCTCACTCAGAGAAATAACACCACTCCACCGGAGGTTTGAAATTTTCACAGGATCTTTATTCACTCAAAGGATTACAGGTTATTATTCAAAATTGGTAAAAAGGTAAAATAGCAATAAATGAAGAAATGGAGAACTGTGGAGGATGCAGAGCAGCTGGCACAAGATCGCAAGCACTGGAAAAATCTGGTCGACTCACCGCACTGGGACGGGATACCCTGACCCTCGCTGGAACCTCAACTCTTACATGTCTCAAATTTAAGACGTGTTATTTGAATATGGTGAATTCAGGTGAGTGGTTTTTAGATTTTTCTGCTCATAATAATCAGTTTTTAGTCTGAATTTAGTGTCTGGCTGACATCAACCGTGGATGTCTACTCTGCAGATTTCAGAAAACTTTGAAAGATCTTTTCTCTGCCAATTCAGAAAGGGAAAATTGACAGCGT
Organism: Salarias fasciatus; assembly: GCF_902148845.1. NCBI lineage: Eukaryota > Metazoa > Chordata > Actinopteri > Blenniiformes > Blenniidae > Salarias > Salarias fasciatus. Next base: position 870,553 of record NW_021941373.1, on the reverse strand, counting down.
ATCAACCAAAGAGCTCTAGGGGGGGGGGGGGGGGGGGGGGGGGGGGGGGTTCTCTGAGTGAGAGTGAGATACAGTCCTGTCCCATGGACACATCTGTACTGCTGTGCACCTTTTCGTTACCAAGGAAACCAACTGCAGCCTGAGTTCTAAAAAAAAAAAAAAAAGAGAGGAAATGAGAGGAATAGAAAACACATGCACACAGCGCACATCAGATACACATGTGAGTCCTTCAGGCCCAGATCCAACCACTCAGAATGAAATACAACCTGGTGAGGTTCCATACGATTCAACTCCTGCTGCAAACCACATCCTGCCTCACCTTGGTGCTGAAAAAGCTAATAAACTGGATTACAATCACAAAAAATCTCATCAGTTAAACACAGTCATCATCATGAGCAGAGCAGATGATAATATTTGATGAGATGAGCATACATGATATGACTGAAAACAAATGCAAAACGAGTAAAAACGATAAAAAGGAGATTAAAAAAGGACATCCACCGTGGTCCAGTATACGGCAAAACAACACTCTTTTTTTCACCACAGTCCTCAAAAGGAAAAGGAACCTTGTTCCACTGTCTGTAGGAACATGATCAGATTCATCATTTCTGGAAAAAGCTAAAAAAGCATCTTGTCTTCACAGCAGGAAGGTTCAGAGGACCGACTTCATCCCTCCACTGCACTCCGCTCAGCGTACGCCCGGTCTGCCGGTCTGCCGGTCTGCCCCTGCTGGCCTGCAGAGACATGACGACACAGGAGTGAGGAGAGTCTGGCTAACCCAGAGCTCCAGAGCATCAGCAGAGAGGTGAACAGTACCTTACAGTACAGCCACAGCGCCCCCTGCAGCAGCAGCGAGACAGCGGCACCACCACCATCTGGCGATCACAGCTGTTGGATCTGAACACACAGAGAACAATCAGCGTTTGTCTGAGGACTGCTGGGAGTGAGACCATCAGAGCTCCATCTGGGCTCCCTCTTGGTCTGGATCAGGTCTGGGTGGCGCTATAGAGACCAAACCCCTCCAGACATGTCTGTCCCTTCCATCTTCCTCCAGCTCTGCTGGCTGGACTCCAAGTCTCTCCAGACCAAAGCAGAGAGTCCTGGACCCCCTCGGGGCCTCCTCTCAGTGGGACCTCCTGCTGAACCTCTAAAGGGGGGACCAGGGGACATCCTGACCAGATGAACCTCCTCAAATGGCTCCATCAGTAAACAGAGAGCTTTGCTTTCCAGCTCAGCTCCTCTTCACCACAACAGTCTAGAACAGGAGACTGAAGGATGCAGCGTCTGTCTGGATCTGTGGACCATCTCCATCACTGCCAGCATTGCACCATCTACTCATCACTGTTCCATCACTCTTGAGGAGAACCTAGAGATACTCAAACTCCTCCACCTGGGGAAGGCGCCCCCAAAACCTACCTGGACAGGACAGATGATGGCCTCCAACCTTCCACAATACCCTCCACCTCCCCCAAACAATGCCTCCTACCCAAACAGGGTGCCCTCTACCCCACACATTGTCCTCCACCCCTGCGTGATGACCTCCACGACCCAAAGGAAATTGATCTGAAACATAAACTAAAAACGACACATTTTCTCTTGAGCGTCATGTAAAGGAGCCTCAGCTTCTTCTTACGAACACAGACAGAGACAGCAGGCGGCTCTCTGAGGAGAAGTTGTGTCCAAAAACGTGGAGGTGATAAACACAGCTGTAGTTTCCCGGTGGGCGGGCTCTGCGGCAGGAAACAGGAAGTGTGCAGAGTGATGAGGCGGGCTGGGGGAGTTGTAGGAGGGGTTGGAGGAGGTGAAGGTGAGCTGGAAGGAGCCTCCTGGGTACTGTGGCTGGATGGAGCAGCTGAGGTGAAGGTGGAGCCCCAGATCACCTGGAGCCCTGCTGCTGGGCCTCAGAGACCCGAGCATGGAGGAGGAGGAGGACACAGAAATGATGGATGGAGCAGCAGGTCTGGAACACACACACACCACAAGAACACACGCACACACACACACAAACACACAACACACCACACACACACCACACACACCACACACAAACACACACACACACACCACACACACACACACACAGGTCATTCACAGAACTTTAACTCTGGCTGTGGTGAGTGAGGAACACACCACTGATGAACTTACCTGAACAGGTGAGATTACTGTTGATGGGACCTTCAAGAAATATGAACACTTCATCAACTCAGATCCAGACTGAAGCAGTTCTCCATGATCATCACTGTAAGTGTGGAGTTGACTGAATGTGTTGTATCTGCAGACACGGCAGAGCCGCAGTGAGATGTGAACAAACAACAGCTGCTTTCTCTAAAGACCACCGGAGGATAAATGTTGGTCTCCAAACTCCAGAAACTTCTGATCTGCAGAGAACCTGCACAGCGACTGTTTTCTCCACCAACCTGAATCATCGACCCTGAACCCAGAGCAGAGAGAGAAGAGAGAGAGGATGGAGTGAGAGTGAAGAGAAGAGCAGTGGAAGCTGAAGCTCCTCTTCTACCTGAGCAGGTGAGTCCAGCAGCTTAACCAGGTGAGCAGCTGCTTCTAGCTGAGCCTGAGCTTCTACAGTCCAGCAGAGCAGACTCATGGCCTCCACACTGGAACTCTGGGCTCCACCTGGGAGTCTGCACGTCTCCATAGAGAGCCCCCTGCAGGACTGAAGGAGCCCCGCAGCCCAGCTCCCGACACACCACCTGTGCATCCTGCAGGTCCAGGTCTGCTTCACACACTGAGGACCAGGTCTGGTCAGACAGGTTAGTCTTCACTGCAGTCTGCCTGAACAGAGACTGGATCCATTCAGCAGCCGCACCCCGTTGAACACCAGGGATGGGGAGGAACGCAGTACATGTGACACAGTTACATTAATAGGATACAAAAGAAGTGTAACTGTAATCCTTTACATAAAACATTGGTAATCTCATTACAAGTATATCTGACAAAAAATGGATTACTGAGTGGGATTAAATTTGAAAATCAGATTGAAAATTCCAGACTTTGAGCTGTCCAGACTTTACAGCACAAACCAGACACTACCATAGACATACCATAGAAGAGCAGTGATGGGAGGAGCGCATTAAAATAAACCTCGTTACTATTTTTAGTCACAAGTAATCTAACTACTGACTTTTCCCAGCGTTACACCATTACCATTACTGACAATGAAATTCGTGTTTCTGTTCCTATAATTCACCTTTCAGCTGGTTCTTCCTCCTCCACAGTCCAGCGGAGTTGTTACAGAAAGAAGGAAACCTGATTGGTCCAAAGTGCGTCACGTGATGTGACAGAGATACAGCCACAAAGAGCCCTGATCATTCAAAGGCTTTTAAACTCAATGGAAGTTCAGATCTACTGACAAATATCCATGTCAGGAGCTGTGGAAATGTGATCTGCAAAGACAATCAGATTGATGGTGTCTCAAATTATACACAATAACATTTGAATCATTTAGATTCATGGAGTTCTTATAATAAATAACTAAACTTGCATCTTAAAATTCCATTCAGAGGGATCAGATTCTTGAACTATTTCAACGATTTTTCTTGCAAAAGTAACACAAAAAATGATTTTGCCTTGTAATTAAAAATATTATAACTATTTACTTTCTTGAAGGAGTTAATAGTAACTATAACTACTTTAAAAACTAACCCGCCCAACACTGATAAAGAGTGGACTGTTGGTTGGACTGCAACAACCGCTGCTGGGAGCAACTGAGGCTGAGCACAGAGCTCAGCTGGTAATCACATTACTCAGAGTATTAGTGTTTGTGGAGAGTGAGAGTTGTCAGAACACTGAGTGGATGACACACTGTGTTGTCCTAGTCTTAATTTCTGTTTACTGGTTAAACTAATGTAAACTACTCTGCTACATAACTTTGTCTTCAAAGTTTCAGTAGTTAGAGAAGTTACCGACTACATTATATACAGGTAACTTGACTGTACCGGATTACATTTTTAACGTAAACCCTCCAAACCCTGCTGAACACAAATAGAACGTCAACCAGGAAAACAATAAACCTCAGAGGAAACATTCAACACAGAGGAAGAGCAGAAACTCGTACAAGATGATAGAAACTCAGAGGAATTGATAGAAACTCAGGAAACAGTAGTAGAACTCAGCTCGATCCAGCAGTTAAGGTATTTATCTCAGGTCTTTGTGGATTTGAGGTTTTTTCTGACAACATGATTTGTTGGAGACCAATCAGCTGATGTCTGGTTTGAGGAACAAACTGAAGCAGCAGAGAAGCAGTAGGAAATTAATCTGCTGCTAAACCAGGAAGGAAGATTCATTTTTTAAAGTCAAACAAACCATACCTGAGCAGGTGAGTTCAGGATGAGAGAGAGCTCCATGATGACATACAGTTCCACAGATCAGATCGAGATTGAAAACTTCTGAGTGGATTCTCCACATAGATGATCTGACG